>NC_134359.1:203647727-203956894 GCF_048569485.1 Anomaloglossus baeobatrachus | reverse complement strand
GAACCGTTTTACCTCCCCAAAGACCCCGGGCCAATAGAACCTTTGCAATATTCGCTCCTGCGTTTTCTTGACCCCTAGGTGGCCACTCATCAGGTGTTTATGAGCCAAGTCGAGGACCCGCCGGCGATGCGGCTGGGGCACCACCAACTGTTCTACCCCTACGCCCCGTATTTCATCTACCCGGTAGAGTAAATCCTGCTTAAGAGCGAAATGGGGGTACCTTACCTGGGCACTGGGCAGCTGTGCCACCCCGTCAACTACTGTCACCCGACTCCGGGCATGTATTAACGTAGGGTCCTGGAGTTGGGCTGTCCCAAACGTATCCGGGGACGCCTCCAACTCCGGGATGGGCTCGACCGTCTCAGCCTCTCCTGCCAATACCTCTAGGGGTGACCTATCGGGTTCACACTCTGTCCCTATCATCGTGACCCCTACGGCAGGTGTCCCGGATTCAGGATTGTAGGGCTCAGGTCCCGGACCGACCAATATCTGAGGGGACTTAGGGGGTCCCCTCCATAAAGTCCAAAAATAGGGCAGATCCCTTCCTAGGATCACGTCATAAGGAAGAGTGTTAAGAAGTCCCACCTCATGTTGCACCTGACCGCAAGGTGCTGTGATGGTGACAATCCCCGTGGGATAGTCGTGGCGGTCCCCATGTATGCAAACCACCCCCACAGTGCGTCCTGTGGCCTTTACTTTAGCTCTCAAGGTGGATCGCACAAGGGTCACTAAGCTTCCGGAATCCAACAATCCTGTAACCGGACATCCATTCACCTGTATTTGGCACAAGTGGGGCTCTGTCTCTGGGGAGACCAGGTCAGCGGTACACACCACCTGAGCATACATTGAACCCCGCCGGGTAACCCCACAATCCATGGGCTCCGTGGTGAGTGGACACTGGGCTTCCATATGTCCCACCCGCTGGCACCGCCAACATCTAATGGGGACGGAAACCCCCTTGACGGGTTGTCGTTTAGGGTACAGAACCTTCCGGACCTCAGGAATGGCGGCCGCGGCCTCAGACGGGACGGTAGGGGACTCCTGTACCGTTGTCAGCGGTGGGTCCTTGGCCCTAGGCTTGGAGGGGCCGGACCGACGGGCGGTACGCAAAGTCTCAGTGTCCCGTATCAAGTCCTGCGTAGCCACATGCCGCTCTACCAGGGACACTAATTGGTCCAGGGTACTCGGGTCACCCTGTCCTACCCACCGTTGAACGGTGACGGGTAAAGTGCGCACAAAACGATCCACTACTACCCTTTCCACCATTTGCGCCGGGCTCAGAGTGTCAGGCTGCAACCACTTTTTTACAAGATGTAATAAGTCATAGGCCTGGGAGCGTACGGGTTTGGCTTCCTCATAGAACCACTGATTTACCCGCTGAGCCCGTACATAGGTATTCACCCCCAACCGAGCCAGTATTTCGGCTTTCAGGGTCACATAGTCAATGGCGTCCTCGGTACCGAGGTCCAGGTACGCTTTTTGGGGTTCCCCCGTCAGATAGGGCGACAATACCTCAGCCCACTGCGGGGTCGGCAGCTTTTCCCGCTCGGCCACCCGCTCAAACACCGCCAGGAACGCTTCCACATCATCACCCGGGGTCATCTTTTGCAACGCTTGTCTCACCGCTTTCCGGACGCTGCCGTCGTCACCCGGTCCCGGGGTTGTTGCTGCCGGTCCGGCACGGATCGACTTGGCCAGGAGAACCATCTGTTCTTGGTGCCTTTTTTCCTGCAATTGTAAGGCTTGCTGCTGACGTGCATTGGCCTGCTCCATCTGTTCTTGGTGCCTTTTGTCCTGCACTTGCAAGGATTGCTGCTGACGTGCATTGGCCTGCTCCATCTGTTCTTGGTGCATTTTGACCTGCACTTGCAAGGATTGCTGCTGACGTGCATTGGCCTGATCCAACTGTTCTTGGAGTTTTTTTTCCTGCACTTGCAAGGATTGGAGCAGGTGTGCATTGGTCTGTTGCTGCTGTGCATTAGCCTGAGCCAAATGCTTTAGTATGTCCTCCATGGCGTCGCCGGGTTTGGGCTGTAGTATAGCCGCTCGAATCCAGGACATGCGCAGCTGGGTCACCAGGGATGGATGCTACACCTCACCGGCTGTCATGCCCGCCGATTCTCCACCATATGTGAGGTAGCGCGGTCGGCTGCGCAGCAGAAGACACGGGATCCAGGCATCAAGGTTCACAGCACACGGTTTTAATGTCCAAACAAAAAGTCCATAACAAAATACATGTGCCTCTCCAGCAGAGGGCTCAGGAAGTTCTGGTCACTTCCCCCACACCCGGCACACCTGCCCTCGTTCCTGTTTCCTTTTAACCCTTCCTTAAGCCTGTAGGGAAACAGCATTAACCCTATAGTGGATTTACTTTCTATCATGGAGTGAGCACAACCTGGGCGAGACATACCGGCCGTCATATATAACCCCGGTCACAGTCTCACAATATATATATATATATATTAGCTGTTTTCAGCCAGCTAACGCTCGGCTCAAGGGTATATAGATCTCCTCCCCCAAGGGTATACAGCTCACCTCCCTGGTATATAGCTGCCCGCAAAGGTATACTGCTGTCCTCCCCCAAGGGTATACAGCTGTCCTTCCCCCAAAGGGTATATAGCTGTCCTCCCAATGGTAAACAGCTCCCTTCCCCCCGAGAGTATACAACTTCCCTCCCCCAAGGGTATATAGCTCCCCTCCACCCCAAGGGTATACAGCTGTCCTCCCCAAGGGTATATAGCTCTCCTCCACAAGGGTATACAGCTCTTCCCCAAGGGTATACAGCTCTCTTCCCCCACAAGGGTATACAGCTCACCTCCCTGGTATACAGCTCTCCCCCTAAGGGTATACAGCTCTCCCCCAAGGGTTTACAGCTCACCTCCCTGGTATATAGCTCCCCCCAAAGGTATACAGCTCTCATCCTCAAGGATATACAGCTCTCCTCCCCTTCAAGGGTATACAGCTCACCTCCCCCCAAGAGTATACAGTTCCTCTCCCCCCAAGGGTATACAGCTTTCCCTCCTGGGGTATACAGCTCTCTTCCCCTCAAGGGTATACAGTTCACTCCCCTGGTATACAGCTCTCCCCCCAAGGGTATACAACTTTCCCCCGAGTGTGATCTGTGATTGCAGGACCTGTGATGATGTCACATGGAGGGGAGGAGTTAAGGGTTACATGATCAGCTCCTCAGTGTATACAGGACTTTGCTGTGCTAAATGTCATGGTGCTGGATGAGGTGAAGTTTATGTGTGGGGTCAGGAGGGATTTAAAGTGTGGATGTAGCAGAGCTGTGTGTGTAATGTGTGGTGGGGCGGAGCCGCGTTTTTAATGTGCGGTGGGGCGGAGCGGAGCCGCGTGTGTAATGTGTGGTGGGGCGCAGCCGCGTGAGCCACATGTGTATTGAGTGGGGGGCGGAGCCACGTGTGTAATGGGTGGGGACTGAGCCACGTGTGTAATAGGCATGGGGCGGAGCCGCGTGTGTAACGGGTGGGGGGTGGAGCCACGTGTGTAATGTGTAGGGGCGGAGCCATGTGTGGGGGGCGGGATTAGCGAGTAACCACGAGTAATCACAACGGCTCATATATATATATATATATATATATATATATATATATATATATATAATAGAAACTGGCTACATTGTGAATGGTTGGTATGTATCAAAGAGGTGGTTGTCCTCTGGGATGTAAACCTGGAATGTCTGCATTGGTACCTGTAATGCCATGAGTTTTGTTAAGGCATTCACAAGGGCCAGGTTTTCGGATAGCTGGAGATATGGGAGGGTTTGGCTATCCACATACCTCCACCCATGGGTGTGTCTCAGTTGTGATAATGAAACTGTTTGTTTGGCACATGGTCAGTTTTTCAGAACTGTCAGAAGGAGCCTCTGAGAGAGGTGCTATGCGCTGACAGGAGTCTGTGTGAAAGCAGCCAAACTTCCTGAAGGCAATCCCAATGAATAGAGAATGTGTGTACTGACTGGAGGTAGTGAGTGGAGCCTGAGGCTGTTCCACTGGGATACTACTCGGGAGAGGTATATCCAAACGTGTGCGAGCGTACCTGTGAGGTAACGTACTAGAAATCCATGTCTGAATACTGACCGGTGTCAGTGGAATCTATGTGGGCGATCCCTCAGTTAAGCCTGCTTTACACACTTCAATAGATCTTTCAATCCGTCGTTGGGGTCAAGTTGTAAGTGACGCACATCCGGCATCGTTCGTGATGTATTTGCGTGTGAAACCTACATGCGATCGATATTGAACGAAAATACGGTGATCGCGTACACGTCGTTTATTCCTCATACATTGGACGTTTGGTAGTACGAAACTAGTCAATTGTAACGTGTGACATCCCTCATACGATTTCGTTGTCTGATGCGATGAGCGCAGGTGTGCGCTCTGCACCGCAGCTTAAAAAAGGTCCGCTTCAGAGCGCAGCTGAAAAGCTGCGTTCTGAAGCGCCTCACAATGTCTGTCATTCACTAATCTCTGTCAGTCCGTCACTATCTCTGTCCCTCTCTCTCTGTCCATGTCAGTCTATCCCTCTTACCCCCTCTCTCATATACTCACCGATCCCCGATCTCCAGCGCAGCACTGCACGGCATTCACACTGCTCCGGCGGCTTTTACTGTTTTGAAAAAGCCGGCCGCCCATTAAACAATCTCGTATTCCCTGCTTACCCCGCCCACCGGCGCCTATGATTGGTTACAGTGAGACACGCCCCCACGCTGAGTGACAGGTGTCTCACTGCACCCAATCACAGCAGCCGGTGGGCGTGTCTATACTGTGTATTGAAATAAATAATTAAATAATTAAAAAAAACGGCGTGCTGTCCCCCCCAATTTTAAAACCAGCCAGATAAAGCCATACGGCTGAAGGCTGGTATTCTCAGGATGGGGAGCTCCACGTTATGGGGAGCCCCCCAGCCTAACAATATCAGCCAACAGCCGCCCAGAATTGCCGCATACATTATATGCGACAGTTCTGGGACAGTACCCGGCTCTTCCCGATTTGCCCTGGTGCGTTGGCAAATCGGGGTAATAAGGAGTTATTGGCAGCCCATAGCTGCCAATAAGTCCTAGATTAATCATGTCAGGCGTCTATGAGACACCTTCCATGATTAATCTGTAAGTGACAGTAAAAAAACACACACGCCCGAAAAATCCTTTATTAGAAATAAAAAACACAAACAAATTCCCTCATTACCAATTTATTAACCCCGACAAACCCTCCATGTCCGGCGTACTCCACAGTCCTCCAGCGTCGCGTCCAGCTCTGCTGCATGGAGGTGACAGGAGCAGCAGAAGACACCGCCGCTCCGGTCACCTCCACGCAGGTAATGAAGACAGCCGTGCGATCAGCTGAGCTGTCACTGAGGTTACCCGCTGTCACTGGATCCAGCGGTGGATGCAGCGGTGGCCGCGGGTAACCTCAGTGACAGCTCAGCTGATCGCGCTACTCACCTCCGCTCCGGTCAGCTCCAGTCAGCAACTGAGGTGAGTAGCGCGATCAGCTGAGCTGTCACTGAGGTTACCCGCGGCCACCGCTGCATCCACCGCTGGATCCAGTGACAGCGGGTAACCTCAGTGACAGCTCAGCTGATCGCCGGCTGTCTTCATTACCTGCGTGGAGGTGACCGGAGCGGCGGTGTCTTCTGCTGCTCCTGTCACCTCCATGCAGCAGAGCTGGACGCGACGCTGGAGGACTGTGGAGTACGCCGGACATGGAGGGTTTGTCGGGGTTAATAAATTGGTAATGAGGGAATTTGTTTGTGTTTTTTATTTCTAATAAAGGATTTTTTTCGTGTGTGTGTGTTTTTTTACTGTCACTTACAGATTAATCATGGAAGGTGTCTCATAGACGCCTGACATGATTAATCTAGGACTTATTGGCAGCTATGGGCTGCCAATAACTCCTTATTACCCCGATTTGCCAACGCACCAGGGCAAATCGGGAAGAGCCGGGTACTGTCCCAGAACTGTCGCATATAATGTATGCGGCAATTCTGGGCGGCTGTTGGCTGATATTGTTAGGCTGGGGGGCTCCCCATAACGTGGAGCTCCCAATCCTGAGAATACCAGCCTTCAGCCGTATGGCTTTATCTGGCTGGTTTTTAAATTGGGGGGGACCGCACGCCATTTTTTTTAATTATTGAATTATTGATTTCAATACACAGTATAGACACGCCCACCGGCTGCTGTGATTGGGTGCAGTGTGACACCTGTCACTCAGCGTGGGGGGCGTGTCTCACTGTAACCAATCACAGGCGCCGGTGGGCGGGGTAAGCAGGGAATACGAGATTGTTTAATGGGCGGCCGGCTTTTTCAAAACAGTAAAAACCGCCGGAGCAGTGTGAACGCCGTGCAGCGCCGGGGAACGGGGATCGGTGAGTATGAGAGAGGGCTGCTAACTTCAGTAATTTAGGAGATTAGCGGTCACCGGTGAGTCCTTCACTGGTGACCGCTAATCAGGACGCGACACAGACGGAGCCGCAGCATGACCGTGAAGTCGGGTGAAGTTCACCCGAGTTCATTCTGACAGTGCGGCTCTGTCTGTGTCTGCTGTCATCTGCCAGTCAGCTCTGCTACATGGCTGTCTGTGTCTGCTGTTAGCGGCCATGTAGCAGAGCTGAATGGCAGATGACATAGTAAAAACGCATCCCTACACATTACACACGCTTGTCAAGTCAATAAATAAAAAAAAAAAAGGGTGTACAATGCATACGTCACGGAACACATGATCTAAAGGATCGCACACAAAATTGATCAATTTAACATAGGCTACTAACGCACGTGTGACAGCAAATGAACGACCTATGTGCAATCTCATTAGATCGCATATGCGACCTGGGCGTGTCACATCGCATACGAGATCGCATCCCTAATTGTAAGGTGTAAAGCTGGCTTAACACAGACTGTGTGCCCATGTTGCTTTCAAGCCGAAGTAAGGCTGATGTCTAGTGATGAGCGAGTACTAAAAAGCTCGGGTGCTCGAAGCTCGGGCCGAGCCTCCCAAGATACTCGTGTACTCGGGCCGAGCAACGAGCCCAATGTTATCCTATGGGAGACCCGAGTATTTTTGTGAAATGACCCCCCGGCAGCATGGAGAAACCCTAAAAATGGCACAAAAGTCTCAGAAGAGTGCTCAAATGACATGGCAACAGCATGGGGAAGACCCCTTGAAGCATTTATCACTCAAAAGTCACAGCTGTGAACAATTTTGTCCGCGTTTTACGCCATTTTTACGGACTCACCAGAAAACCTTCCAAAATGACCCCAAAATGATTTTTCATGGCGGAAATGTTAAGGGCACATACCCAATAGTGAGATAGAGCTGGTGTATGTTACTTTTTGAGATTAATACATGAAAGATTTTACGTGAAAACATTGTGTGGCACTCCGATGTCCCTGAGAAGAGACGTACATGAAGGCCTCTTGAGTCTAATGTGCCCATTTTGAGGAAGTGAGTCTTTGTAGTATTTTCCTTTGCCAGGGCAGCCAAAAATTGGGAGGCTCCACGTTGTCCCTGGATAGAGACGTGCATGAGGGCCTGTAAACCTGAAGTGCCCATTGTAAGGAAGTGGGTGTATTATATTATAGCCCTTAGGCAGGGCAGCCAAAAATTGGGAGGCTCCACATTGTCCCTGGATAGAGACGTGCATGATGGCCTGTAAACCTGAAGTGCCCATTGTAAGGAAGTGGGTCTATTGTAGTATAGCCCTTAGGCAGGGCAGCCAAAAATTGGGAGGCTCCACGTTGTCCCTGGATAGAGACGTGCATGAGGGCCTGTAAACCTGAAGTGCCCATTGTAAGGAAGTGGGTCTATTGTAGTATAGCCCTTAGGCAGGGCAGCCAAAAATTGGGAGGCTCCACGTTGTCCCTGGATAGAGACGTGCATGAGGGCCTGTAAACCTGAAGTGCCCATTGTAAGGAAGTGGGTGTATTATAGTATATCCCTTAGGCAGGGCAGCCAAAAATTGGGAGGCTCCACGTTGTCCCTGGATAGAGACGTGCATGAGGGCCTGTAAACCTGAAGTGCCCATTGTAAGGAAGTGGGTCTATTGTAGTATAGCCCTTAGGCAGGGCAGCCAAAAATTGGGAGGCTCCACGTTGTCCCTGGATAGAGACCTGTTAGGTTCTTAGTGCCTCCGTGCTTGCATTTAAAAACCGCACGTGTGTGCCTGTTGGTGGCAGCTTTCCGCTGCATTTGTGTGAGTTTTGCAAAAACTTGGATATAACGCACAAGTCTAGTGAATACACATCAGCACAGCATTGCAAAATGCGCAAGGGCGTTGTCAACGAACAAGGAAGTGGACGTGATGGTGGTGCAGGCAGAGACCGAGGTTGTGTGCAAGCTCTAATTTCGCCACAACAAAGGGCCACATCTAGTCGCTCGCACGTCCTGTCCCAAATTCTTGGGGACCGCAGCAGTACACCGCTCTTGAACCAAGACCAGTGTCAACAGGTTGTTAGTTGGATAGCGGATAATGCTTCCAGTCAGATTGGCACCACCACAAACACTCTGTCTTCCACACGGTCAAGTGTCAGTAGCCGTGATACTGCACCGCACATTTCAGAACCTGATCCTCCTTCCTACCACCAGGCCGAGTACACGTCCACGGACATTACTGATCCCACACTTGGACACTCGGAAGAGCTGTTCGTTCACGTTTCCATTCACAAATTCTGGCCTCTCGCCAGCTCCTGTTGAAGTGGGCCATGACGAGATTGTATGTACAGATGCCCAAATATTTGAGCAGCCACGTTCTCACGAAGTTGGCAACGTGTCTCAACAAGGGGTGGACGATGATGAGACACAATTGTCAGGAAGTCAGGAGGAGGAGCAGGGTGCGGAAGAGGAAGACGACGTGGTGGATGATCCAGTAACTGACCCAACCTGGCAGGAGGATATGCAGAGCGAGGACAGCAGTGCACAGGGGGAGGGAGGCGTAGCATCACAACAGGCAGTAAGAAGCAGAGTGGTGGCCCCAGGCAGACGTCAGGCAACTGTTCCCCGGAACAACACGACACAAGGTGCCTGTACAAATGTTAGGTCTTCCCGAGTCTGGCTGTAATACTATTGTATGTATTGAGGATTTCGATTGCGTTAGGGCAATGACAACCAGAGACGAGTTCTTGGTGCAAGACATTTATAATATGCAACCAGCAAATATGTACATAAACGGAACAAAAACACAGTAGAACATAAATACAGGAAATACCTTCCAGGGACTGAGCGAAAGGGAATTCCCGGGACCGCGCACCGGACTCCCCCAGGGAGACCACCAAGAGCGAACCCCTATACAGGGACTGTCTGGCAATCACCCCAGAAGCCCTAAATGCGCAGCAGCCGGGACACAAAAGGGCAATAGGTAAGTCGAAAAATGTCCGTACGTGATGTGAGTCCAGAGTGGTATTAAACGGAAGGAACCGGGCAGAAGTGCCGACCAAAGACGGCAAACGGAGTCCAGGCACAGCTAGATGATACCAGATGAAGTCCAGAGTCGGTGTCGGTTGTTTTCCAAGAGGATCCGAATAACAATCAGGAACCAAAAGCAGCAGGGCAGGAGCACACAGGAAGCAGTATACTCAGGCACTGGACTAAGCTTTAGGGGCGGCTTTTAAACAGATGGACAGGAAGTAGGGCAACAGAACAGAAAACTCCATGTTAACAAAGGGCAAGCTCTTTCAAAAGAAAACTGGAAAACCCGGAACTCTGACACTGGCAGTTTTTTAAGTTGGCTCCAGATGATTCTAAAAAGGCCATTTGCAACACCTGCCATGCCAGCATCAGCAGGGGTACCAAAACTAGCAGCCTGACCACCACCAGCATGATCAGGCACATGTCAGCCAAGCACCCGACTTTGTGGGAAGTACAACAGAGTCGAGGAGCAGTGCTTGCTGATGTCACTGCTACGTCTTCGCTGGTTGTGCATGCGAGCCAATCCCCTGTCCATGCTGCCTGCGAACAAGCCTCCTCCACTCCTGCACCTGCAGTTGCCTACGCAGAAAGAACACCATCATCAAGCACGTCCTTGTCCCAGCGCAACGTTCAGTTATCCATTCAGCAAACCTTTGAACGCAGGCGCAAATACACTGCCAACACCCCACATGCCACAGTTCTAAATGCTAACATTTCGCGACTGCTTGCGCTGGAAATGTTGCCTTTTAGGCTGGTTGAGACAGAAGCATTCCGCGACCTGATGGTGGCAGCTGTCCCACGTTACTCGGTCAACAGCCGCCACTATTTCTCCCGGTGTGCCGTCCCCGCATTGCATAACTAACCACGTGTCACAAAACATCACACGTGCCCTGAACAACGCTGTTTCAGCCAAAGTCCACCTAACCACAGACACGTGGACAAGTGCATGTGGGCAAGGCCGCTACATCTCGTTGACGTCACACTGGGTTAATATTGTGCAAGCTGGGACCCAGTCTGAGCGAGGGACGGAACACGTCCTTCACACACCAAGTTTTGCAGGCCCTACCTCAGTCAGGGTTTCACACACACTCTACAGCTCCGGAATGTCATGCTCCTCAGCCTCCTCCTCCTCCTGCGCATCCTGATCCACTTTACCCTCCACACCAGTCCCAAGCTGGAAGTGTCGCGGGCGGAGGAGGGGACGGTGCGCTCTCCCACTGCTCGGGTCCGGCTGACGCAGCTCTACGGCTGCTGCTGCTCGTTGGCTCGAGCGATGGCCGGATCCCGGGGACTCGAGCGGCGCTGCTCGCCCGTGAGTGAAAAGGGGTGGTTTGGGTTTTGGGGATATTGTCCGTGACGCCACCCACGGTTGTGGTGATTGTGTGGACACCACCGCTGCTCTGGACGGGGATCCCGGGAGCCTGTGACAGGGAGCAGCTTTGTTGTTATTTCTCCCCTCCGTGGGTAGGGGGGTTGGTTGTCCCGGGGCCTGGTGATGGGGTAGAGATGGATGACAGGCGGGTTGCGGGGCCTGATGAAGTGCAGGGTCGCAGGGGCAGCGCTGTGCCGCACGGCACGGAGGTACTCACTCAGCCCAATGATGATGACACAGTTCACGGTAAAACAAGTGGCTGGATGGACGGGTCACTCGGACGGCTGCGGTTGTTCCTCCCTGCAGGTTAGTGATGACTGTCTCTCCCTGCACCTAAGTTAAGTGTTGGTAGTGATGGTTTCCCAACGGTAACCCGCTCCCTGACCTGGATATGGGCCGGAGGAGCCCCTTTTGCCCACAGGCGCTGGCCCTGGGAGACGGTTGCCCTTGGCGGTGGCTGTGTCTCCCCTTCACGGTTGTACGGTTGCCTTCTATCTGGACTTGGCTGTTTGGAAACCCTGAGGTCCCCTTCACTAACGGATTTGGCAAATTCACGGCGACACCAAGCCTTGCCGGGATCCGAAAGTCCTCTGCCAATGGTGCTGGCTTCTCTTTGTATACCGGTCCGGTACGGCCGGGTCACCACCCGTCCACGGTCCTTACGGCAGACTCCAATCGGCCTCCACTGCAGACGGTCACCACATCCTGCCAACCTTGCTGTCCTGTCCAGGCCACACACCCGGACCAACTTCAGGCTCTTTGCTGTCACTTTTCTCCTCTCTACTACTTTCCTCCTTCCACTTCCTTAGCTTAACTCTCACTGCCTGTGTTTTCCCTCCTCCTCGGTGGGTGGAGACCAACCGCCTGGCTCCACACCCTGGTGTGGACAACAGCCCCTGGGGAAGGCAACAAGGATTTTGTGTTTTGACTATGATATGCCTGCAGGGAGTGTGGGGTGTTTAAGTGTTGTGCTCTGTGGCCCCTGGCTTGTCCAGGGCGACACAGAAGCACTGCAGCACTGCCTCGGCGAAGCGGCAACAGGCAGTGCTGAAGCTAATCTGCATAGGTGACAAACCCCACAATGCAGAAGAGGTGTGGACAGCTCTGAAACAGCAGGCAGATCACTGGCTCACAACTCTGAACCTAAAGCCAGGAAAGGTCGTGTGTGACAATGGCCGGAACCTGGTGGCGGCTTTGAGGCGAGGCCAGCTGACACATGTTCCATGCGTGGCCCATGTGCTCAACCTCGTGGTTCAGCGGTTTCTAAAGTCATACTCAGAGCTGTCTGATCTGCTGGTAAAAGTTCGCCGCCTGTCTGCACATTTTCGAAAGTCACCTACTGCTTCAGCCGGCCTTGCCGGCTTAAGACGCCGTTTGCATCTTCCGGCACACAGACTGGTGTGTGATGTCCCCACGCGTTGGAATTCAACTCTGCACAAGTTGGTCAGGATATGTGAGCAGAAGAGGGCAGTTGTTGAGTACCTGCATCACCTAAGCCGTCGGGAAATGGGTCAAACTCCACACATAACACCTGAGGAGTGGAGATGGATGTCCGACCTATGCACCATCCGCCAAAACTTTGAGGACTCCACCAAGATGGTGAGCGACGATGACGACATTATTAGCGTCACCATACCGCTTCTCTGCCTTCTAAAATGGTCTCTGCTCAAAAAACAACCATGATGCATTGCAGGCGGAGCGCGATGAGTTTGAGCAAGAAACAGTAGTGGGTGTGGGTGATGATAACACACAGCCCAGCCTCGTCTCATCACAACGTGCAGTGGAGGACTATGACGAGGAGGAGGATGAAGACATGGAGCAACTCTCTGGCCAAATTGAGGATATGACATGCAGTCATATCCTCGGTTCAGCGTGGCTGGCCAGAGGACAGGGTAGATGATGAGGAGGAGGAGGAGGAGGACAGCATGTTCAGTCATCGTGTTGGTCAGGATACTGAAGTGATGGCTGTTAAGAGTCTGGCACACATGGCTGACTTTATGGTAAGCTGCCTGTCTCGTGACCCTCGCGTTAAGAACATCTTGGCCGACAATCATTACTGGTTGGTAACACTGTTAGACCCACGCTAAAAGGAGAACTTTATGTCTCTTATTCCCGAGGCGGAGAGGTCAGGCAAAATGCAGCAGTTCCAGAAGGCCATAGTCACGGAAGTAGGCAAAGCATTCCCCTCACAAAACGCTAGCGGCATAGGTCATGAATCAGTGGACAACCGAGGCGTACAGCCGAGAGAGGCACAAGTCCAATCCGCCAGAGGTAGGGGAACAGTCTTTAAGATGTGGGACAGTTTTCTCAGCCCCTCACGTACCACAGCCCCTGAGGTGCGGGGTAGTGCCACAAGAAATCCTAAGTTTGCCCAGATGCTGAAGGAGTACCTTGCAGATCGAACAACTGTACTCCGACATTCCTCTGTGCCTTACAATTATTGGGTATCCAAGCTGGACACGTGGCATGAATTGGCTCTCTACGCCTTGGAAGGCCTGGCCTGCCCTGCTGCTAGCGTTTTGTCAGAGCGTCTTTTTAGTGCCGCAGGTGGAATCATTACAGATAAACGCACCCGCCTGTCAACTGAAAATGCTGACAGGCTGACTCTGATCAAGATGAACAAGGGTTGGATTGGGCCAGACTTCACCACACCACCAGCAAATGAGAGCGGAATTTAAAGTTTGCCATGTACCTCCACTCACCCATGGGTACACACTTCTGGACTTTGGATAATCGCTGGACTGCTCCTCCTTCTCCTCATGCGCCACCATGATGATGACCGTTACAAATTGCAATACTTAGGCCTTTGTTTCAGGTATACCCCCAGTGGTAAATTTTTTCGCCCATTCTTTGCAGAATGGACATTACAACGACAGGAGACCCGCTCCTTTGCAATGGGAACAATGTTTTGAGGCCCTCATGCACGTCTCTACCCAGGGACAACGTGGAGCCTCCCAATTTTTGGCTGCCCTGCCTAAGGGCTATACTACAATAGACCCACTTCCTTCCAATGGGCACTTCAGGTTTACAGGCCCTCATGCACGTCTCTATCCAGGGACAACGTGGAGCCTCCCAATTTTTGGCTGCCCTGCCTAAGGGCTATACTACAATAGACCCACTTACTTACAATGGGCACTTCATGTTTACAGGCCATCATGCACGTCTCTACCCAGGGACAATATGGAGCCTGACGCTGCCACCGACTGCCACACACGTGCTGTTTTTAAATGCAAGCACGGACGCAATAAGAACCTAACTGGTTTTTAGGAGCGACAATTACTGAGAAGTCTGACACTATCAGACACTGCTGACTGACGTGTATTATACACTAGACTTGTGCGTTATATAATAGTTTGTGCAAAACGCGCACCTGTACCCTGCCACCGACTGCCACACACGTGCTGTTTTTAAATGCAAGCACGGACGCAATAAGAACCTAACTGGTTTTTAGGAGCGACAATTACTGAGAAGTCTGACACTATCAGACACTGCTGACTGACGTGTATTATACACTAGACTTGTGCGTTATATAATAGTTTGTGCAAAACGCGCACCTGTACCCTGCCACCGACTGCCACACACGTGCTGTTTTTAAATGCAAGCACGGACGCAATAAGAACCTAACTGGTTTTTAGGAGCGACAATTACTGAGAAGTCTGACACTATCAGACACTGCTGACTGACGTGTATTATACACTAGACTTGTGCGTTATATAATAGTTTGTGCAAAACGCGCACCTGTACCCTGCCACCGACTGCCACACACGTGCTGTTTTTAAATGCAAGCACGGACGCAATAAGAACCTAACTGGTTTTTAGGAGCGACAATTACTGAGAAGTCTGACACTATCAGACACTGCTGACTGACGTGTATTATACACTAGACTTGTGCGTTATATAATAGTTTGTGCAAAACGCGCACCTGTACGCTGCCACTGACTGCCACACACGTGCTGTTTTTAAATGCAAGCACGGACGCAATAAGAACCTAACTGGTTTTTAGGAGCGACAATTACTGAGAAGTCTGACACTATCTGGACTGTCTTACACTGTGTACACCAGCCCCAGATATGATGAAGGCTGGTATACGGTCACCACTACCCTGCCTGCCTGCCTGCCTGTATACTGCTACAATAGTCCTGACAAGGACTCTTCTGGTCACTAGCCTGTATTCCGACCTGGCTATACCCTGCCTGTATATAGCAACAATAGTCCTGAGAAGGACTCTGCTACTGTATTCCGACCTGGCTATACCCTGCCTGCCTGTATACAACTAGAATAGTCCTGAGAAGGACTTCTGGTCACACTGTTTGCAGCCCTGCTCCGGAACTAACTATAAAGGGCCGCAAAGCTTTCCCTGAATCAGCGACACTCTCCCTGCACTGACTGTCTGGATGGCTGTGAGCAGAGCACAGCGCGCCGGCCGATATAAAGGCTCGGTCACGCTGTGCAGGCCGGCCAATCCCTGCAATTCCACAACTAACAGGGCTGTGGCATTGCAGTGGTCTGCCAGCCAATCCCTGCATGAGGGCTGGCTCTCAAAAGAGCGCCAACATGCAGAAATGAAGACCACGAGTACAGCACGAGTATCGCGAGATTACTCGGTCCCCGCCGAGCAGCCCGAGTACAGCGATACTCGTGCGAGTACCGAGTAGTGACAAGCATGCTCGCTCATCACTACTGATGTCATGTTCCATTGGAGAGGTTTATGATGTGTTAAATAAACAGACTAGACATTAAAATGAATTGTGTTCCTGTGCTACCTCGCTGAAGCAAGCAAAGTGAGTGACCCCATCAGATATCGTGAGTGAATTGTCTCAATATATACATGTATACAAATATTTAAATATACAGTATATACATATTATGTTAGCTGCTGCTAGTACAAATACATGTTAAAATAAGACTTCTCTGTCATAACATGTATTCTAAGTCATATTTAATTCTGCTGATTATGAAATGCTAAACATTAAAATAATAGTAATAATAATAATGGGAAAAACTAAGTTTTGCATGTACCGTTAGGTCCAGAAATATTGGGCAGTGACCGAATCATTGTGATTTGGGCTCTACATACCACTATTTTGGATTTAAAATGAAACCACTAAGATGCAATTGATGAGTAGACTTTCAGGTCGTTATGCTCAATAGGAGAGAGACCCTGAAAGCCCCGCACCAAACCAGCAACAGTGCAGCCACAGACGCCCTTTGCACAAGCTGTCCAAGCTAAGCTTGCCTTTAAAGGTCGGGATTAGAGATGAGCGATCCTGATCAGCAAAGATCGGAAAATGTTAAAATCGTATGATCTTTCGCCGGATCCGATTTGGATCGGACATCCAATCATTTCCAGCAAATGTCATTGATCTTGCCAAGGATAGGTAAATGATCGGATGGCAAAAACCATCCTCTCCCTGCCCATCACAGCCATGTCAAGTATTGACATGGCTGTGATTGGCCTCAGTGAAAAAAAAAGGAAGCAAAAGGGTTAAAGCATTACATTCCGCATCCCTGCTGCTGTAGCACTGCTTCCGGGTCCAGCAATTATCACTAATGTATATTCACTCTTTTACCCTTCCACCGGCATCTCTGTTTGGCTGCTGGTGGACAATGCCCCCACCCTCTGAAACAGTGTCTCGGTAAGTATGTACTACTTGAACCCTTTTTTTTCTTTTACAGCCCCCCTACACCATTTTACAACACATCACTTTTGCTTCCCATTGAATTTAATGGGTTAATGATCGCGATATCAGGCAGGATCGGCAATCCTTAAATGCTTCGATCCTTGGCAGGATTGCTCATCTCTAGTCGAAAGATTCTGCACCCACCTCCCAGGGGGAAGTTGACAGAGCCCAAGGATCTAGCAAATGCCTCTCAGAGAAACACAAGGAGTGTAGAAAACAGAAGGAAAAAACAAAGCAGAGATCATATTCAAATAGAAGAAGGCAAACACTAGTTGTACCACTCAACACCACTACCACACATGAACTACAATAAACAGCATTGACCTGGGCGAGGAAAAGGGTTGAAATAGCCTGCCTGCTGCTGAAGGAAATGATCAGGTGTTGTATACTTCTCAATCACTCCCAGAAAGCCACTCCATGATAACCTGCACAGCAGAGTGGACGGAATTCCAGCACTGTCTAGTACCAGACACAGCCACGTCCTCATTGCTTGGCAACACAGCAACACAGGGTCCCATGTTCCCAGGGCAGTGAAAATCATGGGAGACACAGCGTACTGCGTCTCCACACACCACTCCACTATGTGCATCTCCGTCAGGTTGGGACTGGTTACTTGTGGTTGTAGAAGTGTACCGCCCCGCAGACTCGGCTGCGTCCGCCGAGCCGCTCGGATCCGTGCTTGCGTTCTACGGGGGGTGGCTCAAGCCTCTCATGGACCCTGGGGTCACGTCACTCTGCAAGGGGGGTTGCCACTACGCGCGGGGGATGCGGGTATTTGGTTTTGGGATGATAGTTCGTGACGCCACCCACGGGTTGTGGTGATTGTGGACACCACTGCTGCGGTAAAGATACGGGGACTCCCGGGAGCGGTGTAATGGCGTAGCTAGGTGTTGACCCCTCCGTGGGTAGGGGATGCTGGTCCCAGAGCCCAGTTGGCAGGGGCCGGGGTGCAGGGCGCAGTGCGGTGCCTGAGGGCACTGGTGTACTCACTCTGATATAAGACACTGAAGGCGCTGGTAAACTAAACAGGGTGATGAATAGGGCCCGCAGCCGGGCTACAGCTTCTCCAGTCAGGTTGGCAATGGCCACTACCCTGTCCCGGTCCCTTACAGTTCCACCGGTCGTATTCCCGGTCTCCTGCAGGCGGCCACTACCGTCTGCCTGCCTGACTTATCGGGGGTCCTAGGCTCCAACCCAGGCCCCACGCAGAACTGTACTCCTCTCACTCCACTCTCCTAACTCAATCTCCGCTTGTGTCTCCTGCCTCAGGCCAGCAGACTCCTCGGGGGGCGTGTCTATCTGCCTGACTTCGCCCACCTGGTGTGCCTGTCTAACTCTGAGGGAGGCAATCAGGTCTTTGTTGACTGATGGTACCTTACTGGGGTTGGGGTCTATGTGGTGTGTGTAGTGACCTGTGACCCCTGGGGATCCAGGGCGTCACATTCCCCCTTGGTTTAATGCAGACCGTCCGCGGGCTGCCAGTCCATCACCGGTTTTTATTTTTCTGTAAAAGATATAAATAATTGAAAAACATTCAAACAAGAATTTATTTTCCATTTCTTCCCTTACGGGAGGCACATTACTTGAACTGTTGCAAACGGGAACATTTTTATTAATAACAAGGAACGGGTCCATGTCCTTCCGCTTTCCCACCCAAGCAACCTTGATGCTGCCCCTAAGAAATGGGCAGCACCCCTTTTCCCCAGTCCAGAAACAGGAACCTGGCCAGGCTAACGAAGCGGGAACAGGTACGGTGCTTCGCACCCGGCAGTCATTCAGAGGCCCCACGTCCAAGGGGACCCCTGACCCGGAGGATGGTCACCGGTTCCGATGGTGACTGGACCCCAGCCTGCTCTGCTGCGGGTGCCTCCTCCAACCAGCCTCTCCGGAGACCGGCAGTTGCGGGAAGGGCAATGGGCAATATTTACAAACCCAAAAGTTATTGGGTGGCCTGCACGTTCTCGGCCTTGTTCATGATTACTCATGCAGGGGTTAAGGGGTATGAAACGGGGACAACATCAGTCCCAACAGGGACGGGCACTTCAGTAACCAACGGGCTACCACAAAAACACTGTTGAAACTCCGCTGTCGACGCAGCCTCCCCCAGTCACTTTCCCCTGTCCACCACAGGGCAGCACGGGTCCCCAATGCCACGCTCACTCACGGTGGCACTGTCCAGAAAGACCCCGTCTTCCACTGCCTGCGGTGCGGGTATGGTGGCCAGGGTCCACTTCCAGAACTGTCCTCGCTCCTTTAACTCCCTGCCGTCCTCCATCAGGGGCTCTAACCCCTGATGGCGCCCACCGAGGCTCCGACCCCGTCAGCGTTCAACAAGTCGGGCAGGGTCCGGCTCCTTCCACCCGGCATACCGGATGGCACCCCACGGAACATGGGGGCGTTCAACAAAGGAAGACGGTGATGCAGGGACAGGACCTTTAAAACTTCAACTTTAAAACATTGAACTTGAAACTTCAGGGGTTAATTTTTACGGTTCGCCGGCCCCATCTTAAGGCCGGCCGTTCTCAGGGCATGCACCAGCAAAGTGCCCTGGCTGCCTGCAATACCTGCAAATCGCGACCATCATGTCTCCGTAGACGCTAATGACGAGCGGGGCCTCATCCTCCTTGATGGACTCCATATCATCCCCCGAGCAGCTTTCGGAGTCGCTGCCTTCCGATTCTGGCCCCTCAGGTACAGCCAGGCGGCCTACCGGTGCCTGCTCCGTTACCGTCGCAGGGTCGTCACCACCGGCGGGTCCTTCGGCGGGTGCCGCTGGGATTGCTGGCATCCCCGGGACCTCCGCTCCTGCGACCGGAGCAGGAGCCACCCGCTGGCTAGCTGATTTACCTTCAGGCCCCGCCACTCCGGTGACGGGTGCCGCTCCGCTCCCGTCCAGGAACGACAACATCTTTTCTTTTCTTCTCCCGCGGCATCAGCAGCCGGCTCACCCGCTCCCCCCTTGGTTTTTCTACAGCACTTCTCTCTTTGGGGGCGGGGCTTCACTTTCGCGCTTTCACTGCTCAGGTAAGACGACTCGAGAGGGAAACTTTCGCGCCAAAGATGGCGGATCTTCAGATTTTTCAGCGGGACGCCGCTGACGGGAACCACAAGGCGCACTTCTACCGGTAAGTAGACTGGTTCTATCCTGTTCGTGACGCCAGAAGAGTTGATGTGTACCGCCCCGCGGCCTCGGCTGCGGCCGCCGAGTCTCTCGGATCCGTGCTCACATTTTACGAGTGGTGGCTCGAGCCTCTCGCGGACCCGGGGGTCACGTCGCTCTGCTAGGGGGGTTGGCACTACGTGCGGGGGATGCGGGTATTTGGTTTTGGGATGATAGTTCGTGATGCCACCCACGGGTTGTGGTGATTGTGGACACCACCGCTGTGTTGAACGTATGGGGACTCCTGGGAGCGGTGTAGTGGCACAGCTAGGTGTTGACCCCTCTGTGGGTAGGGGATGTTGGTCCCAGGGCCCGGTTGGCAGGGGTCGGGGTGCAGGGCGCATTGTTGCGGTGCAGCGTGGTGCGGTGCCTGAGGGCACTGGTGTACTCACTCTTATATAAGACACTGAAGGTGCTGGTAAACCAAACGGGGTGCTAAACGTGGCCCGCAGCCGGCTACAGCTTCTCCAGTCAGGTTGGCAATGTCCGCCTTTCTCCTGCACCTGTGTGTGTATCTTGACTACTGTGCCTGGGCACTGGTAGTCCGCTCCCCGGCGTATAAGTGTCAGTGGAGCCCGTTTGCCCGCAGACGCTGGCCCTGTGGATCTCTGGCCTTTAGCGGTGGCGCTATCTGGATGGGTTGGGCTGTTGCCTTCAATCGGGACTTAGGTGGGAATGAACCCCTGAGGTCCAGACCACAATCAGTTGATTTGACTATGGTGGTGGCTTATAGCCTAGTTCGGGGTCTGAGTACCCTGCCTGGTGCTCCGGTATCCAGTTGGCTCCTCGGTTCGGTTCCGGCAGGCCACTACCCTGTCCCGGTCCCTTACAGTTCCACCGGTCATATTCCCGGTCTCCTGCAGGCGGCCACTACCGTCTGCCTGCCTGACTGATCGGGGGTCCTAGGCTCCAACCCAGGCCCCGTGCAGAACTGTACTCCTCTCACTCCTCTCTCCTAACTCAATCTCAGTTTGTGTCTCCTGCCTCAGGCCAGCAGACTCCTTGGGGGGCGTGTCTATCCACCTGACTCCGCCCACCTGGTGTGCCTGTCTAACTCTGAGGGAGGCAATCAGGTCTTTGTTGACTGATGGTACCTTACTGGGGTGGGGGTCTATGTGGTGTGTGTAGTGAACTGTGACCCCTGGGGATCCAGGGCATCACAGAAGCTCTGCCCCCCGAGTGAGCAGACCCCTTCCTGATAACCGGGGTGGGCTGATGGTGTACCCTTTCGTGGCTAGTAGGATAATGGTAGCGTTTACAACCAGAGTAGCGCAGCATCAGACTGGATCCACTCCTGGATGGAAGCACTGAACTACCATTCCTAACACAGGTTTAATTAAAGGGGTTGAACAAAAATATTCTGTGAAACATTTAGGAATTGCAATCACTTTCTACAATTCCTCCTTATTTCAGGGGCTTAAATGTAATTGGACAAATTAACTTTATCATAAATAAAATGTTCATTTTTAAACTTTATAGAGAATGCTTTGCAGGCAATGACATCACTAAACGCTGGGTTTTTTCATTTGGGATGCTTTGCCTGCTTTACCGCAGCTGACCTCAGTTTTTGTTTGTTTGTGAGTCTTTCTGCCTTACGTTTTGTCTTAAGCGTATGAAATGCAGCTCCATGGGGTTGAGATCTTGTGACTATCTTGGCTAATGCAGAATTTTCCTCTTCTTTGCCTTAAAAAAACTCCTTGGTTGGTTTTGTAGTATCTTTTGGGTCATTGTTCAACTGTACTGTGAAGCGCCATCCAATCAAATTTGCTGCATTTGTTTGAATCTGAGCAGAAAGTAACGGCTCTATACACTTCAGAATTCATCTGTCTGCTTCTGTCTTTAGTCACATAATCAATAAACACTAGTGACCCAGTGCTATTGGAAGTCATGCATGCCCGGTCATCACACCGCCTCCACCATGTGTTACAGAGGATATGGTGTGCTTTGGATCATGAGCCATTCCAAGCAGTCTCCATACTTTCCTCTTCCCATCATTCTGGTACAAGTTGATCTTAGTTTCATCTGTCCAAAGAATTCTTTTCCAGAGCTGGGCGGATTCTTTAGATTTTTTTTTTGTTAATGTCTAATCTGGCCTTTCTATTTTCAAGGCAGATTAATCTTTTGCACCTTGTGCTGAACCTTCTGTATTTGCTCTAATGAAGTCTTCTCTTTATAGTTGACTTCGATACTAAAACACCAACTTCCTGGAGAGTGTTCTTCACTTGGGTGGATGTTGTGAATAGAGTTGAGCGATGTTCGAGTCGAACGGTTTGCCAATTTCAAATTCGAGTGATTTTGGGCGACGTTTGAGTCGTTCGACGAACTCGAACGATTTGCTTCAAGTTCGGCAGTTCGAGTTATGTTCTATAACGGTTGATCACCAAAAGCGTGGCTTTTCACAGTAAGGCTATGTGCGTCCTGCATCCCCAGCACAATCCCTCTCTCTTTCCTACTCACCGATCACGGGCGCGGCGCTGCACGGCTGTCACAAAGCTCCGGCGGCTTTTCCACTTTTGAAAATGGCTGCCACTTCATTATTCAATCAGGTATTCCCTGCCTTCCCCTCCCACCATCACCCATGATTGGTTGCAGTCAGACACGCCCCCACGATGAGTGACAGCTGTCTCACTGCAACCAATCACAGCCGCCGGTGGGCGGGTCTATATCGTGCAGTAAAATAAATAAATAATAAAATTAAAAAAAATGCGGTTCCCCCCAATTTTAATACCAGAAAGGATAAAGCCAAATGGCTGGAGGCTGGTAGTGTCAGGATGGGGAGCGCCACGTTATGGGGAGCCCACCACCCTAACAATATCAGCAGGCAGCCGCCCAGAATTGCCCCATTCATTAGATGTGACAGTCCCGGAACTCCACCCCACTCATCCCGAATTGCCCTGGTGCAGTGGCAATTGGGGTAATAATGGGGTTAATCATGGCAGGCATCTCCCCGAGATACCTTCCATGATTAATCTGTAAGTAAAAGTAAATAAACACACACAACGAAAAATCCTTTATTTGGAATAAAGGACATAAAAACACCCTCTTTCACCATTTTATTAAAATCCCCAAATACCCCTCCAGGTCCAACGTAATACACAGAGGTCTCGCGACGCATCCAGCTCTGCTACATGAAGCTGACAGGAGCGTCGTAGAACACGAGCGCTCTGTGTCAGATCCACGGAGCAATGAAGTGAGCCGCACTGTCAGCGGGGACATCACTGAGGTAATGACTGCATGTGCGGTGATGATGGGGGTTGTAGTGCCTGCGTGTGCGGTGATGATGGGGGTTGTAGTGCCTGCGTGTGCGGTGATGATGGGGGTTGTAGTGCCTGCGTGTGTGCGAGGATGAGTGCGGTACTGCCGGTGTTTGCCCATCCATCCGCCCATGCATCCATCCATCCATCCATCCGCCCATCCATCTGCCCATCCATCCATCCATCCGCCCATCCATCCATCCATCCAGCCATCCATCCATCCGCCCATCCATCTGCCCATCCATCCATCCATCCGCCCATCCATCCACCCATCCATCCATCCATCCGCCCATCCATCCATCCGCCCATCCATCCGCCCATCCATCCATCCATCCATCTGCCCATCTACCCATCCATCCATCCGCCCATCCATCCATCCACCCATCCATCCATTCAGTCCATTTGAAAAGAGACGGAAGGCACTCACCAAATATGCGGTAAAAAAGCTGTTTTATTCAACCATCAGGTCAGGGGGAAAGGCTTGGCCTTTCATTGCAATGAGCACCATGGCCAGAATGCAAAAAAATTTACAAGCCATATAATGCGTGTATAAACCTGAAATAGGAAGATTGAGCGGTTAGCTCGCTGAATGGTGCCAGTGTTTCCTCCTTTCACCATCCATCCATCCTTGCAGCTGAACAATCTGCTTCCAAATCTTCCTATGCCTTTCTTTAGAGGCAGTGGCTCAATGGATAGAGATACTGCCTCAGGAGAGTTAGTTCACAAGTTCGAGTCCTGGCCGTCCCGGTAAAGAATTTAATTTATTTTTAATTTTAAATTAAAATTATTATATATTTATAATTTAATTTAATTATGCACTGAGGAGAGGAGCCGGACATCAGCTGTGAGCCGTGTGACACACCTCTAAAATCGGAGCAGTTCACGGAATGAGGCTGCATTGCTCTCTCCTCTCTTTACTCTCTCTTTCCCTCTCCCTCTCTCTTTTTCTCTCTCTCTTTCTCTTTTTCTCTCTCTCTTTTTTTCTCTTTTTTCCCTCTCTCTCTTTTACTCTTTTTTTTCTCTCTTTCTCTCTCTTTCTCTCTCTCTCTTTTTCTCTTTCTCTCTCTCTCTCTTTCTCTCTCTCTCTCTCTTCTGTCTCTCTTCTCTCTCTCTCTCTCTCTCTCTCTCCTCTGTCTCTCTCTCTCCTCTCTCTCTCTTCTCTGTCTCTCCTCTCTCTCTCTCTCTCTCCTCTTTCCTCTTCTCTCTCTCTTCTCTCTCTCCCTCTCTCTCTTCTTTTTTCTCTCTCTCTTTTCTCTTTCTTTTCTCTCTCTTTTCTCTCTCTCAGACCTGGTGATGATCAGCTGATGCGGTCACCTGACGGAATCAGCTGACACTATAAGTCGAGCGGTGAGGCCGGCTTTTTACCGCCCGGCCGGCTAAACTATCAGCTGCTGCTGTCGGACAGGAGTCTGCACAGAAGTGTGTAGTTTTTTTGGGTTTTTTTGCACTGATGCATCAGCTAATTGTATAAGCGGCTTTTATACAATCAGCTGCTGTGTCATGTGATTCAGGCCCTTGAACCTGATACATCATCTGATCGCTTTGCCTACCAGCAAACCGATCAGATGATACTGGATTTTGATTGGACGGCGCAGAACCCTTGACCCAGGATTACTGCGGAGGGGGGTTTATTTCAATAAAGATGGAGTCACTAATTGTGTTGTGTTTTATTTCTAATAAAAATTACAACACACAAAAAAATATTTCTATCTGTACTAGAAATTAATGGTGGCCATGTCTAATATTGGCGTGACACCATGAATTTCGGGCTTAGGGCCAGTTGATAATATGCAGCTAGCCCTAACCCCATTATTACCCAGCGAGCCACCCGTCACCAGGGCAGCTGGAAGAGTTGGATGCAGCGCCAGAAGATGGCGCTTCTATGAAAGCGTCATTTTCTGGGGCGGCTGCGGACTGCAATTCGCAGCAGGGGTGCCCAGAAAGCTTAGGCACCCTGCACTGCGGATTCCAATCTCCAGCTGCCTAGTTGTACCTGGCTGGACACAAAAATTGGGTGAAGCCCACATAATTTTTTTTTTAATTATTTCATGAAATTCATGAAATAATTAAAAAAAAGGGCTTTCCTATATATTTGGTTCCCAGCCGGGTACAAATAGGCAGCTGGGGGTTGGGGCAGCCCGTAGCTGCCTGCTGTACCTGGCTAGCATACAAAAACATAGCGAAGCCCACGTAGTTTTTTGGGGGGGGCAAAAAACTCCTGCATACAGTCCTGGATGGAGTATGCTGAGCCTTGTAGTTCTGCATCTGTTGTCCGCTGTCTGTCTGTATGGTGGAGAGCAGACAGCAGCTGCAGAACTACAAGGCTCAGCATCCTCTATCCAGGACTGTATGCTGGAGGGAGAGGCAGGGGGAACAGAACTACAAGGCTCAGTATGCTCCATTCACTAGTGTATGCAGGAGAGCAGACAGCAGCTGCAGAATGACAAGGCTCAGCATACTCCATCCAGGACTGTATGCAGGAGTTTTTTGCCCCCCAACAAAATTACGTGGGCTTCGCCATATTTTTGTATGCAAAACAGGTACAGGTACAGCAGGCAGCTATGGGCTGCCCCCAACCCCTAGCTGTCTATTTGTACCCGGCTGGGAACCAAAAATATAGGGAAGCCTGTTTTTTTTAATTATTTCACGAATTTCATGAAATAATTAAAAAAAAAAAAAAAGACGTGATCTTCGCCCAATTTTTGTGTCCAGCCAGGTACAACTAGGCAGCTGGGGATTGGAATCCTCAGCACAGGTTGGCCCGATCTTTCTGGGCCCCTCTGCTGCGAATTGCAGTCCTCAGCCGCCCCGGAAAATGTTATTTTCATAGAAGCACCATCATCTGGCGCTGTATCCAACTCTTCCAGCAGTCCTGAAGCCGGGTGGCTTGCTGGGTAATAAGGGTTAATACTAGCTTTGTTTTACTAGCTAGTATTAAGCCAGAGATTCTTAATGTCAGGCAACTTTGACCCGGCCATTAAGAATCTCCAATAAAGGGTTAAAAAAAAGACACCACACAGAGAAAAAATACTTTAATAGAAAAAAATACACAGACACGCTTAGAGACTCCATGTTTATTACTCCCTCTCAACCCTCCACGATCCTGGTCTTCTGTCTTTTTTCTCCTTCAACCCATTCAGCTGTGCTACATCAGACAGCACTGCATGGGAGGAAGACGCTGCTGCTCCCGTGCAGTCTAATCACTCAGTGAGTGAGCAGAGGCTGCGGGTTGTAAGCAGTGACATCACCGCTGCCACCGTTGCTAAAGTAATCTGACAGGCAGGTTACTATAGCAACGGTGCTCCGATCATGTGATTCCCGGTGCCACAATTCACTGGCTGTGCCAGCCAGTCCCTGCATGTGGGCTGACTCTGTAAAGAACGCCGACATGCAGGAACGGGGAAGCCGACAATGTGCCCAAGCATCTCGCCAGTACACGGAGCACCACGTACCGGAGAGATGCACTGACAGGACCTAGCATGACGTCTAGCCATGTGACCAGTCTGTAGCCAATGAGATAATAGACACGTGACTGGTCACATGCTATGACGACGTCACGGAAGGTCTTATCATCAGTGCTGGTTACCGAGAGGACGCAGCAATTATCGGAAGGAAAGGCGGCGGGAGACCGAGTGCAGGACGCATCGCGGGGACATGTAAGTGTAATGGCAATGTTTATTAACTGTAGGTGCATATGTATAATGTGTTGTTATGTGTTTGTGTTTGCCTGCCATTGTTTTGAAAGGGGTTCGAAGGTGTTCGTCGAATGTTCGCCAAACGGAGCCGCCGTTCGACAAACCGAACTCGAACGCTAGGGGGGGTGGCTCAACACTGGGTTTTTCTTCACAATGGAAAGGATTCTGTGATCATCTACCAATGTTATCTTCCATGGACGTCCAGGGCTTTGGAGTTCTCAAACTCACCAGTGCACTCTTCTTTTTTTTTTTCTTTTTTTTTTCTTTTGCAGAATGTACCAAACTGTTGATTTGACTACTCCTAACATCTTTTGACCACAAGTTGTGGGTTCAGACCAACGGCTTCCAAATACAAATACCACCCATGGAATCAGCTCCTGACCCTTTCCCTGCTTAATTGATGATGCATTAATGAGTGAATCGCAAATGCAGAACATTAAAAAACTTGTGTGAGATAATTGTCCGATTAGTTTTGCTCCATTGAAAAACATGCACCTACACAATAAAAAGCTGTAATTACTAAATCCTTACTCGAATTAGAAGGGGAATAACATCAAATTAAAGCCGGGAGTCAGAACTTTAATCATATTGATTATATACTATAACTGTATCTTGAATTAGTTTTTGAAAACAGCTAAAGTGCCAAAACTTGTGTTGTTGTCCAAATATTTCTGGACCTAGCTGTATGTGTGTACCGCCCTGGTGCTCCGTGCTCGTCGGTGGGTGGCTCGAGCTCCTCCCGGACCCGGGGGTCACGTCGCTCTGAAAGGGAGTTGGCGCTACGTGTAGGGATTTCGGTGGGGAAGGTTCACGTCCGAGGCCGTGGCGTTTAAAGGTGTAAGTTTGTGATGCCACCCACGAGTTGTGGTGAATGTGGACACCACCGCTGCCGTTAACCAGGCTCCTGGGGACGGTGTTATGCAGCCTTGTGTTGACCCCTCCATGGGCAGGGGGTGATGGTCCCAGGGCCCGGTGGTTGTGAGGTGTGGGTAAGATGGTGTGGTGCTGTGCGCGGCCCGAAGGCACTTTTGTACTCACTATGACAGATACACCGGAGTCTCTGGTAAACCAAAAAGGATGGTGGTCGGTGCCCGCAGCTGGCTGCACTTTGCCCCTTTCTCAGGTTGGTGGTTTCCACCTTTTTCCTGCACCTCTTTAGTAGAACTTGATTGCCTATGCTTCAGCAATGGTAGTCCGCTCCCCGGCTTGACGTGTGTCGGGGAACACGTTTGCCCGCAGGCGCTGGCCCGTGGGATCTCTCTGCCTGTGCGGTGGCTTTCTATCCCCCTCGGTGGGCTGTTGCCATCTTTCGGGTCTTGGGACAGGAAAGGACCTAAGGTCCAGACCTAAATCAGTGAATTCGACGTGGTCCAGTGGCTTCTGGACCTCATTCTGGGTCTGAGTACCCTTCCTGGTGCTTCAGTTTCCAGTTGATTCCCCGGTTCGGTACCGGCGGGCCACTACCCTGTCCTGGTCCCTTACGGTTCCACCAGCCGTCTTCCCGGCTCCTGCAGGCGGCAACCACCATCTGCCTCCTTACCACGGTACCAGGGCTACAACCCCGGCACCGGTCAGTGTTGTTGCTGCAGACCTGATGCCACAGGCCTGCTGCACTTGAACTCCACTCCACTCCACTGACTAACTCAACTGACTCTCACACACTTCTGACTGTTTGTTTTCCTGTCCTAGGCCCTCTGGACTCCTCGGTGGGTGTGGCCAACCACCTGGCTCCGCCTCCCTGGTGTGACCATTGAACACTGAGAGAGGTGACAAGGGTTTGTAGGTTGACTGCTGTAACCTTATTAGGGGCTGGTGTTTGTGCAGGGGGTCTACCTGTGACTACCTGGCTAGTCCAGGGCGTCACATGTGCATCCCTCCACAGCAGTCATGGTCTCTCATGTGGGTTCTTTTCAAAATTGAAATGCCCAAGCCTTATCTGGAGACACTGTTCTGATACTTGCTATAGCCATATTGTGTTACCTGCTTAAAGGGAACCTGTCGCCAGATTTGGCCACTGTAAGCTGTGGTCACCACCACTGAGCTCTCATATACAGATTTCTAGAATACTATATATAAAAGTCTAGGTCGCTCTGTATAACATAAAAAACACTTTTAGAATACTCACCTAAGGGGTGGTCCGGTCTGATGGGTGTTGCTGCTCTCTGGTCCGGTGCCCCCTCTCTGCTGCGATCTCCATCCTCTTTTTACCCAGCCCAGTATAGATGACGTGTCTTACGTCATCCACACAGGCCGACATTGCAGTCCTGCGTAGGTGCACTTTGAGCTGCCTTGCTGAGGGCAGATCAAAGTACTGTAATGCACAGGCATGAGGAAAGGTTAAAGACCGCTGGTGCATGTGCACTACAGCACTTTGATCTGTCCTGAGCAGGGCAGATTATTATTATTTATTATTATAGCGCCATTAATTCCATGGCACTTTACATGTGAAAGGGGTGTATATAATAGGGACAAGTACAATAATCATAAACAATACAAGATATAGACAGGTACAGGAGGATAGAGGTCCCTGCCCGTGAGGGCTCACAGTCTACAAGGGATAGCTGAGGATATGGTAGGTTAGGGTAGAGTTGATTGTGCGGCGCTGTATCAGACTGAGGGTTACGGCAGGTTGTAGACTTGTCGGAAGAGGTGGGTCTTCAGGTTCCTTTTGAAGTTTGTCAAGGTAGGCGAGAGTCTGATGTGTTGAGGCAGAGCATTCCAGAGTATGGGGGAGGCACAGGAGAAATCTTGGATGTGATGGTGAGAAGAGGAGATGAGAGGGGAGTAGAGAAGCAGGTCTTGTGAGGATCGAAGGTTACGTGCAGGTAAGTACCAGGAGACTAGGTCAGAGATGTAGGGAGGAGACAGGTTGTGGATGGCTTTGTATGTCATGGTTAGTGTTTTGAACTGGAGTCATTGGGCAATGGGAAGCCAGTGAAGGTATTGGCAGAGAGGAGAGGTTGGGGAGTAGCAGGGGGACAGGTGGATGAGCCGGGCAGCATAGTTTAGAATAGATTGTAGGGGTGTGAGACTGTTAGAAGGGAGGCCACAGAGCAGGAGGTTGCAATAATCCAGGCGGGAGATAATAAGGGCATGTACTAGGGTTTTTGCAGCTTCTTGGGAAAGGAATGTACGGGTCCGGGAAATATTTTTGAGTTGGAGGCGGCAGGAGGTGAAGAGGGCTTGGATGTGGGGCTTGAAAGAGAGATCAAGAGTCTAGGATTACTCCCAGGCAGCGAGCACATGGCACTGGGGAAAGTGAGCAGCTATTGATATTGATGGATATGTCAGGTGGGGGGTTGAGTGAGGAGGAGGAAAGACAATGAATTCAGTTTTGTCCATGTTCAGATCAAAGTGCACCTGCACCTGACCTCAATGCTAGCCAGTGTGGATGACGTAGGATGCGTGATGTACACAAGCCTCAGAAGAAGGAGGATAGTGACCACCGCAGAGAGGATGCTCCGGACCAGAGAGCAGCGGCACCCATCGTACTGGACCGCCCCCTAGGTGAGTATAATAAAAGTGTTTTTTACATTATACACAGTGGCCTGGACTCTTATATACAGCATTTTAGAAAGCTGTATATAAGAACCAACTAGTAGTGGCCACAGCTTATAATCACCAAATCTGGTGACAGGTTCCCATTAAGTGGTAGTTGCCTCCTCAAACCAAGTTTGTGTTTCATACCAAGGAAATAAACAACTTTGTCTGGTCATATAAAGACAAGGCTCATAAAGTTAGAAAGGGAAAGCAACCTATTTAGTAAAATCGCTGTAGGGTATCAACAAGACAGTAAATCTGCAGGTTGGAAATTGCCTTCAACTCTTGTTATATTGATTATTAGATAGCAGGGTTTTGAAACTTATTTATGACATACAAAAGGCTAAGACACAATGAAAAACACTGTCATAAGTATGCTTAAAGTTATAGGAGACATGAAAAAATAATTTATAGTGTACATTGCCTGGGATGCCCGTGTTCTGATAGGCATTGAACGTCTAGAAATTATCTAAAGTGATTTAAAAATTTACAGAGTATACAGAGTATAAAACTACAAAAATGTCATGCTCCATGAACACTTTCCTTTTTTTTTACTATTTATTTATAAAGAATAGATGGAAATACAGAAGGGGGGTGAAAACAGGTGCAAGAATGCAGCGGCACAGAGAACGCACACTCAGCAGTGCAGTAAAACAAATTGTTTTTTATTATTTATATACAGTACAGCTTAGAAAATCAAGGTGCTATATCAATAAGATGGCAATTCATAAAATAATGATAATGAAATACAACACAGTTCCTGCAGTCTTTCTTTGCCCTAGCAGTTATTGTCTGTCTCTAATTCATTCCCTAGCACCTTAGACACTTCCTTATAAAATAATAAACCCAGCTAGTCATCGATATCCCTAATTTTCCCTAATACAGATAACCACTGTCCAGCCAAATTCACAATCTGGCATATGAGACATAAACCAATTTACTAAGGGCCCGTTACACAGTACGATATATCGTGCGATATGTCGTCGGGGTCACGGAATTTGTGACGCACATCCGGCATCGTTAGAGATGTCGTACCGTGTGACACCTGTTAACGAGCAAAAATACTCACCTTATCGTTGCTCGTTGATACGTCGTTCATTTCCATAATGTCGTTCCTCCTTCTGCGCGCTGGTTGTTCATCGTTCCCGTGGCAGCACACATCGCTATGTGTGACACCCCAGGAACGACGAACAACAAATTACCTGTGTCCCGCCGGCAATGAGGAGGGAAGGAGGTGGATGGGATGTTCATCTCTGCCCCTCCGCTTCTATTGGGCGGCCGCTGTGTGACGTCGCTGTGACGCCAAACATCCCTCCCCCTTCAGGAAGAGGATGTTCGCCGCCCACAGCGATGTCGTTAGGGAGGTAAGTACATGTGACGGGGGTTTAACGACTTTGTGCAAGACGGGCAATGAATTGCCCGTGACGCACAAACGACGGGGGCGTGTGCGATCGCTCATGCGATCGCACGATAAACCGTTGCGTGTAACGCCGCCCTAACTATGATGGTATTAGACAATGAACAATACTATGAAGGATACACCGGCCCGGCAACCTTCAGAGTCCCAATTGAATTTGTAAGGTCCTTTTCCTGGCCTCTCTACTTTAGTTGCCAACATGAGCCAAACTCTGCACTCCTGCTAGGCTGCACGTCTTGTACTGTAGGATGCTGACAGTTCCTTCTATCACTGACCTGCCACTAAGAGACAGCTCATGTCCCTCTCTGCTCACTTAATCGAGGTTCTGTTCCTGTAACTAGGCTTGTATGTCTACCACTCACACAGTCCAGAATACTTTCCTTTAACCATGGCTCCACGTCTGCCGCTCACACGATTGAGGTTTTGTCCCTTTAACCAGGCCTCTGTTCCTGCCACTCACATGGTTGAGAATCCAATACTTTAACCATGCCTCCATGCCTGCCAATTTCAAGATCAAGATTCTGTTCACTGAACGAGAGCCACCACAATTCATTATTTTCCAGAAAGGCTGTGCACTCCTTAGGTCATCCACTAGTGATGATGGTTATGCATTTCCAACCACACTTACCAAGGATATGGCTGTAAGCTAGTGTAGGTATTATTCCATATGCGACTTGTCAAGAGTCCAGGCGATGACTAAACTCCGGCCCTGACAACTGTGGCTTTTATAATTTCTTGCTACATTATAGTAGATCACATATCCCCCTGTGCATCTAGCTTCTCCTCAGCCCCATTTAACCAATCTTCTGACTTTTGGTTCCTACCTCTACTGTCTCAGAATGCTAGATGACATTATTTCTTGACAAATGTTTTACAGTTGATTCCTGTTGTTTGAGTCACCTCACTTCCTTACAGAGGTGTACCTAGGATACACTTAAAGGAATTTTCCACTACTTTAACATTGATGGCCTGTCCTTAAGAAAGGTCATCATTATTTGATCAGTCATTGTCCAACACCCCACTTCCCAGCCGATCACCTATGCTTGGTGCCTGCGGTGGCAGCAGGCAGCTGGAAGTGCTCAGTTACGGAGCTGCCCTGTCTTCTGATGGATGCATCTTGGTACTGCACAACCCCCACCCATTCAAATCAATAGGAGGCAGATGTGCAGTACCCAGCCATGGCTACTATCAGAAGACGGGGTAGCTGAGCATTTCCAAACACCAACTGCTGCCTCTGGCACAGAGAACGGCTGATCGATAGGGGTGCCTGGTGTTGGAACCCCAGATGATCAGACACAAGGATAGGCCATCAATGTAAAAGTAGCAGACAACCTCTTTAAAGCAAGCAATTAGCATATCTGTTATATAGGTAGAAGTAAATATCACAGATAAAAAAGTTTGACCTCAACAAAAGTGGTATTTGCCTTATAAAATAATTGCAGTTGCATGATGACGTATGAGGGCATTCCAGACTCGGCATCATTTTTAAATACAGAAGTAGAAACAGACAGGATGAGGAGAAAGGAAAGAAAGACAAAGAGGGGATAGTGGAAACAGTAGGGAGTGGTGAATGCATGCAGTTTCAGGGCAAAAGGATGGACTCTAAGGGCGGCTTTGCACGTTGCGACATCGCACATGCGATGTCGGTGGGGTCAAATCGAAAGTGACGCACATCCGGCGTCACTTTCGACATCGTACTGTGTAAATGCTAGATGATACGATGAACGAGCGCAAAAACGTCGTTATCGTATCATCGTTGCATTCACCGACATTTCCATAATGCCGGTGCCGCGACAGGTACGATGTTGTTCCTCGTTCCTGCGGCAGCACACATCGCTGTGTGTGAAGCCGCAGGAGCGAGGAACATCTCCTTACCTGCCGCCGGCGGCTATACGGAAGGAAGGAGGTGAGTGGGATGTTTACATGCTGCTCATCTCCACCCCTACGCCGCTATTGGCCGCCTGCCGTGTGATGTCGCTATGACGCCGCACGACCCTCCCCCTTAGGAAGGAGGCGGGTCGCCGGCCAGAGCGACGGTCACAGGGCAGGTGAGTGCATGTGAAGCTGGCGTAGAGATAATTTTCACTACGCCAGCTATCACAAGATATCGTACCTGCGACGGGGGCGGGGACTATTGCATGCGACATTGCAGCATCGGCTTGCGATGTCGCAACGTGCAAAGCCCGCCTAAGGATAACATGGAAAAAAATCCTTGCAGAAGATTCAAAATCCTCAGGATGGTCAGATAATCCTCAGATTCTTAGATTACCATCCAGTAATGTCATATTTTATAGATTTTTTTATTGATGAATTGGATTGAGGAAAGTGAACATATAAATCCAAAGTTACAATTAAGGGCAGTCAGGTTATTTTTTAGAATCTTCTTGAAACCCTTCCAGAGATCAGAAGATTTCACATGACCAGAATACATCCAATAATACCCCCTCTGCAGCACCACATCTTCAGTAAAGCGGGCTTTACACGCTACGACATCGCTAATGCGGAGTCGTTGGGGTCACGGAATTCGTGACGCACATCCGGCTGCATTAGCGATGCCGTTGCGTGTGACATCGATTAGCGATTTTGCATCGTTGCAAAACAGTGAAAAATCGCTAATCGGCGACACGGGGGTCCATTCCCAATTATCGTTACTTCAGCAGTAACGAGGTTGTTCCTCGTTCCTGCGGCGTCACACATCGCTGCGTGTGACGCCGCAGGAGCGAGGAACGTCTCCCTACCTGCCTCCCGACCGCTATGCGGAAGGAAGGAGGTGGGCGGGATGTTACGTCCCGCTCAGCTCCGCCCCTCCGCTGCGATTGGGCGGCGGTTCAGTGACGTCGCTGTGACGCCGCACGGACCGCCCCCTTAGAAAGGAGGCGGTTCGCCGGTCACAGCGACGTCGCCGGACAGGTAAGTATGTGTGACGGCTCTGGGCGATGTTGTGCGCCACGGGCAGCGATATGCCCGTGTCGCGCAACAGATGGGGGCGGGTACGCACACTAGCGATATCGGGACCGATATCGCAGTGTGTAAAGTAGCCTTAAGATTATATGAACGGAATGAGGCAATATACTGTTTAAGGTACTCTATGCCATCTTGAAATCTGGAACTAGTCGAAGACATATGGATTATTATACATGTTTTTTGTCTCTCTTCCATTGAGAGGTACAAACCCAAGTACTCTTCCCACTGGAGTAGGTACTGTAGCTTCAGTGTTGACTTTATGCTAACAATAACATTTTGAATTATGGCCAAAAAGTTTAACCTTGGTCTCATCAACCATGACACTTTTTCCCCACATGCTTTTGGCAGACTTTGTATAGGTTCGAGCAAAACATAGCCCAAGTTTGATATTTTCCTATGTAAGAAAAGTCTTCCATCTTGCAATGCTACCCCACAGGACAAACATGAATAATATTAATCCTGAATGGTATTTGAAGATGTAAAACAGTTGAAGGGGTTCTGATCTGGAGATACAGTATACGCGCCTCAACCTTGAAATTGCAACATCATGAAGGAAAAAGTTGTGGAGCTATGGAATTCACAGGATGGATAAATATGTTACAGATATGCAAATGATGAAAAAAAGGGAAACAACATTTTCAAAACATCTCTATTTATTCAGTATCAAGCATTTGCACAGCAATATGCTCATTCGTCCACTGACACATGTTATCAATGAGGTTAGTAATGGTTATCTAAGGAAAGTTCTGCCATGTTGAATGCATCTGGGGACACAAACAAGCAAAATCTCCTGATGACAACTCACTTTGAAATTGCCGATCAATGACATCCAAGATGTGTTAGATGCGACAGAAGTCCGAAGACACTGAAAGCTATAGTAGCATATTTAGTCCTCAGCCACTGTTCAAAGTAGCACAAGCTGCATGTGACCTGGCATTGTTGTGTTGGAAAAAAAGCTCTTAGGACACTGTGGAGATATGACCATACCATGGGTTCCATAACTAAATCAATGTAATTCCAAGCTGTCAGTGTACCTGGAATGTAGACCAGGTGGATCTGGCCACTGTAAATTATGATATCCCATAATATAATCCCAGAAGTTGGACTGGTCTGCCTCTTCAATCTACAGTTATTACTGCATCCAAGACAAAAATCATGACTCATCAATAAATAGGATAAACCTCCATTCCAGCCTTCTCTGACATCTTATTCTACACCATGATAGCCTTTGAGCGTGGTGGTGTGGTGCCCCTGAGGCTTAAATTGCCACAGAGGTACTGCATCTCATCCAGAGGTGTAGTATCCCATTCCCGGGTAAGTAGGGGGTCACAAACTGGCATACACAGACACTCTCACTCAGCAACACCCCATCAGACCATGGTAAGGGCCTAGTGACATGTCTGAGGCCAGGCTGCGGGGTGGAGTCTACTTAGTGGGAGCAGCCTGTATAAAGTTATTCAGTCAAATAGGAGCAGTGAAGGAGTCAAGACCTGTGGTCTGGAGCTGCAGCAGCTCGGCCCAGGCACACGACAGAAAGCGTCCTAGAGCCCACGGGAAGCGACCATACTCCCGTGGCCTCGTTCTACATATGACATACTGGAGTGTAGAGACTTGGCCGCAGTAGGGGACCGGCCGCTCAACTTGTGGAGAACTTCACGACTCAGCTAGCTGAGGTTACTTCAAGTGCTGAAGTCAAATCCACACACATTCAGTGAAAAAGTGACCACATAGGGTGAAAGGGATAGAGTTACAAGCCACCCAAGAGGGCCCGTGGATACCGGCTCAGGGCTCTGTGTGTGCAGGCGTGGGACAGGTGGGAAAGATCAGCGCAGGAAGACGACCAGGAAAGAGACACAGAAGGGTGTACTGGGTTGTGTCTCCGAACTATCCATGATCGTCTGGAGCCCATTACAGCAGGACCCGGCACTCCAAAGGCAGCATTTGTCTGGACGTGCTAACCTGGAACTCTGAACTGTGAGTAAAGACCTTGTGATGCAGCCCTGTGTCGTCCGATTATACCCTGCGCCCCGCTATTATAGACTACTACTCCCAACAGCCCTGGGGGCCAGCTCTACCTGTCGAGAGCTATTCCATCTCTGCTGCATGACTACTGACCCCAGGGAGAACCAAACAACAGTGGCCGCACCTATCTTGTCGCATACCACAAGTGGTGTCACGACATTTCCCCTTTAAATATTACCCCACAACCATTATCATCAGCCATTTATTAAAAAGACACTGCCGGGGTCACGGAACCGGGGCCTGTCGCCGTGACATTCTCAGAGCAGAAACAGAGCCGCGGCCCGGTAATGAGTAACCCCCAGGCCCTGGTGAGGCATGTCAGTGGCGTGAGGTAACCAAACTTTCCAAAGTTTTTAAAGTTTCCCATGAACCATTTTTCACCATGACAATACCAGGCCACTGTTGCTGTTACTACTTTGAGCAGACTGTGTTTCCTAATTGTGCTGCCACAGTTTTATCTTCCATCAAATGCATGTTGGATATCATTGTTTGGAAATTGCAAAGGGAGCAGCCAGCAGTGGTCATTGATGATTTGGCACTTAAGTGTAATTAGGTTGGTCGACAAAATCTCAGAAAACTATTGATATCCTCATTAATAGCCTGCCAATGCAGTAAGTGTATTTCTGTGCATGGCACCCTACTGAATATATAGACTTGTGTTTTGAAAATTTAGTTGCCATTTTCTTCATTATTTCCTTATTATTAACATATTTATCAATCCTATGATTTTCCTAATTACACTTTTCCTTCTAAAGGGGGCTTTACACGCAGCGACATCGCTAGCGATGTCGCTGGTGAAAGCACCTGCACCCGTCGGCTGTGTATCACGGGCAAATCGCTGCCCATGGCGCACAACATCGTTAGAACCCATCACACGGACTTACCTGCCTAGTGATGTTGCTGTGGCCGGGGAACCGCCTCCTTTCTAAGGGGGAGGTTCATTCGGCGTCACAGCGGCGTCACCAAGCGGCCGCCCAATAGAAGCGGAAGGGCGGAGGTGAGCGGGCGGAATATCCCGCCCACCTCCTTCCTTCCTCATTGCCGGCGGCCGCAGGTAAGGTGTTGTTCCTCGTTCCTGCGGTGTCACAAGTAGCGATGTGTGCTGCCGCAGGAACAACGAACAACCTGCGTCCTCAACAACCAACGATTTTTGAAAATGAATGACGTGTCAACGATGGGCAATTTGGTTAGTATTTTCCATCGTTAACGGACGCTCGTTGGTGTCACACGCAACGATGTTGCTAACGATGCCGGATGTGCGTCATGGAAACCGTGACCCCGGTGATATATCATTAGATACGTCGTTGCATGTAAAGCGGCCTTTACTGTTGAAGTTTCAGTGAGGAATTTTAAACATGAAGTTGATTTTAAATATCTGGCATCTACCAAACCATGCAACTCTTTTGTTACTCCATGTCACAGTTCTTTTTGGATTTCTTGGACTTGACCTGTAGGCGCTGCTTTACTTTAAAAGGCTTTCGTGACGAGAAGGTAGTTGTCACAAAAAGAATGTATTCTTATAACAGATTAGAAAGCAAAGTGAATGGAAAATCTGCCCACCCATCCTCCTTCCATGCTGTATGGTTTATTACATTTTTCCAGCTTGTATGGAGTATGATTATATATCATTAAACTAAAGGGTGTTGCCCAATTTAGAAGAAAGGAATGGATGACTGTAAAATAAATAAAAACAACTGTATACTCCTCTTCTAGTGCCGTTGAAGACTTAGTGATCCTGAGGTCTGCACCGACTGTGGAAAACTCTACCTGTTCCATTCAGAAGTGACATAACCACTGCAGCCTGGGATTGACTGCAGCGGTCAGCTGACTAAAAGTGCATACTCTTAAAAAATATATATATTATTATTATTTTCTGCATTTGACAACCCCTTCAAGGAATAGCTATTTGTTAATTCAAAGTAAATATAATGTAGGACATCGCTGATTATTGAGTTGAAGAACCATTGAGGACTCTTTTTTTTTTTACTACCAAAGATATCACGTCTTGCTCCTCTTACATAAAAACTACGCACACAATAAATTGCAGTCTTGATAGTAGCATCCTATTTGCTAAATCAGGTTGCAAAAACTAAAATATCTCATTGGTTATTATAGGCAGTACTGGCACTGGAGGTCCAGCAGGTGGGAATACGATGAAAAACAAGAACAAGTTAATCATGGCCTTCATCACAGGCATAATCATGAGCATTCTGAAAACCTACAAAAGAGGAGCTCATTCAATTCAGATGTTATTCTCACAAAAAAAAATGGAACATTTAATTAACAGGGGTCTTTACTGGAACAACTCCATTTCACAGGACAGCTTACACCTTGTTGGACTAGGATCCACTGCAGCTGTTGTATAGATGAAATGAGAGCTATCGAACCTCACATTTCCTGTTCTCTGTTCTGCTTTAAACATGTTCTATTTGTCCATCACTTTTCATAGTAAATATGTTCCTAATATGCTTTTATTTAAGGTTATTACTTAAAAAAAATAAATTAAAAAAAAAAATATAAATTTTTATTTTTTTTTTATTCTTTTTTTGTGAATTGAAGAACAATTTTGCCTAATGATCATAGTTATTTCTCTGCAGATAGTGTATAATATTTGTTTATTTTTCTCACTTAAAGGTCTTCTTGGTATGGTGGCTCACATGATGTACACTCAAGTCCTTCAGGTTACAGTGAGTTTAGGGCCTGAAGACTGGAGGCCTCATTCTTGGGATTATGGGTGGTCTTTTTGGTAGGTATCATTTCGAACTGATAAATACCATTTGTAAGATATTGAACTGTACCTTTGTGACACAACATTGCCATACACCTGGAAGCAGTAAAGAATAGATACAATGGATTTCATATATTGCTAGTTTTACAAAATCCATCACAATCTTACTAGCTAAACTAAGTGAAGTTTTTTATTTACTAAAAAATGCCCCATTACAAAAAAAATGTAGAAATAAGCATTACTGACACTGACCTATTAATTTCTCTGGAGCTCTGGTGGTCTCTTCTGCTATCAGAGGTGAAGACGTCCCATACATCAGTCACCTGACCAGTGTAGCCAATCACTGATCTCAGAAGTCACATGTACATACTTGAGACTTCACTGTTGAGACCAGTAATTGACTGCAGTGGACTGATGACTGGAAGATGAGACATATTCACTTTCATATTGGGTGGCTAAGACAATGACTTCTGAGAGATTCAAGGGATAAGCAATGCTTATTTCTTTACTCTATACTATTTTGTACCCTCAGAAAGATTTTTATAAAATCATGGAATAGACCATTTAAGCCACCCCAAACAGGATACATTTCTGGAACTTCCTAATTATAAGAAGCTTAGCCAAAAAAAAGACTTCTCGCAAAATGTTTTTTGTCACAGAGGCAGAAAATAAAAACCACTGGTAACTTTCCAAATACATTAGTGGCACAGATTAGTTTTTGCTTTCCTCAGTTGCAAGTACATTTTCAATCCACTATTTCTTTACTCATTGACATAACAAATCCAAAGAGATGAAAAAAAAAATTAGATTCAGTTATGTTACACCTTTCACAACCATAAGGGCAGAAAATATATTTGGATAATCAAAAGTTTTATATCGTCTGCACACTAACGTAAATTATATAATTTTATTAGCAAAATTAGGTTAAGAACCTTAACCCCTTCACAACCTTTGACATACTGGTACGTCCAAGGTTGTGTCCCTCCTTTTGATGTGAGCTTGTGTGGCGCTCCAGGATCTGGTTCTCACAACAGCATTGCCTCTCCAAAGGGTTAATGCTGAGCCTGGAGGTAATTGGGAAGTCTATTGGCCAGTAAGTACCAACATCCAACACCGTTCCTCTCTCAGGCCAGCAGAGGGAGCTCTAAACCTGGAGTTCCAGGGAGCACTTCCTTAAGCCTGACCTGGGGGAGGAGTTAGTTAGTCTGTTAGGGAAGTTCAAGGAGAGAGGAGCTAAGCAGTGAGTAGTGCGGTCTTGTGAGCTGGGGTTTGGAGCTAGGCTAGCTCAACCCAGAAAAACAGGAGCCGTAGAGAGGCAAAGAGAAGATCCTAGGGGAGAACTGTCAGAACCTGTTCGCCTCAGAGGAATATTCTGAAACTTAGACATCGGAGTCTGTGATTGCCAGGGTGTAAAACCCTTACCTTGTAGCCGAATCTGAAGGGCAGGAGGACTGTAGGTCTCCTGGCCCCCAGAACAATCCGAAGGTACAGCTGCATTACCAGGGCCTGGTGTGGACCCCAGCAGGGATGCATCAGAGAGGGCCTGCGCAGCCTACACTAGGTGAAAGGGACGAACCACCGGTCCCAGCAGCAAGAGGGCCATTGCTAAACCCAAAGTGCAGGGTCCTGCAGAAGCAAAAGGGAGAACAGGGAGTAGGCCTCAATACTCGACTGGCCAAGGAGATCACCCCAGTTACTTCCAGGCCGGCCGGATCCCCTTTCACCACCTGTGACGGTCTCCCAGGACTGAATTGTTGCACAGTAAAAAGAAAAGAAGGTAAAGAGACTGTTGTTTGTGTCGGTTCTTTTCACTGTCCTGATTAGCCCTGCACCCTTTCCAAGCACCAACGGTTGCCCCGGGGTACCGCTCCACCTGTGGGGAGCAGAACCATCCCAGCTGCTAGTCCATCAGACCCGGAGGTCCCATCCAGCAGCGGAGACTCCATAGCCGCATTCCACAGGTGGCGTCACAAATAACCTACAAACTCTATTATTGATTACCATCCCCACCACTGCCATATTAGTTGACCCCGCCAGGGTCACGGAGTCGGGCCCCACCACCACTGACTACCTCCCGGACCAGTCCGGCCCAGCACCGGGTGTCCCAAATCCCTGGGGTGGGCGAGTCACTTGCATGCTGAGCCCGCAGCTTTCCCTGCACATCTCAGCTGATCTAATCTGATTGTAGATCTGCCAACTGCTTTTAACTAGTTAAATCTTGCTGTCAACCTCTGACAGCGGGATTAAACATACGCCGACGAGGAGCATGCCATTCACCGCTCCCATCAGCGGTCCTGTGACATGATCATGGGACGCTGATGGGTTGTCATGACAGCCAGGGGTAAGATGATGAATTCTGTGTATGTCATGCAAAACTTCCTGTGAACACTGGCTGTGAGCCAGCATTCATAGGAACTCATTACTTTTGCTGATTCTGAAGCACCACTCTGTACAGCAGAGTAATCAGAAGATTGCAGCTTCAAGATCCCTAAGGGGATTACTAAAAACAATGAAAAGTAAAAAAAAAATGTAAAAATATACGGAAAAAAAAAAGTTCAAATCACCCCCCTTTTCCCCCTTTAAAAATAAAACAAAAAAAAATACAACAAAACATATTTGGTATCGCTGCAATCAGAAATGTATGATATATTAAAATATAAAACAACAATAATATATGAAAACTACTGCACTCACTAGATGGGTGTGGAGTTCGGGAAAAGTGGTTATACCTGAGTAGAGATGTGTGGATGTAGAGAGAAATGAAACACCTGAGAATTAATAATGATAAAAATATAAATATGTATTTTATTAAGTATTACATTTATTTAGTACTTTATAAAATAGAGTTTCCTATTTATGATTGTACCCATGGTTGAAATTCATCATTATTCATGTTGTGCCAAAAGGCGTTTCACATCGCCTGCCCTCGCACCACGAGCACCCTTATCATTTCCATGAATTTTGAGGTCATAACAATTGCAGTCATGGCATAATTTAAAGTCTTTTGGTAATGTTTTCAAAATGCCAAATATATGGTTTGTGTGGATTTATCCTACTGACAGATTTCTTTTAAACACTGTAGGTTGTATAGAATGTTTTTGTATTTTATTTGAAAATTTTCTTGAATTCTGTTTTTCCGATGTTTGATTGACTTAAATGTTATTGTAGATATATCAAAATCATGAATAGGTTTATACAACACCTATGTGTTTCCTTTGTGAAAAGTATTGAAAATCAAAAACTCCAAGAGTCAAAAGTCAAAAGGGTCCACTTCAAAACTCCTATTAAATGAAGAATGTGTGTAGCAGTTAAGGATACCTAAAGAAACTGGTTGCAGATAAAGAAAATTCCCTGTCAGACTCTCAAAGAACCATACAATTCCTCAGAAAAAAATTGAGATACGTATAACAAACCTTCTTCATGCTGAAAGTTAAAGCATCTATGATGCCCAACTGGAGAAGTTAAAGTTGTTCTGCAATGGAGGAAACTCTTACAAAATGATCAATCAAGGAAATTTCTTTTTCTTAATGTCATAGAGAAAATTGTGGATATAGTTTCTATCTACACATTAAACTGCTTAGATTCCAAGACGTAAAAGAAACGGTGAGGGTACGTGCACACAAACTATTTTGTTGAGTCTTTTGGAATGGATCTGCTCCATAAGATACCTGAACAATCAATAAAAAAATGCTCGGAAGACTCTTCCTATTCATTTCTATTGTAAAATGACTTGTTGTTCATATGTTCAATCCTTTGAGCATTTTTCTTCCGCTTCTGGTTTTGAAGAATGCTTGAAGGGAGGAACGAAATTGCATTTCCCTTCTTTGAAGCATCTTCTGATTGAAAACCCTCCAAACTAGGCACTGTCAAATTGATTGGGCTGGAAATATTGCTTTAGGAAATAAACACTCCAAAATTATTGAAAAACTGTTCAAAACCACATATACCGTATTTCAAAAATATTCTCTTTCACTTTTTAATATTCAATATATTCTATAGAGAGAAGCGGGCAAGAATCTAGGCAGCACGTGATCACAAGTACTGAAATTACATACTGGCAGTCACGTGACCGCCCACTCAGTCTAGCAATAGATGGGAATCTCAAAAGTATGTGTGACAAGTAGGAGCTGTACTGGTGATCTAACATCATCCAGCAACTGTGGCGTTAAGGCTGCTAGAGGAGACATGAAGTGTTCAGCAGTGATTCAGGGGATCTTGGGAAGTGGATAGTGTGTCTTCTCTGCCTGGGAAGAAGCAGTACCAGAAAAAGACTGCTGTGTGTCCTGAACTGTGTCAAGCTACAGAGGCCAGCCAGTCCAGGTTAAGTGAATGCCAGTAGGGTAGAATAGCTCAGGAGCAACCCCTGATGTGCAGTAGTAGTACCATCTAACACTACCTTAAGCTGTGGTAGATGGTACTTGCTGGACATATTATATGAACTCATGTATGAAAGATGCGTGTTAAAGGGAACCTGTCACCAGATTTGGGGCCTATAAGCTGCGGCCACCACCAGTGGGCTCTTATATACAGCATTCTAACATGCTGTATATAAGAGCCCAGGTCACTGTGTAGAACATAAAAAAACACTTTTTAATACTCACCTAGGAGGTCGCTCCAGTGCAGACTGGTCGAATGGGTGTCTCCGTTCTCCGGGACTGGCACCTCCTCTTTTGGCCATCTTTGTTCTCCTTCTTTTGAAGCTGGAGTGCATGACGCGTCCTACTTATAGGCCCCAAATCTGGTGACAGGTTCCCTTTAAGGACGCTCTATTTAATCCTTCCAAATCCAAAGAAGTCGTGTTTACTTTGCCCACTCTCCCTATACCGAGAGGCAACCAAGCAGCAAATGCTTGAAGCACATTGTGAGGAATTGCCAATCTTCAGTCAGACTGACTGTAGAAATCTTCCTGAAATCTGAAAACCCCTTTAGTAAATCATTTTTACCATATGTATACTTTACTTTTGCTTAATTTTTAAAATGTCTTTTATTTTGTTAGGATTTTAGGATAGACATATTGATGGGTGGACTGTAAAAGTCTGGATCCGCATGGGTTCAAAAGTACCTGAGCTACGGCCCTGGGCCAAGAGTTCTCAGGGAGCTCCAAGTAACGATCCGGATCCGCCAACTTGGGTAATTAAAAAATATAAAGCAAAAATAATGAAAACAAGGGAAAAGCAGGAGCATTATACTTACTTGCTGTAACACTGCTTCCGGGGCTGTTTATACTACTTCCAGGGCTGCTCATTATCTTTCATACATAGACACCACGTCCCCCGCCCACCAGCAGTCCAGCATCTCTGATTGGCTGCAGTCAGATGCATCCCCACCCTGTATGACAGCGTGTCTCACTGCTTGCAATCGCAGGCACTGTGTGCGTATCTATCGTGCTGTAAAATTAAATTAATTAATTAAAAAATTGATGTAGGGTCCCCCCATATTATGATACCCAGCACAGATAAAACATGTGGCTTCAGGATGCAGCCCCCCGACCATGTACTTATTTTGTCTGTTTTTCAAAATATGAAGAACCGAATGCACCTTTTTTTATTATTTAAATAAAAAATTTAAGTTGTCATACGCGTTTTCTGCCAGAAGATGCAGATCTATGAACTCAGTCACCTCACTACTGGTGAGGTCGCTGAGTATAATGAGGTCAAGTTACCTGCCGTCACAGGTGAAGGACCATGGGAACCTCCAGCTATGACCACAAATAAGCTGAATGATTACCTGAGTGAGCCCACAGCGTGTGCTCATGTTCTGTGCCCACACGCTGGGCCTTCAGTATGCAGCAGAGCTGGAATTTTCATGGGACCTCAAGTGGATTATGTCAGACCTGGGTGTTTTGGGGGTTAATAAAGGGAAGAAAGAGGATGTTTTTTAGATTTTATTTGAAATAAAGGATTTTTTGGTGTTTTTGCTAATTTCTTTTCACTGACAGATTAGTAATGAGGGTCTCATAGACACCTCCCATTACTAATTTAGGGCTTAGTGGCAGCTGTGAGTTGTCTTTAAACCCTTATCACCCCGATTGCTATCGCACCAGGGCAATTGGCATGAGCCAGGTAAAGTGCTGGGATTGTCACATCTAATGGATGCAAGAATCCTTGGAGGCTGCAGGCTGCTATTTTAGGCTGGGGGCCCAATAACCATGGGCTTCCCCAACCTAAGAATACCAGCCCCCAGCTGCTGGCTTTGTCATGGCTAGTTATCAAAATTGGGGGGGACCGCACGCCGATTTTTTAAAAATAATTTATTTAAACAATTTTTAAAAAGCCACATGCATCCTTCTTATTTTGATACTCAGCCAAGATAAGAACATGGCTGGTGGTTGAAGCCTGTAGCCGTATGCTTCAGCTGTGCTATGTTTAATATGGGGACACCATATGCCAATTTTTTTATTTATTTTTAGACTATAAGTATGCACACAACATTTGTGATTTGTTGCAGTCAGACACACAGTCATGCAGGGTAGGGGTGCATCTAACTGCAACCAATCAAAGACGCTGGGACTACTGGTGGGCTAGGGAAGCAGTGCCTATGCATGAGGTTAATGAGCGGCCCCAGAAGTAATGTTACAGCTACGCGGGAGACTGGTAAGTATAGCTCTAATCCCCCTATCCCTTCTACCACCATTTTAAAGCCCTGTATTCTTGTCCCCAAGACTCATATGGGGACCAGCGTCTGGGCACATATCCGGGATCATTTCTGTGCAAGAATCGGGATGGCTTTTTAAATTCTGTTGGACCGCTGGTATCTGCGGGTCCGCACATCACTAGTTAGAAGGCTTAAAAGATTAGCAGTCTTTCTTTCTTACCATACATGTGATATTAATTATTATTATTATTATTGCTTTGTTTAGGCACACAGCAGGGCTTGTAAGGTAAGAAGTGATATTTGGACTTTGGGCTGCAATTTTGGCTCAAATAGTTTGTGGGGAACATTTGCAGAGACCCTAAAGCACCAGTACAGCAAAATCACCCTTCCATCCTTCCCCACTATCACCCCCGTGCACACAAAAATGGAATGACCATTTTAAAAATTATAACTTTTAAGGATTGATCCAAGGGTTACAGGAAAAATATATCTGTGTACCATCTTAGCTAGTAAATAAAAAAAATATTCAAAATTGAGAGTCCTTGAGTAGTTTGGAAAGCCTGTTATTTGTTATAATTTCAATTAGCCATTAAAAGGTGCCATCCACTGAGAACTCTCAATTTCCAATATTTTTCTAAGGGTGCAGTGAACATGTTTACACCATGGGTATTTTTTAATGATTTCTTTATAATTGGGCTGTGTAAAACTGAAAAATTTAATTTGCTATAAAAAAAAAGTGGATTTAGCTCAAAATGTTCCATTTCTACCATGACTAATATTACTACTATTTTGAGCTGCAAAATGTTTTTTGATCGCTTTCATTTAATATTTTTAGTAGACAGAATGAACAAATAAGCAGAAATTAAAAATCATGGTTTGGGGAGTTTTAATACCATTCACCATCTGATATATTTGATAAAACAACTTAATTAGGTTTTTTCTAGGGAGGTTTGCAATTATTAAACAAAAAAACTTTTTTTTACAAAAAAGTAATTGTTTTTCCATCATCATATTCTGAGAGCTATAACTTTCTTCTTTTTCTGACAACATAGTTGCATAAAGGGGTTGTGTTGTCAAGATTGTCATAAACATCAGCAGTCACTATACTGTATGTGACTATAGAATTATGAATCCTTACATTGTATAGAGCACACACTTTCAGCGCACAAGCTCTAAAACTGATATATTATTAATTTCCGCATACAGTGAAAACCGTAAAAAAATAAAAACCAAAAACATGACAAAAATGCTGTTTTTTCATAATACAACCACACACAAAAAATATGGAATAAGAAGCGAATAAAAAGAAAAAAGAATTATGTAAAAATAGGGGCATCACTCAAAATGGCAAATTATTTTGCAAACAAACATTTCTCAAAGGGGTTCACAGGATTCTAGAGTGCCGGTGTGTAGCGGACAGTCACATGACCATAAATATACACGATGCATACTCCCGGGCACATTCCAACTAGATGTGTATAACCTCATTCAATGGAAGTGAATTGACGAGGTCGTCCATGTCTAGTCTGAATGTACCCGAAAGTATACATATCGTATACTTGCAGTCACATGATGGCCCAGTCTCACTGACGACACTGTAGAATCCTCAAAGTAAATACTTTGAGGATTCACAATCTGCAATCACATAGAGCAATTGAAGACTTTTGTGCCAAACCAGGACAACCCCTTAAGGGCCTCTTGTTTGCAAGATGAGATGACATTTTCAGTGATACCACTTTTTTCACATAAACTTTTTAATTGTCTCTTATTCAATTTTTTTTCTGAAAATATAACAGCTATAGAAGATAGATATATATATATATATATATATATATATATATATATACACATACATACATACATACATACATACATACATACATACATACACATATATATATATATATATATATATATATATATATATATATATATATATATATATATATAAGTAAATATATATATGCTGCTCCAAACATGGCAAAAGTAATTATGTGTTGTTTTTTTTCTATTTATTTTCATTATTTATCTTGTTGTTTACTTGTTGTATTTATTATGGTAAAATCTTTTTATGCATTTTTCTTCATGATTTAACTTTTCTGACCATTTTAATTAAATATCAATTTTCTTTACTTTTTTACTTTAGCCCATTATGGGACTTGAAAAGTTCACACTTTAATTACTGGTCAAGCATATAGCAATATGTACAATTCCTTAAAAAAATATTTATCCCCCTTTAACTTCTACATTTTTTGGGGGCGATTTTATGTGCTATACCAACACAAGGTAGCAAATATTTGTAAAATGTAAAGGAAATGATACCTGATTTTCTAAATAATTTAAAAATATAAATTTGAAAATTGTGATGTGCATTTATATTCAGCTCCCTGAGTCAATACTTTGTAGGACCACCTTTTTCTGTAAGTCTTTTGGGGTATGTCTCTACCAGTTTTGCACATCTAGAGGCTGAAATTTTTGCCTGTTCTTTGCAAAATAGGTCTATCTCAGTGAGATTAGATGGAGAGTGTCTGTAAGTAGCAATTTTCAAATCTTGCCACAGATTGTCAATAGGATTTAGGTTTGGACTGTGACTGGGCTGGTCAAACGCTATACCTCCCATATTTTGAAAACAGAAAGAGGAACAAATTATGCAAATTTTGACCACACCCCTAGCCACATCCCATTCTACATCCATTTGTCAGTGATGGACATTCAGCCAATGCCAAGGACTGTTCATTCATTCATTCATAGTCGTAGTAGCCAGTACTTGCTCATCATTGTGTGGCTTCACTATGTGACATGCTGCTTTTTTGCATCTGTAAGGCCATGTTCACACATTGCATAAAAACTGTGTTTTTTGTTTTCTGCTGCAGTTAGCACCAAACTACCCAATAACAATATTCTCTGGTTATTGCATTTTTGCTGTATTTTTTTATGCCTTTTCTCCATTATTTCATGTGGTTTTGGTGCAGATGTGTTTTTAAGTGGTTTTATAGTACAGAAAAGCTTTGATTCCGCACTTATAAAAGTAACTGCAGTTTTTACATGCACTTTATTAACTTCCATATAGAAGCCTCTAGAGACAAAAAAAGCAACAAAACAGCAGAGTTCTGAGACGCCTTTGGACAGGTAAACACAGCAGAATTTCTGTGCGACAAATGCAGCAGAAAAATTGCAATGTTTACACTATATGTGAACATGGACTAAATGGCCAAGAAAAGTGGATGTAATTTCATGAACTCTCTACCCGCTGTGCGTCCAAAGACGTCACTGAACTCTACGCTTTTGGTGAATATTTTTCTCTATAGGCTTCTATATGGACCTGAAAAAATGCACGCAAACAAAGCAGTTGCATTCTTAAATGCAGAGTCAAAGCTTTTAGGGCTCATGCGTACGTAACTGCTGCATATTCTGCAGCGATTTGACAGCACATGTGCGCGTCAAATCACTGCAGAAACACTGCATAATGGATGCAGTTTTTCTGTACAAAAAAAGCCGATTGCATGCGCTCTGGCTGCTGCCCCCACCATAGACCGAATGGGAGCTGCATCCATAGCGCACAGAATAATTGACATGCTGCTTTTTTGAGCGCACGGATTTGTGTCAAAAATTTAGCACCCAAATCGCTGCGTTCATAAAAGCATCGTGCGCACGTCTCATGTACAATCTACATAGATTGTGCTGGGGACGCAGGACGCATACATTTACGCTGCAGTGCAATACACAGCGTAAATGCATGTGTTAGGGCCAGGTGGACGGGCAGACCCAGGAGGTGGATCCACTGGGCCGAACTCCTTGATGATGGTAAGGGGTCCGGTAGCTGGAGCACTACAGGTAGCGGAACAGTCCGTGCACAAGAGTATAATGGAGAAGTCCCTGGGACCACGGAGTCACTGATGGTAGTCCGGGTGACAAAGCTCAGGTTCGGAAGCCGAGATGATGTCAGGCGGAGTCCGGAACCGTTGGAGCGAGATGACAGGTCACCACAGGGATCAGAGATGGTACGGACTGTCAGGATGGCAGATAGGCAGCGTTCGGGGTGCGGGATTCGGCAGGACCGGATGGCAAGGCAGGATCGGCTCTAGAAGAGAGAGAGGTGAGTATCTCACAGGAACACAAGGAGACCTGACTCCTAGCTTGGGAAACACGAAGAACAGGCCCCGCCCACTTGGACACTAAACCCCTTTATACCCTGTACCTGTGTGCTTCATTTCCTGTCAGTGGACGCTGGCCCTTTAAGAAAGGGTCAATGACCGCGCGCGCATTCTAATGCGCATGCGCACGGCCCGGGTGCCAGAAGCCAGAGCAGGAAGCTGTGAGGAGGAAGCAGCAGAGCCGGGCTGGGGCTGAGAAGCCGACGGGCGCCGGGAGCGGGGACCAGGACGCCTGGGAAGCGCAGGCAATGGAGGCTGGAGAGCGGGGAGCCGCGGAGACCGGACCGAAGAACCGGAGAGCGAGGCAGGGGAGCCGAGGAGCGTGGCAGGTGAGCCGGGGAGCAGGGCAGGGGACCCGGGGAGCGTGACAGTACCCCCCCCATGTCCCCCTCCCCGCAACCGGGACAGGAAGGCACGGATAAGAGGAGTGCCCACATTCTCCCGAGGCTCCCAGGACCTATCCTCAGGACCATACCCAGCCCAGTCCACCAGGAAGAACTGTCGACCCCGTACGGTCTTCATGGCCATGATATCCCTTACCGCATAGATGTCGTCATCGGCAATAGGAGGAGGAGCCGAACTGGCAGCAGCGGAGAAGGGACCAAGGACAACCGGCTTGAGCAGGGAGACGTGGAAGGAGTTGGGTATTCTCATCGTGGCCGGGAGCTGTAGCTTGTAGGAGACCTCATTGATCTTGCTGAGGACTTTAAACGGCCCGATGTAGCGAGGGCCCAGCTTGTAGGATGGTAGCTTCAATCGGACGTACTTGGAGGCAAGCCAGACGAGATCTCCAGGAGAGAAACACGGAGGGTCCAGACGTCTCTTGTCCGCGTGTCTCTTCATCCGCAGGGAAGCACGTTCAAGGGACGTCTTGACAGAGTCCCAAATCGTAGAAAAGTCACGGACTACAGCATCAGCAGCAGGAACATCCGAGGAAGAGGATACAGGTAAAGGGATGGAAGGCTGAAGTCCGTAAACGACATGGAAGGGAGAGCTGGAGGAGGACTCACTGACGTGGTGGTTATGGGAGAATTCAGCCCAAGGAAGAAGCGTGGACCAGTCGTCATGATGGGCGTTGACGTAGTGACGTAAGAAGGAGGTCAAGATCTGATTGACCCGTTCCACTTGGCCGTTCGACTGAGGATGGTAAGCAGAAGAAAAGTCCAGAGTCACTCCCAGATGTTTGCAGAGAGCCCTCCAGAAGCGGGAGGTGAACTGAGTTCCTCTGTCGGACACAATGTGTGATGGAAAGCCATGCAAGCGGAAGATGTGAAGTATATAGGCGTCCGCGAGTTCTTGGGCAGAGGGCAGTCCAGTCATAGGGACGAAATGAGCCATTTTAGAGAATCGATCCACCACGACCCATATGACTGTGTGTCCGGAGGACAATGGCAAGTCCGTAATAAAGTCCATCGCAATGTGTTGCCACGGTACTGAGGGTATAGGCAGAGGCAGAAGACGGCCATATGGCAGGTGTTTGGGCGTCTTGTTCCTGGCACAAGAGGAGCAGGCAGAGACAAAAGAAGCGACGTCCGTGCGAAGGGATGGCCACCAGTAATGACGTACAATCGCACTCCATGTTCTCTTCTGACCAGCATGACCGGCTGTTTTCGAGGCATGGCCCCAGTGTAACACTTTTTGCCTGTCAGTCTCAGAGACATAGGTCTTCCCGGGCGGTATCTGGGCCAGGGTGACAGGAGCCACCGGAATGATTTTACTAGGACAGATGATGGGTTGAGAAGTCTCCTCCTCCTGCTCCATGGGCATGAAAGACCTGGACAAGGCATCAGCGCGTACATTCTTGTCCGCGGGTCGGAAATGGAGCTGGAAATCGAATCTGGCAAAGAACAAGAACCACCTGGCTTGCCGTGGGTTCAGTCGCTGAGCAGACCGCAGGTATTCCAGGTTCTTGTGGTCCGTGTAAATAATAACGGGGTACACTGCTCCTTCCAGAAGGTAGCGCCATTCCTCCAGAGCCAGTTTGACTGCCAATAGTTCTCGGTCACCGATGGTGTAATTGCGTTCAGGCGCTGAGAAGCTCTTGGAGAAAAAACCGCAAGTCACCATCTTCCCGGAGGAGGACTTCTGCATGAGCACTGCTCCGGCTCCCGAGGAGGAGGCATCCACCTCCAAGGTGAACTGGCGGTTTAACTCCGGACGGTGGAGTACAGGAGAGGAGGCAAATGCCCGCTTCAGAGAGCCAAACGCGGCGTCGGCCGCAGGTGACCAGTCCTTTGGATTAGCCCCCTTCTTGGTCAAGGCGGAGAGAGGAGCAGTCAGAGCAGAGAAGTGAGGGATGAACTGGCGGTAGTAGTTGGCGAATCCCAGAAAGCGTTGGATTGCCTTCAGTCCAGAAGGAGGAGGCCAGTTGAGAATGGAGGAGACCTTCTTTGGATCCATCTGCAGTCCGGTATCGGAGATGATGTAACCCAGGAAGGGGAGAGAAGACTGCTCAAAGACACACTTCTCGTACTTGGCGTACAGACGATTCTCTCTCAGTCTTTGTAGAACCAGCTGCACGTTCTCTCTGTGGGTCTGGAGGTCCGGAGAGAAGACAAGGATATCATCCAGATATACCACCACACAGACGTAGAGAAGGTCCCGGAAAACGTCGTTCACCAATTCTTGGAAGACTGCTGGTGCGTTACACAGGCCGAAGGGCATCACGCAGTATTCATAGTGCCCATCGCGAGTATTGAACGCGGTCTTCCATTCGTCCCCAGAGCGGATGCGGACCAGGTTGTAGGCACCCCGAAGATCCAACTTGGTGAACACATGAGCTCCTCTAAGCCGATCAAACAATTCGGGGATGAGCGGCAGGGGATACTTGTTTTTCACGGTGATTTGGTTCAATCCCCGGTAGTCTATGCATGGGCGTAAGTCGCCTTCTTTCTTCTTAACGAAGAAGAAGCCTGCTCCCGCAGGAGAGGAGGATCTCCGAATGAATCCCCTTGCCAGGCTCTCTGTGATGTAGGTAGACATGGCCCTTGTCTCGGCTGGAGACAGCGGATATATCCGTCCTCGAGGAGGTGTAGTTCCCGGGAGCAGGTCGATGGCACAATCATATGGACGATGTGGCGGAAGTACCTCTGATTCCTTTTTATCGAAGACATCCGCGAAGGACCAATAGGCCGAGGGCAGTCCCGGTAGGGACTCTGGAACCGGAGGTCGTCGGATGGGTTGTATGGTCTTCAGACAGTTTTCATGGCAAGAAGAGCCCCATCGGGTGATTTCACCAGTGCCCCAGCTGACTGATGGCTCGTGTGTCTGTAACCAGGGAAGTCCCAGCAGGATTTGATGGGACATGTGTGGAAGGACGTAGAGAGCGATGGTCTCGGTGTGCAGGGCACCGATACGCAGTTCGACCGGCTTGGTGATCCATGAGATGGTGTCAGAGAGGGGTCTCCCATCCACAGAGGCAATCACTAGGGGTTTCTCGAGTGGAGTAACAGGCACCTGGTACTTGTCCACCGTGGCTTGCTGGATGAAATTGCCTGCTGCCCCAGAATCGAGGTACGCCTCAGCCGTGAACCGCGTCTCTCCCGTTGTCACTTGTACAGTCCACATAACCGGGTCTGAGAGAGTCCCAGCACCTAGGGTGGCCTCTCCTACCAACCCTAGGCTTTGGAGTTTCCCGGCCTTTCTGGACAGGAGCGTAGCAGGTGTGTGCCCTCTCCGCAGTAGAAGCAGAGGCCCTTGGCGAGACGCTCTGCTCGGCGTTGTTCAGACTGCCGCACACGGTCGATCTGCATGGGCTCGTGGACGGAGACACCAGATGCCGTTGACTGAGGTACGGCGGGCTTCTGTGGAGGAGAGGAATGCCGTACCGGACGTCTCTCACGGGACACTTCTTTGGATCGCTCCTGAAAGCGAATGTCCACTCGAGTCGCTAGGGTAATCAGGGCATCAAGGGTGGACGGTACGTCACGGCCAGCCAGCTCATCTTTAATTCGACCCGAGTCCTTCCCAGAAGGCGGCGGTTAGAGCCTCGTTGTTCCACCCGAGTTCCGAAGCCAAGGTGCGAAAACGGATGGCGTATTGACCCACCGTCAGAGTCCCCTGACGTAACCGGAGAAGAGAGGAGGCAGACGCGGAGGCGCGTCCGGGCTCGTCAAAGGTACCACGAAATGCCTGCAGGAACTCCTGGATGTTTGTGGTCACAGGATCCTCCTTTTCCCACAAGGGGTTCATCCAAACCAGTGCCTCACCCTCTAGATGGGACATGATGAACGCGACCTTGGCTTGGTCGGAGGCAAACAAATGCGGCAGCTGCGTGAAATGGAGGGAGCATTGGTTTATGAAACCCCTGCAGGTCTTGGGATCTCCGGCGTACCGGGGTGGTGAGGCCAAACGAAGTCTGGAAGCATCCGAAGAGACTGCCACGGGGACTGGAGCCGTGGATTGGCTAGTGGAAGCCCGAGATGCTGAAGATGTAATTGACGCTTGTAGCATGTTCAGGCGGGCGTCCACCGAAGTCATGAAGGTCAGCATGCGGGTCTGGGTCTCACGCTGGCGTTGGAGTTCCTCCTGCAAGGCCGCTAGTGCTTCAGCGGGATCCATGGCCTGTTCTTACTGTTAGGGCCAGGTGGACGGGCAGACCCAGGAGGTGGATCCACTGGGCCGAACTCCTTGATGATGGTAAGGGGTCCGGTAGCTGGAGCACTACAGCTAGCGGAACAGTCCGTGCACAAGAGTATAATGGAGAAGTCCCTGGGACCACGGAGTCACTGATGGTAGTCCGGGTGACGAAGCTCAGGTTCGGAAGCCGAGATGATGTCAGGCGGAGTCCGGAACCGTTGGAGCGAGATGACGGGTCACCACAGGGATCAGAGATGGTACGGACTGTCAGGATGGCAGATAGGCAGCGTTCGGGGTGCGGGATTCGGCAGGACCGGATGGCAAGGCAGGATCGGCTCTAGAAGAGAGAGAGGTGAGTATCTCACAGGAACACAAGGAGACCTGACTCCTAGCTTGGGAAACACGAAGAACAGGCCCCGCCCACTTTGACACTAAACCCCTTTATACCCTGTACCTGTGTGCTTCATTTCCTGTCAGTGGACGCTGGCCCTTTAAGAAAGGGTCAATGGCCGCGCGCGCGCCCTAATGCGCATGCGTGCGGCCCGGGTGCCAGAAGCCAGAGCAGGAAGCTGTGAGGAGGAAGCAGCAGAGCCGGGCTGGGGCTGAGAAGCCGACGGGCGCCGGGAGCGGGGACCAGGACGCCTGGGAAGCGCAGGCAATGGAGGCTGGAGAGCGGGGAGCCGCGGAGACCAGACCGAAGAACCGGAGAGCGAGGCAGGGGAGCCGAGGAGCGGGGCAGGTGAGCCGGGGAGCAGGGCAGGGGACCCGGGGAGCGTGACAGCATGCAATTACGCAACATGCGCACGAGCCCTCATGTTGTATTAAACTGCATTAAAAACCCTGATTCACATTTGCTCTAAATATGTATCAAATATATTATTGCATTGTGTGGTGCGGACAGCTGGAAAAAAAACGCAGCATTTACTCTAAGTGTGAACATGGACTCAGGATTACATTTTATTATAGGTATAACAGAAAAATAATCAATCACCATATGTTTTTACACCATTTACCGATCCCCATAAATAATCTGATCACTGTGCTGTGAAGGTCATTATGATTACAGGGGCACCAAATATGTCCATATTATTTGCTGATTTGTGATGTTTATTATTTTTAAAAAAGCGCATTAAAAAATGACAATAATCAAATACTTTTAAATATTTTTAGTAATTTTATTAGAGAAAAAAAGTGTCCCCTTTATTCTCCCTCTAGAATACAGGACATAGAGATGCAGTGCTCTGTACAACAGATCTCTATGTCCAATATAATCTGCCTGTGGAGTCAAAGGCTGTAATGCAGTTTCACATAAAAAAAATTCTCCTTGAGACATCACTAAAATCTGTATCTCAAAGGCTATGGCTCTTGCGGAAATGTTTAAAGGTCGTCAGTTTGAGTCCCACTGAGGGGTTAAACTGAAAGGAAAAAAAATAGATACCATATTTTTCACTTTATAAGACGCACTTTTGTTCCCCCAAATTTTGTGGGAAAGTAGGGGGTGTGCCTTATAATGCGAATATACGGGTCCAGGGGAGGTGGGGTCAGCTCTGGAGTGGTGCTGGGGGCTGCTTGGGGCTGGTGGAGGCTGGTAGAGGCTGGTGAAGACTGCAGCGGAAGATCTCCTGCTCCCGCTCATATAATATGCACTGCCGCTGTCCATCACCGTAGTGCTGAAACCACATCGCGGCAATGGGCTGGGGGAGCGGTGCATATTATATCTGCCTGCGCCCCCCTTTGATTGCACATGCCCCCCTGTGTTAGATATGGCCTTCATGCTGCTGCCCATGCTAAAATAAAAAAGCTTTACTTACCTCCTCCAGCGTGAATATGCTATAATTATCTAAGCCATTCCATTGCAGCGCTAGCAGTATGTTTGGGGGTGCTGTTCTGCTAGGAAGGTGAACCTATGCCATAGTCTTGTCATTTCTGTCATGCTCATGGTCATCCATGTAATGTGCGTGGCTGGTAAATGCTGCTCTGCTGCTCCTAGTGTAAGATCGCCTTATGAGTTGCTCTTGGCAACACATCCAGTACTGCTACATTCTCTTGTTGCTGTAGAGTCTCAGCCCAGCTGTGGTAAGGTGTGGTCAGACGCTGCAGAAATGTAATGACCTGCCTCCTGTGAGTGTTGCTGCTCTGGCCTTTACAGTGTCAGTAGGTGATTTAGAACACAACTTCTCCCTCCAGATGTTGCCCAAGCTGTAGTGGAAGTCAGTATCTGTCTTTTTTGGCTATATTTACGTTTGTCTTTCCTGATACCAACATAGCCATATATCCTGATCTCTCAACTCTTGATTATGTTTTCTTAACCTGTGCTGCTTGCCCAACCTTGGTCTGACTGTCTCTGCCTGTCCCCTCTGTACTTTGTACATCTGCCATGACTTATCAGTTAAGGCCGCTTTACACGCTGCGACATCGCTCAAGCAATCTCGTTGGGGTCACAGAATTTGTGACGCACATCCGGTCGCTTTAGTGATGCCATTGCGTGTGACACCTATGAGCGATTTTGCATTGTCGCAAAAACATGCAAAATCGCTCATCGGTGACATGGGGGTCCATTCTCGAATATCGTTGCTGCTGCAGTAACGTAGTTCGTTGTTCCTGCGGCAGCACACATCGCTCCGTGTGACACTGCAGGAACGAGGAACCTCTCCTTACCTGCCTCCCACCCGCAATGTGGAAGGAAGGAGGTGGGCGGGATGTTCGTCTCGCTCATCTCCGCCCCTCCGCTTCTATTGGGCGGCAGTTCAGTGACGCTGCTGTGACGTCGCTGTGACGCTGAACGAACCGCCCCCTTAGAAAGGAGGCGGTTCGCCGGTCACAGCGACGTTGCAGGGCAGGTAAGTAGTGTGATGGGTCCGCGCGATGTTCTGCGCCACGGGCAGCGATTTGCCCATGTCACACAACCGATGGGGGCGGGTACCCAGGCTAGCGATATCGGTCACGATATTGCAGCGTGTGAAGCGGCCTTTAGCTTCTGCTGATTTGAGGAATTCCCTGTGAGTGGTACCTGGCAACTAACCTGCAGCCTAGCCTATCCTCCCCACCAAAGGCTCTAGTGAAAACTAGGTTGTCACTTAGCTATGCCTTACCAGGGTAAGTATGACTCGTGGTGCAGTAGGACTACACTAAACTGCGTTACATTTCCCAGCCTCTAATAGGTTTTCCTCCAGATTTTCCTGTATTTTGCTACAAACCATCTTCCCATCAGCTCTGACCAGCTTCTCTGTCCCTACTGAAGAAAAGCCTCCCCACAGCATGACGCTGTCACCACCCTGTTTAGATGTAGGAATTTCGTTTTCAGGGTGATGTGCAGTGTTAGTTTTCTACCACACATAGTGTTTTGCATTTAGCACAAAAAGTTCTACTTTGGTCTTATCTGACCAGAGCATCTTCATTCACATGCTGGCTGTATCTCACTCATGGCTTTTTGCAAACTGAACTTCTTACAGTTTGCGTTCAACAATGGCTTTCTTCTCGCAACTTTTACATCAAGTAACATATAAGACTAATAGTTGTCCAAGGGACAAATTCTCCCACCCGACCTGTGGATCTATGCAGCTCCTGCAGATTGCCAAAGGCCTCTTGTCCGCTTCTTAAATTAGTGCATTTCTTCCTTGGGATCTCAGTTTAGGTGGACTGCCATGTCTTAGTTGCAGTTGTCATCTTCCTTCTATTTTTGGATGATGGATTGAACAGTGCTCTGTGAACTGTTCAGAGCTTAGGCTATTTTTTATAACCTAACCCTGCTTCACTTCTCCACAACATTATGGTCCTTGGTCTTCATGATGCTGTTTGATCCCTAAGGCTGCTTTCACACCTCTGTTTTTTCCTGCGCGGCACAATCCGGCGCTTTGCAGAAAAACAGCAACCTTTTTTTTTCCGCCGTTTTTTTGCATAGACTTTCATTAGTGCCGGTTTGTTCTGCATGGGCTTGTGTTCAGTCCGTTTTTTGCCGCATGCGGCAGATTTAGCCGATGCGGCGGCCAGATGGAATGCTGCCTGGCACGTTTTTTTGTCCGGCAAAAAAAAACGCATTGCGCCACATCCGGCCGATGCGGCACGATTTGCAATGCATGCCTATGGACGCCGCATGCGGCATCCTGCGGCAAACACCGCATCCGGCCGCCGCATGCATTTTTTTCCACTGCGCATGCTCAGTAGCGTGCCCCAAGCGGAAAAACTGGACAGGCCGCATGTCAAAAACTTATGCAAAGGATGCGGTATTGTCGCCGCATTCGTTGCATAGGTTTTAGAGCCGCATTGGCCGTCTCTGCTAAAACCGGAGGTGTGAAAGCAGCTAAAGGCTGCTTTCACACATCCGTTTTTTTCCTGTGCAGCACAATCCGGCGCTTTGCAGAAAAACCGCAACCGTTTTTTTTGCCGCCGGTTGCAGGTTTTTTGCATAGACTTTCATTAGTGCCGGATTGTGCCGCATGGGCTTGCGTTCGGTCCGGTTTTGCCGCATGCGGCAGATTTAGCGGATGCGGCGGCCGGATGGAACGTTGTCTGGCACGTTTTTTTGTCCGGCAAAAAAAAATGCATCTAGCCGTATCCGGCAGATGCGGCGCAATTTGCAATGCATGCCTATGGACGCCGCATGCGGCGTCCTGCGGCAAACAGCATCCGGCCACCACATGCGGTTTTTTCCACTGCGCATGCTCAGTAGCGTGCCCCAAGCGGCAAAAACCGGATGGGCCGCATGTCAAAAACTTATGCAAAGGATGCGGTTTTGTCGCCGCATCCATTGCATAGGTTTTAGAGCCGGACTGGCCGGCTCTGCTAAAACTGGAGGTGTGAAAGTAGCCTAATATGCTCAAGCAAACCTCTGCAGCCTTCACAGAACAGCTGTAGTTATACCTAGAATAAATTATACACAGGCAGACTCAATTGACTAATTAGGTAACTTTCTGAGGCAATTGGTCAATTGGTCACTCACAATTTAATTAAGGTGTATCAAACTATAGGGGTGCTGAATATAAACGCATGTCACCATTTTCTGATTTATATTTTTAAAAATATTTAGAAAACTATGTGTCTTTTTTATACTTTACAAATACTTGCTATTTTGTGTTAGTATATCACATCAAATCCAAATAAAAACATATATGTTTGTGAGTGTAACATGAAAAAATGTGTAAATGTTTTAAGGGTATGATGACTTTTTCAAGGCACTGTAAGTCTACATTGATGCTGTATACAAAATAATAGTTAGATTGATCATTAAAAAGTTATTAAAATGTGCACTTAACTATCATTTATCCTTCTGTGTTGTTTTAAGTCATTGAATGGACAACTAAGCGATATAACACATGATTAGATGCAGTGGCTTCATTGTAAAGTGACTGCATTTTATTATATTTATGTAGTTATTTATATCTTATAGCGAGTCCCTTTTCTTGTATAAAGGCTTAGATTCTCAGCTGGTTTTGCATTGAGGGTGCTGCTGTTTATTGTTGATAAGTGGTAGAGAAAGTGACAGATGTAGACAGGGCTGTATTTTGCCTTCGTGCTGCCCTAGGCACTTTAAGTGGTCGCTCCCCTTAGAGACAACGTAAAACTGAGTTTTCGCACTCGACATCTGTTTAAGGCAGATCTACTCTGTAAAACACTTTAAAAAGTATCAATGAGAAACAAAGGGCACTAACCCCCCCCCCAATGGGGATCACCACAGGCACATCAAAACATAGCATGAGTATAAAATATTCCCACCACACCCTCCCCACTTATATGCTGTGACTGTCACACTGCCCCTAATAAACTACACACTACCCTCCCTTATAAATTATACCCACCACACATTCCTCAATTATGAAATATGATCTGCACACTGTCCTGTCCTGTCCTGCACACATCATGCTGCCCCCTCCTCACAATGTCCCATGCATGCTGCCCCCTCCTCACAATGTCCCATGCATGCTGCCCCCTCCTCACAATGTCCCATGCATGCTGCCCCCTCCTCACAATGTCCCATGCATGCTGCCCCCTCTTCACAGTGTCCCATGCATACTGCCCCCTCCTCACAGTGTCCCATGCATGCTGCCCCCTCCTCACAGTGTCCCATGCATGCTGCCCCCTCCTCACAGTGTCCCATGCATGCTGCCCCCTCCTCACAGTGTCCCATGCATGCTGCCCCCTCCTCCCAATGTCCCATGCATGCTGCCCCCTCCTCACAATGTCCCATGCATGCTGCCCCCTCATCACAATGTCCCATGCATGCTGCCCCCTCCTCACAATGTCCCATGCATGCTGCCCCCTCCTCACAATGTCCCATGCATGCTGCCCTCTCCTCACAATGTCCCATGCATGCTGCCCCCTCATCACAATATCCCATGCATGCTGCTCCCTCATCACAATGTCCCATGCATGCTGCCCCCTCCTCACAGTGTCCCATGCATGCTGCCCCCTCCTCACAGTGTCCCATGCATGCTGCCCCCTCCTCACAATGTCCCATGCATGCTACCCCCTCATCACAATGTCCCATGCATGCTGCCCCCTCATCACAATGTCTCATGCATGCTGCCCCCTCCTCACAGTGTCCCATGCATGCTGCCCCCTCCTCACAATGTCCCATGCATGCTGCCCCTCTCCTTACAATGTCCCATGCATGCTGCCCCTCTCCTCACAGTGTCCCATGCATGCTGCCCCCTCCTCACAATGTCCCATGCATGCTGCTCCATCCTCAGTGTCCCATGCATGCTGCCCCCTCCTCACAATGTCCCATGCATGCTGCCCCCTCCTCACAATGTCCCATGCATACTGCTCCATCCTCACAGTGTCCCATGCATGCTGCTCCATCCTCAGTGTCCCATGCATGCTGCCCCCTCCTCACAATGTCCCATGCATGCTGCCCCCTCCTCACAATGTCCCATGCATACTGCTCCATCCTCACAGTGTCCCATGCATGCTGCCCCCTCATCACAATGTCCCATGCATGCTGCTCCCTCCTCACAGGGTCCCATGCATGCTGCCCCCTCCTCACAGGGTCCCATGCATGCTGCTCCCTCCTCACAGGGTCCCATGCATGCTGCCCCCTCCTCACAGGGTCCCATGCATGCTGCCCCCTCCTCACAGGGTCCCATGCATGCTGCCCCCTCCTCACAGTGTCCCATGCATGCTGCCTCCTCCTCACAGTGTCCCATGCATGCTGCCCCCTCCTCACAGTGTCCCATGCATGCTTCCCCCTCCTCACAGTGTCCCATGCATGCTGCCCCTCTCCATGAGCTCCTAATGCTGCCTTACTCTTTTCCATAATGACACCTCCATGCTGCCCCACTCATCATACTAAGACCACCACACTAACGCTTATGCTGAGACCCCCCCACACACACACACTACCCCACTCTTGATATTGACTCCCCTACATTGCTCCACTCCATACTGAGCCCACACATGCTGCCCCTTCTCCATAATGCGCTCCCAATGCTGCCCCCCTCTTATTCTGAGTCCTTACACTCCCCCCCATCGATTTTGTCATTGCACTATCCCTCAACCCTTGTCCTCTGTCTCTAGCATTAGCCCCTCTCTCCCATTCCCCCAGCAGCAGCCTCACTCCCCCGCCTTCAGCCTCAGCCTCTCTCTCCCCCCAGCCTCCCCCCCAGCCTCAGCCTCTCTCTCCCCCCAGCCTCCCCCCCAGCCTCTCTCTCCCCCCAGCCTCCCCCCCAGCCTCAGCCTCTCTCTCCCCCCAGCCTCCCCCCCAGCCTCCTCTCCCCCCAGCCTCTCTCTCCCCCCAGCCTCCCCCCCAGCCTCTCTCTCCCCCCAGCCTCTCTCTCCCCCCAGCCTCCCCCCCAGCCTCTCTCTCCCCCCCAGCCTCTCTCTCCCCCCCAGCCTCTCTCTCCCCCCAGCCTCCCCCCAGCCTCTCTCTCCCCCCAGCCTCTCTCTCCCCCCAGCCTCTCTCTCCCCCCAGCCTCCCCCCCAGCCTCTCTCTCCCCCCAGCCTCCCCCCCAGCCTCTCTCTCCCCCCAGCCTCCCCCCCAGCCTCTCTCTCCCCCCAGCCTCCCCCCCAGCCTCTCTCTCCCCCCAGCCTCTCTCTCCCCCCAGCCTCCCCCCCAGCATCAGCCTCTCTCTCCCCCAGCCTCCCCCAGCATCAGCCTCTCTCTCCCCCAGCCTCCCCCAGCCTCAGCCTCTCTCTCCCCCAGCCTCAGCCTCTCTCTCCCCCAGCCTCCCCCAGCCTCAGCCTCTCTCCCCCCAGCCTCAGCCTCTCTCCCCCCAGCCTCCCCCAGCCTCAGCCTCTCTCCCCCCAGCCTCAGCCTCTCTCCCCTAAGCCTCCCCCAGCCTCAGCCTCTCTCCCCCCAGCCTCCCCCAGCCTCTCTCTCCCCCAGCCTCCCCAAGCATCAGCCTCTCTCTCCCCCAGCCTCCCCCAGCATCAGCCTCTCTCCCCCAGCCTCCCCCAGCATCAGCCTCTCTCTCCCACAGCCTCCCCCAGCATCATCCTCTCTCTCCCCCAGCATCATCCTCTCTCTCCCCCAGCCTCCCCCAGCATCAGCCTCTCTCTCCCCCAGCCTCCCCCAGCCTCAGCCTCTCTCTCCCCCCAGCCTCCCCCAGCCTCAGCCTCTCTCTCCCCCCAGCCTCAGCCTCTCTCTTCCCAGCCTCCCCCCAGCCTCTCTCTTTTCCCAGCCTCCCCCCCAGCCTCAGCCTCTCTCTCTTCCCAGCCTCCCCCCCAGCCTCAGCCTCTCTCTTTTCCCAGCCTCCCCCCAGCCTCTCTCTTTTCCCAGCCTCCCCCCAGCCTCTCTCTTTTCCCAGCCTCCCCCCAGCCTCTCTCTTTTCCCAGCCTCCCCCCAGCCTCTCTCTTTTCCCAGCCTCCCCCCAGCCTCTCTCTTTTCCCAGCCTCCCCCCAGCCTCTCTCTTTTCCCAGCCTCCCCCCAGCCTCTCTCTTTTCCCAGCCTCCCCCAGCCTCTCTTTTCCCAGCCTCCCCCCAGCCTCTCTTTTCCCAGCCTCCCCCCAGCCTCTCTTTTCCCAGCCTCCCCCCAGCCTCTCTTTTCCCAGCCTCTCTTTTCCCAGCCTCCCCCCAGCCTCTCTTTTCCCAGCCTCCCCCCAGCCTCTCTCTCTTCCCAGCCTCCCCCCCAGCCTCAGCCTCTCTCTTTTCCCAGCCTCCCCCAGCCTCTCTCTTTTCCCAGCCTCCCCCCAGCCTCTCTCTTTTCCCAGCCTCCCCCCAGCCTCTCTCTTTTCCCAGCCTCCCCCCAGCCTCTCTCTTTTCCCAGCCTCCCCCCAGCCTCTCTTTTCCCAGCCTCCCCCCAGCCTCTCTATTCCCAGCCTCCCCCCAGCCTCTCTTTTCCCAGCCTCCCCCCAGCCTCTCTTTTCTCAGCCTCTCCCAAGCCTCTCTCTTCCCAGCCTCCCCCCCAGCCTCAGCCTCTCTTTTCCCAGCCTCCCCCCAGCCTCTCTCTTTTCCCAGCCTCCCCCCAGCCTCTCTCTTTTCCCAGCCTCCCCCCAGCCAAAAAGAGGCATCGCAACGATCATCAACTAACCTGTAAGGTGCCCATACATTCTAGGCTCTGCCTTACGCATACCTGCTCCGGTGCCTGCTGCCCTGCTCTGCTATTATCCTCTTCTGGCTGGCTCCAGCTCCAGTCGCGTCCTCCTCCGCGGCGTGTGTTGTCTGCAGAATTGGACGCTGCAGCACGGGGCAGTGAGCTGATTGGCGCGCCCGCGCGCCTCTGACCCGGAAGTGCAGGCGCTGGAACTTCCGGGGTTAATCAGCTCACTATGCCTGGCGCCCTCCGTGTATTTAAAGAGACAGAAGTGCGCCTTTCCTCCCTCTCAACCCCCCCTCCCCCCCGAGAACACAGCGAAGTGCAACGGAGGGAGGGGCGGGGGGCGGGGATGTAAAAAAAAAAAAAAAAAAAAAATTTATATATATTTTTTTTTTTTTTTAATTTTTTTTTTATTTTTTTTTTGCTGCCAGAAAGTGCCGCCCCCCCGCAACGTGCCGCCCTAGGCACGGGACCACAGGTGCCTAGTGGCAAATACGGCCCTGGATGTAGATGTAAATTAAAATAAGATTCAAAGAAACAAATGACAATATCATTGCTTCTTCCAACCAAAAAGTATATTAGAGAGTTGGTTTTAGATGTAAGTCATCCTCCGGAGAGTCTAGAAATAGAATTGCTCCAGACACTTGGCTCATCAAAGCTGTATTCAGCAGATCAGAGCTGTGGTGACAAGGAATACCAAAAGCGTCACACTCTCCAGGCATCTCAAACCTGTCATAGGCACACAATTGGTTGATAATCTCTAAATGTAACTTTTTGTACCTGAAAGAACTGTATTGACGACCATTTCTTTGCTCAAACATGGCACTTAAAGTGACTCTGTCGGCAGGTTTTTTTTCTGTCATCTGAGGACAGCATGAGATAAATAAGGAATAACATTTGGAACTCCATTCTATGTCTGAACTGGGTGCAAAAACCTAAAAAAACATCACTATATGGCGATAAGGTATGCACACCAGTGACTATGCAAGGGGAATACATGTAATAGCAGAAACTACTAATACTCCAATACTTTGGCGCAGTGTTGGGGCTCTATTGCATTGATCAATTCAGTAGCTAAATTTCTCTTTGTTCATATGTTCATGGCAGTAATAACATAGTTACATATATAGTTACATAGTTACATAGTTACATAGTTACTAAGGTTGAAAAAAGACCTAGGTCCATCTAGTTCAACCTTCCTCCACCAGTTCTACACCTGGTCACCAAGTCATTTATAACCAACAATGTTGTGTGTACTGAGGAAATCATTCAGCCCTTTTTTGAAAGCTGTTATAGTATCTGCCATTACTACCTCTTGTGGTAGTGTATTCCACAGTGTGACTGCTCTAACTGTAAAGAACCCTTTCCTATTTAGCTGTCGGAATCGCTTTTCTTCCACTCGCAGTGAATGCCCCCTGGTCCTTAGTATTGTCTTCGGAAGAAATAAGTCATGTGCCAGTCCTTTATATTGACCACACATGTATTTATACATATAAATGAGATCTCCTCTGAGACATCTTTTTTCTAAGCTAAACATATCTAACTTTTTTAACCTGTCATCATATGGGAGGCCTTCCATTCCTTGTAGTAGTCTAGTTGCCCGCCTTTGAACTGACGCTAACTTCTGAATGTCCTTTTTAAAATGTGGAGCCCAAAACTGAATCCCATATTCCAGATGTGGCCTTACAAGTGATTTATAGAGGGGTAACCATACATTGGGGTCACGGGATCTAATCTCTCTCATTATACACCCTAGAATCTTGTTTGCTTTTGCAGCTGCTGCTTGACATTGAGTGCTGCTTATTTGTAATGAGAATACCCAAGTCCTTCTCCTGTTCTGTAGTCCTGAGTTTACTTCCATTTAATGCATGCACAGCTATAGGATTACTCCGTCCTAGGTGCATTACTTTACATTTATCAACATTAAATCTCATTTGCCAAGTATCTGCCCATTCTGACATCTTATCCAGAACTTTTTGTAATATTATACTATCAAGTTCAGTTTTTAATATCCTACATAGTTTGGTGTCATCAGCAAAGACTGACACTTTACTATCAATCCCATCCACAAGGTCATTAATAAAGAGATTAAAAAGAATTGGTCCTAGCACAGATCCCTGCGGCACCCCACTGCTGACTATGGCCCATTTAGAGAATGTTCCATTTATGACTACTCTTTGTTTCCTATCTTTTAACCAATTCCTTACCCAGTTGCATATAGTTTCCCCCAGTCCTTGCTTCTGGAGCTTTAGTATAAGGCTATTATGTGGTACAGTATCAAATGCCTTTGAAAAGTCCAAATAATTCACATCAGCTGCATTACCAATATCCAGGTTTGCACTTACCCCCTCATAGAACCCCAACAGGTTGGTTAGACACGACTTATCTTTCATGAATCCATGCTGTCTGCCAGTTATTATATTATTTTCTGCAACATATTTTTGCATGTCATCCCTTAAAATGCCCTCAAAAACTTTGCATACTACTGATGTCAGGCTTACTGGACGGTAGTTGCCTGGATCTACCCTCTTACCTTTCTTAAAGATCGGTCCCACATCAGCAATCCTCCAATCCTGAGGCACGAACCCTGTTACAAGCGAGTCTAAAAAGATGAGATACAGCGGTCTGTCAATTACGGAGCTCAATTCCCTCAATATTCGTGGATGAATGCCATCTGGCCCTGGGGATTTGTCAATGTTTAATTTTCTCAGACGTAGGCGTACTTCTTCTTGTGTTAAATTAATTATATTGGGTGGTGAACTTTGATTTTTCACTTGTTGAATAATGCCTGGTACAGTCAGTTCCTTGGTGAACACAGATGAGAAATGCCTATTTAATATCTCAGTCTTTTGTTTGTCCTCTATAACTAACTTGTTATTATATTTTAAGGGGCCAATACTATCCTTTGTTTTCCTTTTGGCATTAATGTATTTATAAAAGATTTTGGGATTTATTTTAATGTCATTGGCGATTTTTGTTTCAGTAGCTAGTTTTGCTTGTTTGATTTCTTTTTTGCATTGACTATTGATATCTTTATACTCCTGCAATGCTATTTCTGTATTCTCAGCCTTCAAGATTTTAAACGCCCTTTGTTTTTGTTTTATTATACTTTGTACAGTCTTATTTATCCATAGTGGTTTCTTTTTATTCCGGGACGTTTTATTACCAGAGGGTATACGTTTTTTACAGGACTCTAGTAGTATATCCTTAAACTTTCCCCATTTATGTTCAGTATCCCCAGTTACCATGACTTTGTCCCAATCTACACATTTAAGCTCTTCCCTTAATTTGTTGAAATCAGCTTTCCTAAAATTCCAGGTTTTAGAATTTCCCCTTTGAAATGTTCTATTGAATATTACGTTGAAGCTTACCATATTATGATCGCTGGTGCCCAAGTGCTCCCGGACCTGTAGATCTGAAATTGTATCCGGTCTATTTGACAGGACCAAATCTAGCAAATTATCTCCCCTCGTCGGTTCATCTACCATCTGAGAGAGGAAATGGTCTTGAATGGTAGATAAGATTTTACAGCTTTTAGCACAACCAGAAGATTCTATGTCCCACTGTATGTCTGGATAGTTGAAATCCCCCATAATAAGAACCCGATTATTATTATTAGCTGCCTTTTCAATTTGTTTCAGCATTTCACCCTCTATTTGTTCAGGTATGTTAGGAGGCTTATAGCAAACTCCAATTAGCATTTTTCCATTATTCCCCTCCCCATGTGCATTTACCCATACTGACTCTACATTGTTGCAGTTCCCCCCAATGTCATCATTCAACACAGGTTTTAGGTTAGATTTGATAAATATACACACCCCACCACCTTTTTTGTCTTTCCTGTCCCTCATAAATGTACTATAACCCTGTATGTTTGTCACCCAGTCATGGCTTTCATTCAGCCAGGTTTCCGTAATGCCCACCACATCATAATCCATGGTTGACATAAGAGTCTCCAATTCATTCATTTTGTTTGCAAGACTTCTTGCATTTGCCAGTAGACATTTAATCCTATTAACACCTTTATTACTCCTAGCCTCCCTACGTTCCTTGCATGTCCCATCCCCCCCTAATCCTTCATTGACCCCTACCATCTCACTGTCTCTATCTGCTCTATCTATCCCCTTTTTTGCTCCACTACCCTCCCTCCCCCCAGATCCTAGTTTAAAAGCTCCTCCATCCGTCTGACCATTTTCTCCCCCAGCACAGCTGCACCTTCCCCATTGAGGTGCAGCCCGTCCCTACCGTAGAGCCTGTAGCCGACTGAGAAGTCAGCCCAGTTCTCCATGAACCCAAACCCTTCCTTCCTGCACCAATTTCTAAGCCACGTATTTATCTCCGTAAGCTCCCGCTGTCTTTCTAGTGACGCTCGTGGCACCGGTAGTATTTCTGAAAACACCACCTTGGAGGTCCTGGACTTCAGCTTCTCTCCTAGTTCCCTGTAATCATTTTTAAGGACCTTCCACCTGCCTCTAACTTTGTCATTAGTACCAATGTGCACCATGACCGCTGGGTTTTCCCCAGCCCCACCCAGCAATCTGTCTATCCGATCCGCAATATGCCGAACCCGAGCACCCGGCAGACAACACACTGTTCGGCATTCACGGTCTCGGCGACAGATGACCCTGTCTGTCCGCCTAATTATAGAGTCCCCTACCACCAACATCTGTCTGGGCTTTGCTGCACTCCTATTTCCCTCCTTCCTACAGCAATTGTTTTCCTGGTTGCTAGGAGCAACGTCCTGCTGTAGTGACCCTAGTCCTGGCCCTTGATTCCTAATATCAGCCAAACAAGCATATTTACTAGCTTGCACCAGGTCAGGACTAGGCTCCCTGACACTTTTCCCCCTACCTCTTCTTCTAACTGTTACCCAACTACCTACCTCTGGGTCCTGATCTTCTCCACCTCCACCCTCCTCCATATCACTGGCCCCAGCCAGAGAAAGCTCAGTGAGCTCTAAACTCCTCTCCAGGTTTGCAATGCCCCTTAGTGTTGCAAGCTGCTTATTTAGATCAGTTACCTTGGCTTCCAAATACGCAACATGCTTGCATCGAGTGCAGACATATTCACCCTCAAACGGCTGCTCAAGTCATGCATACATCTGACAAGATACACACCTGGTAGCAATGTCCATGGTGCACCTATTAAATGGGGATAAACGTTAAAGTAGAAAAACAAGAAAAGAACAAAAACAATGGGAAACGTATAAGGATAAATTCAAACTATGTTCTTGTGTTAAACTATGTAATTGTGTTGAAACTATGCCACACTTATTTTCAAACCTTGCACACTTTGCTGCAGAACCTCGCACGCTCAGCACCTCGCTTGCTCTGGCTGGTTTATATAGTTCTACAAGGACTTCCAGAAGCTGCCAGAAGCTTCTAGAAACAGGTGTGACTAATGCTACTGATTAAATCCCAAGACAAACTTTTTTTTTTCTTTTTTAACAGTATCACAGACAAACAGACAAACAATTCCCTAATGAAATTAAACAATTACAGTTAGCACCACTATGTAATTGTGTTGAAACTATGCCACACTTATTTTCAAACCTTGCACACTTTGCTGCAGAACCTCGCACGCTCAGCACCTCGCTTGCTCTGGCTGGTTTATATAGTTCTACAAGGACTTCCAGAAGCTTCCAGAAGCTTCTAGAAACAGGTGTGACTAATGCTACTGATTAAATCCCAAGACAAACTTTTTTTTTTCTTTTTTAACAGTATCACAGACAAACAGACAAACAATTCCCTAATGAAATTAAACAATTACAGTTATCACCACTATGTAATTGTGTTGAAACTATGCCACACTTATTTTCAAACCTTGCACACTTTGCTGCAGAACCTCGCACGCTCAGCACCTCGCTTGCTCTGGCTGGTTTATATAGTTCTACAAGGACTTCCAGAAGCTGCCAGAAGCTTCTAGAAACAGGTGTGACTAATGCTACTGATTAAATCCCAAGACAAACTTTTTTTTTTCTTTTTTAACAGTATCACAGACAAACAGACAAACAATTCCCTAATGAAATTAAACAATTACAGTTATCACCACTATGTAATTGTGTTGAAACTATGCCACACTTATTTTCAAACCTTGCACACTTTGCTGCAGAACCTCGCACGCTCAGCACCTCGCTTGCTCTGGCTGGTTTATATAGTTCTACAAGGACTTCCAGAAGCTGCCAGAAGCTTCTAGAAACAGGTGTGACTAATGCTACTGATTAAATCCCAAGACAAACTTTTTTTTTTCTTTTTTAACAGTATCACAGACAAACAGACAAACAATTCCCTAATGAAATTAAACAATTACAGTTATCACCACTATGTAATTGTGTTGAAACTATGCCACACTTATTTTCAAACCTTGCACACTTTGCTGCAGAACCTCGCACGCTCAGCACCTCGCTTGCTCTGGCTGGTTTATATAGTTCTACAAGGACTTCCAGAAGCTGCCAGAAGCTTCTAGAAACAGGTGTGACTAATGCTACTGATTAAATCCCAAGACAAACTTTTTTTTTTCTTTTTTAACAGTATCACAGACAAACAATTCCCTAATGAAATTAAACAATTACAGTTATCACCACTATGTAATTGTGTTGAAACTATGCCACACTTATTTTCAAACCTTGCACACTTTGCTGCAGAACCTCGCACGCTCAGCACCTCGCTTGCTCTGGCTGGTTTATATAGTTCTACAAGGACTTCCAGAAGCTGCCAGAAGCTTCTAGAAACAGGTGTGACTAATGCTACTGATTAAATCCCAAGACAAACTTTTTTTTTCTTTTTTAACAGTATCACAGACAAACAGACAAACAATTCCCTAATGAAATTAAACAATTACAGTTATCACCACTATGTAATTGTGTTGAAACTATGCCACACTTATTTTCAAACCTTGCACACTTTGCTTCAGAACCTCGCACGCTCAGCACCTCGCTTGCTCTGGCTGGTTTATATAGTTCTACAAGGACTTCCAGAAGCTGCCAGAAGCTTCTAGAAACAGGTGTGACTAATGCTACTGATTAAATTCCAAGACAAACTTTTTTTTTTCTTTTTTAACAGTATCACAGACAAACAGACAAACAATTCCCTAATGAAATTAAACAATTACAGTTATCACCACTATGTAATTGTGTTGAAACTATGCCACACTTATTTTCAAACCTTGCACACTTTGCTGCAGAACCTCGCACGCTCAGCACCTCGCTTGCTCTGGCTGGTTTATATAGTTCTACAAGGACTTCCAGAAGCTGCCAGAAGCTTCTAGAAACAGGTGTGACTAATGCTACTGATTAAATCCCAAGACAAACTTTTTTTTTTTTCTTTTTTAACAGTATCACAGACAAACAATTCCCTAATGAAATTAAACAATTACAGTTATCACCACTATGTAATTGTGTTGAAACTATGCCACACTTATTTTCAAACCTTGCACACTTTGCTTCAGAACCTCGCACGCAGGTTCCATTTTTCACATTTCATTCTTACATATAGCTATTGAGTTTTTCATGTCAGTATTCACACAGCAGTTTCTGCTATTACATGTATTCCCCTTGCATAGTCACTGGCGTGCATACCTTATTTCCATATAGCATGAGATAAGTCTTGAGACATTGATTTCAGCAATGTGTCACTAATTAGACTTTGTGCTGTTTTTGCAATACAATGTGAGTGTTTTATCAACAGGAGATTATCACTGCTGAACTAGCTGCCTGTGTGTCTCCTGGTCCAACCACGCCTCCAGCACTGATAAGGACCTCACTGTGAATATACTGTGTACATAGAGAGCTCTGCTGTGGGAGGGGTTAGCTTCCTGAGCTTTTCATCATGCTACATATAAAAACTCTGTGTCACAACTGGTTCACTAGTAAACTAGTGAAAAATCGCTGGAATCAGGATCTCTTTTCTTACATTTTGCTGCTTTCAGATTAGGTAGTAAAAATCTGGTAACAAACTTCCTTTTAAAGCCAAGTTCTCAGGGTAAGCAAAGGAACCACATTGGAACCTCCACAAACAGCAAGTTATCATCTATCCTAGGTGAGACCTTGTAAAGTTGGGATATAGGTCAAGATATATGTGCATATGTGTTTGCTCTCATAATATGGGGGATTGGATCCAATTCTGTAATCTAGTTTTCTGATGAACTCTGCTTATCCTTGTGGGAAAACATGTACTGACTTGTATAGACTTTCGGGGTGTAGCATAATATATAGCACAGGTAAGCTCCCATGAACTCATGAAAGTTCCCAATTTATTTTATTTTAATTTTTTGCGGTATATTATGATGTCTTAGTAGGGCCTGTTTAGAGACTACTTATGGGAGAGCCGTTGCCAAGTGGAGGTGCCAATATCGTTGCCTTTTAGGGTGCCAACCTCCATGAGTAGATGGAGGACAGATTTCTAGAAACCTGTTAGGGTATTGTTCAGACAACCCAATTTATCCCTGTGATTCCCAAATCAGCCATCAAGTGCCTCTAACAGCCACAGGTGGATCCAACATCCACTTGCTGCTGTTAGCCAATTACTGTAAATTCCAATGTCAACCCCTGACAGTGGCAGTTAACACACAAAGACAGGAATCGTGTCCTTGATCCCACTCATCGGTGCCCCAGTCACATGATAACAGTGCACCGATGGGTTTTCATAACACCTAGGGGTCTGCTGATGACCCCTTGTCCTTGTCATCATGATGCCCCAGAGAAATCCACCCCGTGGCTGGCATTCATAAGAGATCGTCATTCTTGCTATACAGAGCGGTACTAATGGATTGCTCTGTTTAGCACAGATGATTGGCTAATCTCAGGTTCAGGTCGCCTAAGGGAAATATTAAATACAGTAAAAAGTAAAAAATAGAAAAACAAAAACGTTTAAATCGCCTCCTTTTGTCCCATTAAAAATAAAACAATAAAAAAAATTACACATATTATGTATTATCACATTCAGAAATATCAAATCTATCAAAATATAAAATAATCTGACGTAATGAAAAAAACACCTCAAAACTCCAGAATTGTTGTTTAGGGGTTGCCGCAACATTACAATAAAATGCAATAAAAGGTGATGAAAACATTGTATCTTCCCCAACATGGTATCCGTAAAATCATCAGCTAGGGCACAAAAAATAAGCTGTCACATGGCCCCAGATCCCAAAAAATTAAAATATTACAAGTCTTGGAAAATTGCAAAAAAAAATCAATACATTTCTGAGTTATTTCACCACTTAAATAAAAAATGTATTTGTAATTTACTTACTCGTACTGACCTGTTAAATCACATTGTCAGATCAGTTTTACCATATATTGAAAATGGTAAATATAACACCCCAAAAAGCATTGTGGAATTGTACTTTTGTTTTGCAATTTCACCGCACTTGGAATTTTTTTCCCGTTTCCAGTACAATATATGGCATAATGAATGGTGTCATTCAAAATTACAACTCAGCCAGCAAAAAACAAGCCCTCTTACGCCCTGGTGTGAAGAGGTTAAATAATTGAATAAAATGTATAACTTTTCATATGAGGGGTTGTTTAGATTTAAAACACAACAATAATTCCCCCTTACAATATCAATTTTAGATTATTTCTCTATAAGCCAAGGTTGGGACATACCCTTTAAGCAATGAATGCCATGAGATTTTTATTACAAAATGCATTTATTCACCGATGGGAGAAGTGATCAAAAAGTAGAGAGGCGACAGAAGAGGTTGAACAGTAATTTTTTAAAAATATAATTCCTAGTGTTGGACAATTTTTGGAAAATTCTGGACAACCCCCTTAAGGCCCCCTTCACATGTGCATAAAAAAATACGTGTGTCAAGTTCGATTTTGTCCATTCATGTGGCCATCTGTCTGTACATATGTGCCATCCATGTGACATCGATGTGACACGTGCCGAAAAAAACGCAGGTCACTGAAATTATTGGTTTTTATGTGTTAAAGATGTGCAAAGATAGATAGAATTTACAGCTATTATCTAAATAAATTAAATAATTAAAAGAAAAAAAACAATGTGGGATCCCCTCCATGTTTGATAACTAGCAAAGGTAAACCAGACAGCTGAGTGCTGATATTATTAACCTGGTAAGGTCCATGGTTATTGAGTCCTTTCCAGGAAAAAAAATACCAGCCCACAGCCGCCTCAGAAATGGAGCATCACATTAGATGAGCCAATTCTGGCTCTTACTGATTGCCCTTTTGGGTTGGTAATTAGGGTAATGGTACTTGGGGTTTATGTCAGCTGTGTAGTGTCAGCTGGCATCAAGCCCTGGTGTCAGTAATGGGGAGGTTTCTATCAGACACCCCCATTACTAATAAAGTAAAAAAAAACAAACAAAAACGCAAACAAGTTTTTTTTAAAAATCACTGCCCAACTTTTTCCCTGGTTCATTGTTTTATTAAAAAAAGAAAAACATCCAGACCTGCCATAGTCCAGGGAATCTGGCATATTCCTGGGAATCTGATGTAGTCCACAAATGAAAACCTGAAAGGAATAAAAAGAGAGAAATAAAAACAAGAGATTGTCCCTCATTCACCGATGTATTAGAAAGCAAAGTCCCAAGGGACGATATAGTACAGCCTTTCCCACAATGTTCATTGATTATGTAGATCAAAGTCTATGGATAATCAGAACAGGGCTCGATAGACTTTGAGCAGCAGCCACTCCCGAGTCCTGACTCACGCTGTGCTCTGTGAGTCTCTGTGACTGTGATGAGGAGTGACTTCAATAGCATCACTGCTTATCACTGTGAAGAGTGTTGCTGGGTCTCGCAGAGCGCAGTGTGAGCTACGTCGGAGCTGCGTGGACACTTTATTTTCTAATAAATTGGTGAACAAGGGACATTCTCCTGTTTTCATTTCTCTCTTTTTATGTCTTTCAGGTTTCCATTTGTGGACTGCTCCAGATTTCCTGGACTATGGGGGACCTGCATGGGTTTTTTTTTTGTTAATTAAATGGTAAATTAGGGAAATGTGGGGGAGTAATTATTTAAATAAACTATTTTTGTTTGTGTGTTTTTTTTCTTTACTGGGATAGTAATGGGGGTGTCTGATAGACACCTCTCCAATACTAATGTAGCACCCCTGAAACCATCAGGGTGCTACAAGGTTCTGCATCCCCACAAGGATGCAGGGCCTACCCCCTTAGGGACCCAGAACCCCAGTGCCAGTAAAAAAACCCAGGTAATACCAGTTTTCCCCAACAATCCCCCTTACAAAGGTACCCAACTAGGGTGGGACCAATGAATGGCCGCCTAGAAGTGGAGCCAATCCAGTCCACTAGTTGACCAGGTGGTAGGGGCGGACTGAGGAGAGTCAAGACACAGGAAGACAGTAGTCAGTAGAGTGTACAGTGAAAGAGTTGACAGTCGTCGGTCAGGTGGAAAGGAGAGCATTGACAGAGGAGATGATCTGTCGCGGGTTAACGGTGACCTGGTACCCAGGAGAAGTGGTTGCCAGTGGAGTACGGTGGAGTACTACCGGAACTATGCACCAACGTGGTACAGGACCCTAGGACAGGAAAGAGCTCCAGGCCGACCTGTTAACACCTGCACAGCACGGGGACCATCAAGGACCTTGCTGACCCAAAAGCATCCAAAGACTCAGTAGCAACGGGAGAACTAGGGACAGGACTAGAGACTCCAACCCCACAGGGTTCATGCTACCATCAGGTGGATAGAAGTGAACAAACCACAGAACGGGTACCCCAGTGTTCCACACCACAGGGGAAGAAGGTACCAGAGAACCAAACTGGCACTGGGACGAACGGGACCTGGAGGTGAAACCAGCTGGCCACGGGCAACCAGTCAACATCTACCAGCAGTGAGTAAACCAGTTGCACTGAACACCTGTGTGGACTACCTTCTTCCAACACCCACTGCACCATACACCCTCTGGGGCAAAACCCTACTTGCGAAGTGTCTACCATTCTAGCTGCCAATGCCACCAGCCCCAGTAGAGACATTCTACAGCGGCGGCTCCCTACACTTAGCCGCAACACCACAAGTGGCATCACATGTGAACATTAACTAATTCTCCCCTGTAAATATCCCCATTACAAAAAGGGCCCAGGCCACGGAATCGGGTAACAGCCACCACCGTGACTTCCCCAAAACCTGTACTGCCTGGAACTGAGTACCCCATATCCCTTGGTGCTACACTAATACCAGGACTTGATGCCAGCTGAAATTACATAGCTGATATTAACCCGAAATACCATTACCCCAATTGCCACCACACCAGAGCAATCAGGAAGGGTCAAGGCAGAGTGCCTGAATTAGTGCATCTAATGTGATGCGCTGCTTTTGGGACAGCTGTGGGCTGCAATTTTTATGCTGGGAAGGGTGCCAATACCCATGGACCTTCCCAGCCTGATATCAGCCCGCACCTGTCTACTTTTTCTTTGCTGGTATCAAAAATGGGATGGACCCCAAGTTGTTTTTTTCTTTTAATTATTTATTTCGTTAATAGCTGTACAATTTATGTAGCTATCCCTCTATAAAGGGATAAAGAGGGAGGAAGCCCTCCATAAATATGAAAAAATACAGACCTTTATTGGCCCATAGGTACTGTGGCCACGTTTCGGTTCCTGGGAACCTTTCTCAAGCCTGGAACCGAAACGTCGTAACTGCACCTATGAGCCTATAAAGGTCTGGTTTTTTTATATTTATAAAGTGCTGCCTCCCTCTTTTTTCCTTATGTGCTGGCAATTGAATTGTTGTTTGTAAGGCTTTGCACCCACAATATACAAGTGCATCTCAATAAATTAGAATATCCTCAAAAAGTTAATTTATTTCAGTAATTCAATACAAAAATGGAAACGCATATATTATATGGAATCATTACACACAGAGGGATCTATTTCAAGTGTTTATTTCTGTTAATGTTGATGATTATTTCTTACAGCCAATAAAAACCCAAAAGTCATTATCTCAGAAAATTAGAATATTACATAAGATCAACTGAAAAAATGATTTTAAACACAGAAATGTTGGCGCCTACTGAAATGTCTGTACAGTAATTGCCTCAATACTTGGTCGGGGCTCCTTTTGCATGAGTTACTGCATCAATGTGGCGTGGCATGGAGGCGATCAGCCTGTGGCACTGCTGAGGTGTTATGGATGCCCAGGTTGCTTTGATAGCAGCCTTCAGCTCATCTGCATTGTTGGGTCTGGTGTCTCATCTTCCTCTTGACAATACTCCATATATTCTCTATGTGGTTTAGGTTAGGCAAGTTTGCTAGCCAATCAAGCACAGTGATACTGTGGTTAATAAACCAGGTATTGGTACTTTTGGCAGTGCGGACAGGTGCCAAGTCCTGCTGGAAAATAAAATTTCCATCTCCAAAAAGCTTATCAGCAGAGCGAAGCATGAAGTGCTCTAAAATTTCCTGGCAGACGGCTATGCTGACTTTGGTCTTGATAAAACACAGTGGACCTACACCAGCAAATGACATGGCTCCCCAAACCATCACTGATTGTGGAAACGTCACACTAGACCTCAAGCAGCTTGGATTGTGGCCTCTCCACTCTTCTTCCATACTCTGGCACCTTGATTTCCAAATGAAATTACAAATTTACTTTCATCTGAAAACAACACCCAATACCACTGAGCAACAGTCCAGTTATTTTCTCTTTGGCCCAGGTAAGACGCTTCTGCCATTGTCTATTCGTCATGAGTGGCTTGACAGAAGGAATGCGACAGTTGTAGCCCATGTCCTGGATACGTCTGTGTGTGGTGGCTCTTGAAGCACTGACTCCTGCAGCAGTCCACTCCTTGTGAATCTCCACCAAATTTTTGAATGGCCCTTTCTTAACAATCCTATCAAGGCTGTGGTTATCCCGGTTGCTTGTGCACCTTTTTCTACCACACTTTTTCCTAGTACTCAACTTTCCATTAATATGCTTGGATACAGCACTCTGTGAACAGCCAGCTTCTTTAGCAATGACCTTTTGTGGCTTACCCTACTTGTTGAGTTTATAAGGTTGTTGTTTTTAGGTGTGCATTACCACCTTTTCTATTAACCCCTTCATGCCTGAGGGCAGTAAAATTACGTCCTATTTTAACGTGACTTAACGACCAGGGACGTAATTTTACGGCCTAAACTTCATTTGATTGCCGTGGCCATAGCAACGGCTTTCAAATGATGTCCCCTGCTGTTTCTTACAGCAGGGGACCTTTGCTTGACCCCAGGGGGGTGGCATCGCCACCCCCTATCGACGATCGATGTGATTGGCTGTTCAAATCTGAACCGCCAACCACATCGTTCGCACTAATTTTGGCAAAAATAATGCCCGAATTAGTGCGATACTGTGAGATCCGGTTATGATCTGCTCTAGCAGCTTCAACAAATCATAGCCGGAGCTCTAAAATGTCGCCCCCAGCCCCTGCAGCACTGATTGGAGCGATCGTGCTATGACGCGCAATCACTCCAATCAGTGTGCAGTGGGGCGGTCTGATCTGCCGGTGGCCGCCCTCCCCAGGCCAGTGCTGGCCTGCAAGCCCTCCCCCAACATGTCTGCAGCATGCAGTGGCTGGTACTTGTGGTACCACGCCACCGCTGCTGCTGCCGCCGTAGCTGAGGCCACCGCTCCTGCTGCACGTGAGTACTGTGCTCACCTTGCAGCCTGTGCGCGCTCCCCTGGTGCCCCCTGCGCGCTCCCGTGATGGCCCCTGCCCGTGCCCCCCTGCGATCTTCCCCCCCACGCCCCGATCTGCCCCCCCCGACATCCCGATCTGCTCCCCCCGCGATCTGACTGCCTCTCCCATTATCTCTATTCTGCTTCTGCAGCTCCCTCTCCAGTCTCCCCCTCTGCTCTCCCCCCCTCCCCCTCTGCATTCCCCCCCTCCTCCTCTGCTCTCCCCCCTCTCCCCCTCTGCCCTCCCCCCCTCTCCCCCTCTGCTCACCCCCCCTTTCCTTTCTCCCCCTCTGCTCTCCCCCGACGTCCTCTTACCTGTCTTCACCTGCCTGCTGCTCCTGTAAAGCTGTCCATCTCTCTGCCATCTGTTCCTCCTGCAGCTCTTCTGGTCAGTGATCCTCTGGGTACTGTGAGTATAACTTTTTTTTTTTCTGTATCCCCTGTCCATTTTTACACCTCATCCGTCCGTGTGTCCCGCCAAGCGCTGATCAGGGATGCACATAACAGATCGCATCCCTCCCTGCTCAATTTTTGGCGTGACTTTTTTCCGTATCCCCGACGCTTTGTGTATCTCATCCATCCGTGCGTCCCGCCGAGCGCTGATCAGGGATGCACATAACGGATTGGCATCCCTGCTCAATTTTTGGCGTGACGTTTTTCCATATCTGCGACGCTTTTTGTATCGCATCCGTCCGTGCGTCCCGCCAAGCGCTGATCAGGGATGCACATAACGTATCTGCATCCATGGTCAATTCTTGGCGTGACTTTTTTTCCGTATCCCTGACGCTTTTTGTATTGCATCCATCCGTGCATCCCGCCAAGTGCTGATCAGGGATGCACATAACGTATCTGCATCCATGGTCAATTTTTGCCGTGACTTTTTTTTTTATGTATCCCCGACGCTTTTTGTATCGCATCCGACCGTGCGTCCTGCAGCGGCCGATCAGTGCACCACGTCTGTGCGTTTGAAAAGTCAAATGGCGTTCCTTCTCTTCTGAGCCCTGCCATGCGCCTAAACAATTACGTTCCACCACATATGAGGTATCTATGTGCACAATACGTTTTATGGCGCAGTTTTTCCTGATACCCTTGTGGAAAAAAAAGCTACCTGGTTCAAGTGACAGTTTTGTGGTGAAAAAAAAAAATTGTATTCCTGGCTCAACATTATCAACTTCTGTGGAGCCCCTTGGGGCTCGCTAAACATCTAGATAAACTCCTTGAGGGGTCTAGTTTCCAAAATGGGGTCACTTGTGGGGGAGCTCCACTGTTTAGGCACCATAGGAGGTCTCCAAACGTGACATGGCGTCCGCTAATGATTCCAACCAATTTTGCTGTCAAATGGCGTTCCTTCTCTTCTGAGGCCCGCCATGCACCCAAACAATTACTTTCCACCACATATGAGGTATCGCCATACTCAGGAAAAAATACACAAAAAATATCAGTCTAAATTTACCACTGACATGAAGTACAATATGTCACGAAAAAACAATCTCAGAATCGCCAGGATCCGTTGAAGCGTTCCAGAGTTATAACCTGTCAAAGTGACACTGGTCAGAATTGCAAAAAATGGCCCGGTCATTAGGGTGTTTTAGTGGCCGGGGGTGAAGGGGTTAAAAATAAAATATGTAAACACATGAACTCCTTTCCTCCTGTTTATATGTTAACTCTATGGAGTTTGTGTCTGTGATAAGTGACCTTACTTTGGTACTCATCTGCAATTATGGTACTTATGGAGACTTGTTTAATTCCACATGATTGTGTAGACTACTTAACCAGACTAAAGGACCATTTTAAGCACTTAGGAAGCCTTTGCAGGTGTTTTGTGATAATTATTCTAATTTTCTGAGATAATGATGTTTGGGTTTTCATTGGCTGTAAGCCATAATCATCAACATTAACAGCAATAAACACTTGAAATACATCACTCTGTGTGTAATGACTCTATATAATATATGTGTTTCACTTTTTGTACTGAATTACTGAAATAAATTAACTTTTTGATGATATTCTAATTTATTGAGAAGCATTTGTAGGAGGTAACAATAGTGCTGCTCTTACTTTTTTCTATATCCATCTAACATCTTTTCACATCTTTAACACATAAAAACATTAATTTATTGAATGCATTTAATTCTGGTCAATGTCACACAGATGTCATCCGCGTGCTGTACGTGTTTTTCACGGACCCATAGACTTTTATTGGTCCTCGTCATCCATGCTGAAAAAATGGACATGTCTCCCTGTGAATCACAAGGACACAAGGTCTATGTGAAAACACAGAGGTGTGAAGATCAACCGAGATTGTAATTTGTATGTGTGTGAATGTGACTCAAGTACATGTGAAAACGGATGCCACATGGCATTGGAAACATGGATGTGTGAGGGAGCCTAACTGGTTGGTAGCCATTGTTTGAACATGTCTACCATGATAAATGGACTGGTGTGGGTCAAAATGCAGCGCCATGTGCCTCTAATCTTAAAAATAAATAAATAAATAAAACCATTGCATGCGCTGTCACATTTTGTATTGTGGAGTTATTTTTCTCTACCAGCATTGATAGGGGGAAAAACAATAGATGGATGATACCGCTGTACAAAAAGCGCCTACAAGACTGTAATATGGACCTGAAGAGACTAAAGGCCACTTTACACACAGCGACATTGCTAGCGATGTCGCTGGTGAAAGCACCCGCCCCTGTCGGTTGTGCGTCACGGGCAAATCGCTACCCGTGGTGCACAACATCGTTAGTCGTTAGTCCCCGTCACACATACTTACCTGCCTAGCGACGTCGCTGTGGCCGGCAAACCGCCTCCTTTCTAAGGGAGAGGTTCGTTCGGCGTCACAGCAGCGTCACTAAGCGGCCGCCGGGGCGGAGATCGTTGGCCGGAACATCCTGCCCACCTCCTTTCTTCCTCATTGCTGGCGGCCGCAGTTCCGATGTTGTTTCTCGTTCCTGCGGTGTCACACATAGCGATGTGTGCTGCCGCAGAAACGACGAACAACCTGCGTCCTACAACAGCAACGATATTTGAGATTAAAACGACGTGTCAACGATCAATGATATGGTGAGTAATTTTAATCGTTAGCAGTCGTTTGTGCATTTCACATGCAACAACGTTGCTAACGAGGCCGGATGTGCGTTACGAATTGAGGGACCCCAATGATATCTCGCTAGCGATGTCGCAGAGTGTAAAGCCCCCTTAAGTGCGCCCCTGTGGCAGCGCTATGCGTATGGACTCTTTGTCCTCGAATGACAAGGAATGTCACTTTGCGATAAGAATGTTTTACATAATGACTGTATGATGTATCTGGTACGCAGCGTTCTACACTCACTATGCCCTTTGTGTTTTCCAGCCTTGCGTGGTGTTCCTTTACATGTTGCATGGCAGCCTCTGTCACAACCCTAAATTCATATACAAAAACCGTCATCGAGTTTGGACACAAGCATAAGATTTTTGAGCAAGCTCTGCAAGAAGAACAGTCATTTACAGATCACAATGCCCTTAAATACATGAAGGAGCGACCCGTCCAATCTATTTCTAGCTCTCTGGAAATAACAGATGATACAAACAGAAATATCAGGAAGTCTGCGCTATCTTCAGCATCGGTTGACCTTGGAGAAATACGGGAATCCTTGGGAGAAGAACAATGTTAATATGTGTCTATCTATAACTTATAGTAATGCATTTATTTCTCTAAGTGTTTATCGGTTAATAACAAAAATCTACAATCCTATACTGGACATTTTTATTTTTATTTTTTTTTTGTGGGGGGGGGAGACCAAATTAGCTGAAAAAGCTGCATACATGAAGAAAAAAACTCATTGCTCGATCATAGTCTGAATCTCCACTGCTCCTAGCAACAAGTATTCCAGATAATGTATGAAGGGGCATAAATAACATCCCCAAGTGCCAGTGCTGTTTTGTGACATCACATATTGTTTTTTGCACAAATGCTCTCTAATAAATTTGGCTTTGCTACAGTCTATCATAAATTTCCTATTGGAGAATAACATTGATATTGCAGTATATGAAGACTTATTGAGGGGTCTTGTGGTCTGTGCAAGTGATAGCTGTGTGCTACAACTACTTCCCTATAAAGGACCCTATACACATTTGAATAAAGTCATCTGAACCCCTCCAATTTTTGTAGATCACCTCTGTATGGGGCCTTCCAATTTTTTCCAAACATTATCTGTTGAAGGGATTATATGGAAAATCAGGCATATTTCAATAACAATGCCTAATCTTTTTGTTATCCCAAAGCATAAGCGGAAGTCAGAGTGTGCGCCAGGTGTAGCAACTTCCTCTGCTCTTCCCTAAATACACATGCATGCTCAGTCAAGCTGAGTGTGCATGTGTATAGGGGACTTTGGAGCCATAGCAGTCCTTTGACCAGCATCCAAAGTGTATGGGCAACTTTGGCCTATATACTATAGCAAAATAATCATGTTGTCCCAATAATTCTGATATGATTTATTATTCACTAAACAGAGTCAGAGCTTCAAGATCCAGAAGAGAAGAAATTAGTTTTAAAATATAGTAGATTGGTGGAAGAGCCTATTTTGTGGTTGGTTATTCCCAACATTAGCCTTTAGTAATGAGAGGGCACTTTTAATGCTCAGGTGTGCGGTACTTCTAACGAGCATTTGGATGCTCTGGTGTGCGCAACTCGAGCGCACAAATATAATGAAAGTCAATGGGGAACGCAAACATTTTTGTGGAAAATTACTCGAGTCATCCATTGTCTCGTGTGTTACGGGTTACAGATAGTCATGTGGTTTCTGGCAATAGAAGGTCACAGCGTTTGGCTGCACAAAATGCTCCCTGACTTTCTGTTGTTCCTGCTGTTAGTACTCATTCTAATAGATAGCTTTCCTGCTGGATTTTCATCTCTGCTCCTTTTGGGCCCAGCAGCAGCTCACCTTCCACCCAGCTGCTAATCATTATTATTAACTTGGTGCTTAAATACTCCCCTCTTCCCTGGACTGGTGCTGGTGAGATTATTCAGTTCATTCTAGCTCTGGTTGCAAGCAGGTGGCTTGCTTTCATCTGTAGTATCGTTGCTGAAGCTTTGCTGAACTCCTGCCTGAGTCATCTGTGGATAAGTAGTCCATGCTTTTTACCCCGTGTGTCCTCCTTGTGTCTTCCTTTACTGTTTAGTGGGGTTGAAGAAGAGCTCAACCCACCCGCTTCCTATTTAGGGTCCAGCACTAGGGATACTTAGGGTCAGGTATCTGGCTCGGCGCATAGGTACTAAACCTATCTAGGGTGAAGAGGGACCCCAGGGACCAGCAGTAGGTTTGGTCAGGGGTCACCATCTCCCTTACCTTTCGCAGCTCGCTTGGTACTTCCTGTACCTAGCGTGACACCCTTTGACTTCCATTATACTCGGGGGCTCCAGTCGCGCCTATCCAAGCATTAATTGCTCATTATGAGTACCTCACACCGGCGCATAGTAGTGCTCGCTCATCACTAATTACCTTCTTTTTACAGCATGCAGCCAATTCATTGTAGATGAAGTGGTTTTCTGACAAATCCCTTTATTGGGCTGCATTAATATATAGACGATTGCCTGATTACAACCTTTGTAAATCAGCACACTTTAGAGCACTTCAATTGGGATCACCTCTTAAATTCTGTGAAAGCTTCATATTAATTAAAAAAAAAAAATGTATATAACACAGTACCATGGCTGTTTTCTGAGAAGTAAAACTAATGACCTCTTTGTTTCATAGGCTACATGTCTATGGCTTTCCCAGGTGAAGGCACTTCAGGAAAGTGCTGGCTGAAGCGTCTTTACCAGCGGCTTTGCTGTGCAGTGGGTCTGCGGCCGGCATCTTCTCCTCTATACTGTGCAGTATAGCTAGCGAGCAGCTTGTGGGGAACGAGCATTTCACTTCTTCAGAGTCTTCGAAGCCTGAAACAGTTAAAAAATGTGAAATAGGATGGAACATGTATAAAGCAGTGTCGTTGTGCACAACGTTCATACATTCGCTTTTGCTGCTCATAATCAGGGGTATTCTAACATAGTGTGTATCCTACAGAAAACACAGGATCCAAAGAGAACTACTCTATAATATCACAGAACAGAAAATCAGATGCACCGTTAGGATTTTCCACATAAGGTATTAAAAACCCTGTGTGAAAAATAACTGCACAAAAGGGTTTTTTTGGCAGTTTAATTTGCAAAGAAAGATTTAGCACAGAAGTCATCAATGTTTCCCTTTCTGGTCTAAAAACCAAAACATACTTTGAACACGCTGCAAGTTTTAACAATAGGACACTTGTGATAAAAACTACATGAAACATGACACTAAGTAAAAGCTATTCACATACAGTAAAACACTAGTGATGGGCAGACCCCGACTGTAAAAACTCCGAATACGCGCAGTTTCAAAGGTGCCTGGGTGCCGAACTCGGTCCCGAGATTCCAGTTGTCTGATCTGGATCAGGCACTCGAGAAATTAAAAAGAAAATAAGAATGAAGCGAGCACATCATATTTACTAAAGGCTACTTTACACACTGCGATATCGGTCCCGATATCGCTAGTGTGGGTACCCGCCCCCATCTGTTGCGCGACACGGGCAAATCGCTGCCCGTGCCGCACAACAGCCGTCACACATACATACCTGTCCGGCGACGTCGCTGTGACGGGCGAACCGCCTCCTTTCTAAGGGGGCGGTCCGTGCGGTGTCACAGCGACATCACTGAATATAGCAGCGGAGGGGCGGAGCTGAGCGGGACGTAACATCACGCCCACCTCCTTCCTTCCTCATAGCGGCCGGGAGGCAGGTAAGGAGAGCTTCCTCGTTCCTGCGGCGTCACACGCAGCGATGTGTGCTGCCGCAGGAACGAGGAACAACCTCGTTACTGCTGCAGTAACGAGATTTGAGAATGGACCCCCGTGTCGCCAATTAGCGGTTTTGCAACGATGCAAAATCGCTTATCGGTGTCACACGCAACGGCATCGCTAATGCGGCCGGATGTGCGTCACGAATTCCGTGACCCCAACGACTCCGTATTAGCGATGTCGCAGCGTGTAAAGCCCGCTTAAGGCTCCGTCGCGGCTGTACATTGCTCCCGCACGGCTGTACGCTGATCCTCTGGCCTCTCCTTCACTTCCTGGGCAACTCATCATTGCTCACCTATATGCACTGCTTTCCCTGCCCACTGGCCGTCCAGGTGTGACAGCTTCTGCCTGTGTCGCGGGTGGGGAAGGGACACTACGCTCACCCACTGCTCGGGTCCGGCTGCTGCTGCTGCTCAGTGGTGGCTCGAGCGGTGGGCCGGATCCCGGGGACTCGAGCGGCGCTCCTCGCCCATGAGTGAAAGGGGGTGGCCTGGTCTAGGGACATCGTCCGTGACGCCACCCATGGTTGTGGTGAGGTTGTGACACCACCGCTGCTCCGGACGGGGATCCCGGGAGCGATGGCAGGCAGCAGCTTGGACGTTAGTTCTCCCCTCCGTGGGTAGGGGGGTTGGTTGTCCCGGGGCCCCGGTGAGGGTTAGGGATGGCAGGCGGGTTACGGGGCCTGGTGAGGTGCAGGGTCGCGGGGCAACGCTGTGCCGCACGGCACGGTGGTACTCACTCAGCCAATGATCAATGCAAAGTCTCCGGTAAAACAAATGGCTGGATGGACGGGTCCCACAGACAGCTGCGGTAGCTCTCCCGGTAGGTTGATAGTGACTGCCTTTCCCCGCACCTGTGTTGTGTTTACGGTTCCAATGGCTTCCCACCGGTAACCCGCTCCCCAGCTTGGATGGATGCTGAGGGAGCCCCTTTTGCCCGCAGGCTCTGGCCCTGGGAACTGCAGCCTTGGCGGTGACTGTGTCTCCCTTTACGGTGTGAGCTGTTGCCTTCAATCGGGTCCTGACTGCCGGGAAACCCCGGAGGCTCCCCCCGCTAACGGATTTGACCAATTTTACGGCGACTCCCAGCCTGGTCGTGGTCCGTAAGCCCTGCCGAATGGTGCTGGCTTCTCTTCACTCCCCGATCCGGTACCGGCGGGCCACCGCCCGTCCCCGGTCCTTACGGTTCACTCCAATCAGCCTCTCCTGCAGACGGTCACCACCGTCCGCCAACCTTGCTGTATGTGCCCGGGCCACACACCCGGACACGGTCAGTCTCCTCTACTACCACTTCACTCTCCAAAACTCATCTGACTTCTCTCTCCCTTTTCCCGCCTCCAGGACTGTGAACTCCTCGGTGGGCGGGGCCAACCGCCTGGCCCACCCCCTGGTGTGGACATCAGCCCCTGGAGGGAAGCAACAAGGATTTGTGTTTGACTTCGGTGTGCCTACCCGGGGTGTGGGGTGTGTTGATGTAGTACCTGTGATGACCTGGCTTGTCTAGGGCGCCACACCTGCAACCAATTAAAGGTGCTGTCTGTGGATAAGTATTGTGGTATAAAAATAAATAAAACAATTGGCATAGGGTCTCCCTACGTTATGATACCCAGCACAGGTAAAGTCCACGGCTACAGGTTGCAGCCCCCAGCTGTGCACTTATCTTGGCTGTGTATCAAAATTAGCTGAACTGCATGCGGCTTTCTCATTTTGTTTTATTTTTTAAATTATTCAAATAAATAATTTTAAAAAACTGTCGTGTATCCTTCCCAATTTTGATACCCAGCCATGATAAAGCCCGATAGCTGGGGGCTGGTATTCTCAGACTGGGGAGGCCTATGGCTATTAGGCCGCACCCAAACCTAAAAATAGCAACCTGCAGCACCCCAGGATTGTCGCATCCATTAGATGTGACAAGCTCAGCGCTTTACCTGTCTTCCTGAATACCCAGGAGCAGTGGTAATTGGAGTAATGAGGGGTTAATAACAGCGCACAACTGTCATCAAGCCCAAAATTAGTGATGGGTAGGGGTCTATGAGATCTCCCCATCACTAATCCTAGAAGTAAAAATTAATAAACACAAACACAGAGAAAAATCCTTTATTTGAAATAAAATATAAAAAACACCCTCTCTCCTCTCTTTATTAGCCCCAAAAAGACCCTTGAAGCTCCACTGTAATCCACACAACGTCCCATGACAGTCTTGGCTCTGCTTCATCTGAGTCTAGAGAGACAGAAAACATGTCCGATCTCTCCAGGTTCTGGGAATCACTGACAAGGAAGACTCTGGCTTAAAGTGTGGGGCCTTGCCGCATACCTTGCCAGCTTTTTAACACTTACACTGCTGGTCAGGGAGTGTAGTTACAGGTGGATAACTCCAGCTGCAATCACAACTAACCTGAGTGACGTCACCGCTGATTGCTCTGGCTAATTTATTCTCTGGACCTCACAGCAGGCAGTCATGTTCTATAGCCACGCACTGTGAGGGTCAGATGTAGCAGAGATGGAATAGTCATGGGACCTTATGTGGATTATACCAGACCTGAAGGGGATGTTTTGATGCGTTACTAAAGTGGTGAAAGTGGGTGTTTTTTGTCTTTTATCCAAATAAAAGATTTTTTCGGTGTTTGTGTTTATTTACTTTTTCTTTCAAATTAATAATGGGGGAGGCTCATAGACACCTGCTATTCCTAATCTAGAGCTTAGTGGCAGCTGTGGGCTGTTATTAACCTTTAATATTACCCACCACACCAGCACAATTGGGAAGAGTAGGGTAAAGCGTCGGGCTTGTCGAATCTAAAGGAATAGCCCAGACTGCTGTCCCAGAGGGGCTCAAGGGAGGGCAGCATGACTCGGAGGGATGCCAGACCGTAGGGTTAGTAAAGGGTTGTGTAAAGTACAGTTTGTGCGGGAAATCTGGGGTAGGAACTAAGGGGGCAGTTAGGACTAGGGGCAGTTTGATTGGTCAGGGGGTGGTGCTAGAGAGGGGTCATATATAGGTCATGCCAGGGGTGAGGGTGGGCATTCTTACCTGGACGGCGTCCTGAATCGGTCCCGCCCACCCACCCTGATGGTAGATTCAACGTCGGCGATGAAGAGGAGGAAGATCGTGATTTGTCGCAGTGGCAGAAAGGAGGGGGTGTCTGAAGGTGGGAGTTTGCACAGAAGAGAGGACGAAACCCAGTGCAGGAGCAGGTTACCGCTAGTGGTGCAAGTGTTTGGTGAGACGGGTCCTTGCTGGGTTGAGTCTCAGCGGGACATGGTGTGGGCAACATCTGGCCAGCTGCTCTTGAGTCGGTGTGGTGCGCCTGAGGGTAGGAGGTGGGCCGATGTTGTACTGAACAGTTTTGTCAACCTTCAGTTACCCCCCCTCCTTTTCGGGTGTTCTTCAACGAAGATTTGAAATGTTATATTGTTTATGCTTTGTTATTAATAAATGGTGCTGCTGTGGCCTTTATATCCAATGTCACGCAGTATTTGTTTTAGATAAGAATCCTAGTGGGTGGGGGACGTTTGGTTAGTGTTAAGGCCTTTAGACAGACATTCTGGAGTCATGGATGTGCCAATTTCGGGGTGGCTGGAGACTGCTATTCTTAGCCTGGGGGCAGTCAAATAACCATAGGACTCCCCAAGCTAAGAATACCAGCCCCAGTGGTCGGGCTTTATCATGGCTGGGTATCAAAATTGGGGGGGGCCGCACCCCAATTTTTTAAATTATTTATTTAATTTTTTTTTTTTTTTAAAAAAAAAGCTTCATGCGGTTCCTCTTATTTTGATACACAGTCAAGATAGGCACAGGGCTGGGGGCCTGTAGCTGTATGCTTTATTTGTGCTTGGTAAAATGTTGTTTTATTTATTTATTTTTATACCACGATACTGACCCAAAGACCGTTGCACTGCTTTCCCTGCCCACCAGCCTTCCTGGCATCTGTGATTGGTTGCAGTCAGCTGACACGCTGACAATCAGGGTGGGGGCGCGTCTGACTGCAGCCAATCACAGGCTTGCCGGTGGACGGGAAAGCAGTGCACATGGATGAGCAATGATGGGCCCAGGAAGTGAATGCGTGGCCTGAGAGAAGCGTACAACCATGCTGGTGTCTCAGTAAGTACAGCATAAGTACACCATTTTTAATCGCCAGATTCTAGTCCCTATAGAATTATATGGGGATTAGAATCCGGCCCGGGACTGGGATTTAGAAACTGGATCACTGGGATCAGCCAGTCCTGATTATCTGTGAGTAACATCCCAAATTATGAAATATTTTATTGGTTTTTTTTAACACATTTAAGAAATACTACAACAAAAGATACTGAACTATGAACTGTTTCTCTTCTACACCCCCCATACTACGTCCACCAAAATAAATTTGATCAGATGCAGAGCAGTGTCTTCAAAGCCTGTGCATTTTGGAAATTATACAGTTAAAGGATACCATGCTGTGCGGGTATATATTTAATTGTGCGTTTTACCCGCAGATTTGCCGCGGACATTTCTTGAGAAATGTCTGCAATCTTTGTGCAGACATTTCCCAGCAAATTCTATGAGAAAAAAAAATAGCTGTGCGCACTGTGCGGATTTTTCTCAAGAAATTTCCTTGAGAAGAATTTCTCGAGAAAATTTCTTGAGAAAATGAGCATGTCAATTCTTTTCCGCAGGTACCCTGCGGATTTCGGCAGTACCGCCTGCAAAATCCGCAGGGAACCACCAGCGGGAAAATCGCGGCAAATTCGCGGCTATTCCGCGGCTAATCTGCGGCAAATCCGGATGCGGATTTGGTGCGGATTTTTTCCGGAGGTCCGGAAATCTTTCACTCCCAGAAGTTTCTCAAGAAATTTTCTTGAGAAACTTCACATTTCTAGTGCGCACATAGCCTTAAACTTGTTATTGCGCTTGTTTTAACACTTTCCTTTCCAGATCCCTTAGCTTAGAGAGACCACCGATACAGAGGGCTAGCAGGCTTGGTGAGCAGGATGGCTCCAAAGTTGCAGCATTTTCTCTAATTGTCAGAGGAGAAACTGAGCAAGAATAATAGCAGTCGTCTCTTCTGAGCAGATAGATAATTGTGTAAGCACTGGGAATTAGCAGGAAATGGGGAGGACTATTTTTATATATTTTTTTGCAGCTTAAAGGGGTGGTCCAAAGTCAAACTAAATTTCTAAAACCCTATCTATTTAGTGCCGTAATTTTAGCTATTTTCTAATAAACCTGTATTAAAAATAATCTACCATTCACTGATAACACTCTCTAACTGCTAATTTTTTTCCTACTTCCCATATGATAGTACTTCATTTGAGAATCACAATGCATGCTGGGATACACAAAGCATCATCAGGGGCAGAGCCTGTAGTCCCTGTCACAGCCTCTGCCCTCTCTCTGAAATTAAGTGTCATCAGTGAGACTCATTTCAGGGGCTTTGCTCAGCCTTGCTGTGAGAGCCCTGCACTGTGTGATCTGCACAGTAACAGTGTCTCTGTTGTTGCCTAAGATCATTAAAAATCAGTGAAACACACAGCGGTGTCAGAATACCTGGCATTCAGGAGATAGGCATCGCCTCCCCTAGCAACATCACTACTCTCTTGCATGCTGAGTATTCTGACACCGCTCTGTTGCTGGAAGATTACTGTTTGGAGCTGACCATAGAGCGTACATTGTCACTGTGCAGATCACATATTGCACAACAGGGATCAGCAAAGACCCTAAAATCAGTGTCATTGATGACTCTTCATTACAGGGAGGGGCAGGGGCTGTGACAGTGCCTGCTGCCTCTGCCTCCTGCTCTGATGACGCTTTGTTTGTGTAGCCCAGTATGTACTGTGATTATCAAATGAATCATCATCAGACAGGAAATAGTAAAAAAAATAGCAGCTCGATAGTGAAATTAGGGAATAGTAGGTAATTTTTAATAAAAGTATATCAGAGCATAGCTTAAATTCCAGCACTAATTAGATAGGGATTTAGATGGAAAATTAGTTTGACTTCAGACCGCCCCTTTAAGGCTACAGTAACACATCCCTGCGCATGTCCTAGTGCTGTCTGTTTTTTTGTTGGACATCACACTTACCCATAGAGTTTCATTAAGTCATTCAAACGTTAGTTTTAAAACAATGGATCTCCTGTCCGTGAGCCTAAGAGCACATTGTTCTATTCTCATCAGCTTTTGCAGATCAGACTCAGACTTTAAAGTCTATATAGATCTATGAGAGATGAAACTAGGAATACAGACTTTGTACATCAGAGGTCTGATTTTCATCCATTTTTAATTAATATGTTGTTAAGGGGGGATGAGTAAAAAAGACAGTCTTCCCGCTTCAGTGAAAAAAAGGATGAGAAATAAAAACTGAAGCAACTACGATGCAACTTGGATGACACCTGAGAAAATTATCAGTCCATTTCTCTCAGATTGTAACACTTACACAGATGTGTAAATCTAGCGTGAGGGAGGGGTACATTTATCAGAACCATACCAGTCTGTATTGGAAGTGCGTACAGAGAAGGGGAGATAGCCTCAACTGGCAAGATGCTACATCTGTAGCACCCATGGGGCAAGGGGTTAAACTTTTTATTCGTTGCCGGGCCTGGTGATGTCGGGTATGAGGATGTCACGGGTGGCCCTGCCCGGCTTTGTGGCCCCGAGGTGTACAATAAAAGGAAAAGGGGGTATAATGGTGGATGGAGGTTTGTCTTGTGATGCCACTTGCGGTACGTGACCAGGGATTAGCCGCCGCTGCTGTCGCTGTCCTCCGGGGCGAATGGTTGTAGCAGCTAAGATGTTTCTGCTCCCCATAGGTGGAGCGGGCCCTGAGGAGAATGATGAGGGTTGTGGTGATAGCTGGCGCCAAAGCGTGGGGCGCCGGCAAGGACAGACGGACACAGTCTCTGCGGTTTCAAGGTTTCTTTACTCACAGTCCCAGTTGTCACTCCTGGAGTACCGGCCACCGCCATGCTGGGCTCCAGTCGATCCCAGATCCTTTGGAGGTCAAAAACGGTACAGTGGACAGTGGGCCCTTCCTCCTTGTGACTTTAAAAATGGATCCCGATGGCCTGAAGCTACTTGAGGACCCCAGTTCTTGAAAAGTGAACTCCTGTCTCATATGCAGGCACCGCAGGTCTGTGGTGGGGCCTGACTTAGATCACGACTCTGGACCCTATCTAGCACTGTGATCCGGGAACTGTAGTGACCAGAGGGACTTACAATCCCCCTGTCCTTCAGACTTTGGTGATACAACTTGAAATTTGTTCCACTCTAGGATTCTGCACCTTGCCCAGCGCCAGTCCTGTGGGAATAATGAGGCTCTCCCTTCGGTGACCGTTTTAACTCCTGCGACCAACCAGAGCCACTGGTAAACCCATCTGCTCTCTTCCTCTCCTGCTGGAGAACTCCCTAACTGTTGTGTTGCTTCTAACAACCCCTGGTGGCTGCTCCTCCCTTGGTTCCCTGTCACTAGAGGGTGGCAGCCCCCCATGTTTGGTGACTGGCTTAAGACCCAATCCTAGCCCGGTCCCAATAGGGGAGGGCAACCTATTGGTGTGTGTGAGTTTGTGTGTTGTGGAACCAGTACCAACCTTCTCTGGATCAAGGATGAGTACCACACCTTAAGTGAGGTGCAGTACCCTGTGGCGACTGAGGTGTCAAGGGCGCTACACATCCACCCACCACCACAGCAACCAAGGCAAGAAACCACTAGGCTCAAAAAGGATTAAAACATACAAAAGCAATTGATTTCAATTTTTTAATTGTTTGAGTGCTAATGTAAGACCTGTTAACATTTATATATATAGGTTAAAAGACTGTTTGGTGGACTTCCTTGATGCTGCCACCTGCTGTCATAACAGAGAACAGCAGGCAAAAGCCCCTGCTGATCCAAGTGACTTGGTACAGTCTAAAACAGGAGGAGGAGGAGGCTACATGTGGCTTTTTTGGGAGAGAGGAGTGTGCTCGAGTGGGCTGAAAAACAGAAGGCCTCAGTCTTCCCTGTTTTCCGAGATCCAAGTACCTGATAGTGTTGCGTGGCGTCCCCCCCAAGACACAGATCCAAAGAGGCTGGATGTGGAGCGAGGAGCCAGCCAGCACGTGCAAGTTACAGATCCGGGACAAAGACTGAACTTTAGAGGTGTCTGCCGGCGGAATACGGGCCCCAACAGTGACGAGGTACCCCACACTGAAACCTGCAGTTAAGTGTGCACACTACTTTTAGTTAGGGACAGATAGGAAAAGACTGCACTGTGTTATACGAGTAAGGTAACAAGGACTCTGCGTTTTTTTGTTTAATAAGGATTTCTGTGTTTTGCTTTTGGGAGTACAATCAGAGGCTTCCTATCCTTGACAAGTTATCCAAAGTAGTTGTATGTATATTGCATTATCTCTACTGCTGTGCTTCCTTCCCTCACTTTTCCTCCACCTGTGTTGTGCAATACATTATTAAATTTGCATTGATTAACCCCCGTGGTTCCGTGCAGTCCTTGCGTATCCCGTTACCTGCAGGTTATTACATTTGGCGTAGTCGGCAGGATACGCAGGCTGGTACGGAACCATGGACGAACAGGGGGGTGTCGCTGATGGAGGTGTTCTAATACAACCTGATGGGGGAATACCAGCAAGGCAGCTGTCCCTGGGGGCTATGCTGACCCATATACCAAAATTTACTGGCAGCAATGTACCTCTCCATGACTGGACGCAGAGAGTGAGGGGCATGTTGAGAGTAGCAGGAGTGACTGCAGAAAATCAAGGGGAGATACTGTTGATTGCCCTTGAAGGCCATGCTCAAGAGACTATTTTATTGCGCCCTGAGAGTGAACGAAAGACGTTAGAGCAGGTGGTGAAGATTCTTGAGAGAGTGTATGGTGGGAAACCAGAAGCAGGAGATTTACAGGCGCAACTGTTCTACAGGCTGCAGGGTGAAGAAGAAGGTCTGCCACAGAATGCAAATGCGCTCCAGAGAATAATGAGACAAATGCTTACAGCAGAGCCAGAGCTAGCACAAACCCCCGGTTATGCTGACCGTACCCTACGAGATCAATTCCTCCGTGGGTTACATAACCCCAAGATCAAAAGTGTCCTCCGTGAACGGCTCAGGGTAGAAAAAAAAACTAACTTTCCAGGAAATATTGGAAGAAGCAGTCTCCCGCACACAAACTGAAAATTGCGACCCGCAGAACGCCTGGGGTGAAGTTTGTATGCATAAGGTAGTCCCGGGTGAGAAAAACCGAGAACCGAGCCAACTTGAGGCTAAAGTGGATCAGTTACAAGAGACTGTTACTGCTCTACAAGAGTTGCTGAAGAATATGCAAGCCCCGGCGTCAGAAGTAAGAACGACAGCACCGCGACCAAATACCCGCACGCATACCTATCAAGAAGAGAGGGGACAGATCGAGCAGAGACGACCGAGACCCGCTGGAGACTACCAGTGTTGGAACTGTGGAAATCGGAACCATTTATTCCGACACTGTCCTGAGAGGAAGACGTCGCAAGAAAGACCGCCGTTAAACTAGTGCCTCCCTCCATGGATGGGCACATGGTGGGGAGACCAACTGAGCTTAGAAAAAACCAACGCCCTGAAGATATAGCAGCCTGCACACCGACGATCACGGCCGAATTTGAAGGGAAAGAAGTAAGATGCCGATGGATACTGGGTCCCAAGTGACCACCATGCCAAAACAGTTCTTCTACCAACATTTTGGACAAACTGTATCCATTGACAAAGGGGCACATATCAAACTGAGGGCTGCAAACAATGTTCCCATTCCAGTTGTAGGGGTCGTGTGGATGAACATACGTGCCTGTGGCCAGAACTTCGGCAAAAAAAGGATTGTGTTAACGGAGGGCCGGTACGACAGAGAGGTGCCAGCTATCGTGGACATGAACGTCCTGAAAGAATTAGACCAGTTGCTCTTCAACAAGGGGGGCTGTGATTACTGGAAGACGACAGTTGCTAACAGGCCCGCCCAAAAGGTCTTCCAACACCTTATCCGTGCCCGAGGAATGTGGAAGAATGGTGGGAGCCGCTACCCGGTGGGGAGGGTTCGAGTCCCAAGACAGACAACAATTACTCTACCTCCAAATCGTGAGACAGTCCTCACCTTGCCAGTCGGGGCCCACCGTACACTCGAGGGGATGGAGGTGTTGGTGGAGCCTTACCATGGTGAAGAGAAAGGAGACGAACCGTTGGTGGCTCGCACTTTAGCAACAGTAAGAAATGGAAGAGTCCCTTTCCGTTGCGTGAACACCGGTGAACAGGCCTATATCTTGACCTCGGGAGTTGTTCTGGCCCATGTCTACCTGACGCCTGAAGAGGTAGCGGCCACAGAATTGATTAGATTGCAGCCCATGGCAGGGGAAGCCTGGACTTGGGCTGTTTCTATGGAAAGAAAAGAGAAACCCACTGATCAATGGAACAGTCGCGTCATCTTAGGGCAAATGGGAGTGGACCTGAGCCCCTTCACTTCGGAGCAAGCCCAAGCCATAGAGGACTTTATTTGGGAGAATCAAGCCACGTTCTCCCGTCACGCAGAAGATTTCGGCTGTACTGACCAGATTCAGCACGAAATACCCACAGGAGATGTCCCACCGATCAGGGAAAGGTACAGACAAATACCCCCAAAGTACTACCAAGAGGTGAAAGAGCTTTTGGCGCAGATGCTGAAGAGCGGGGTGGTAAGAGAAAGTCAGAGTCCATGGGCTGCCCCAATCGTGCTGGTCAAGAAAAAAGATGGGTCTACCCGCTTCTGTGTTGACTACCGCAAGCTTAATGGATGCACAGTTCGTGATTCCTACCCTCTGCCCCGGATAGAGGAGTCCCTGTCGGCGCTGGGAAAGGCACGTTACTTCTCCTCCCTTGATCTGGCCAGCGGATATTGGCAGGTCCCTGTGGCAGAGAAAGACAAGGCCAAGACCGCATTTATTGTACCCATGGGACTCTTCGAGTTCAATCGCATGCCGTTTGGACTAAATAATGCCCCAGGAACTTTTCAGCGCGTCATGGAAAGTTGCCTTGGAGACATGAACTTCGAGGCCACGTTGATTTACCTGGACGACATAGTAGTGTATTCTGCAACCTTCGAGAAACATCTAGAAAACCTGGGCCAAGTGTTTCAGCGGCTACGGGCCCATGGGCTTAAACTGAAACCAAAAAAATGCCGGATCTTTCAGGAAGAGATTGAATATCTCGGACACAAGGTGTCGGAAGCCGGCATACAGCCCTCCGATGGGAAAGTGAGAGCAGTGCTACAATGGCCCACACCCAGCACAGTGCGGGAGGTTCGAGCTTTCCTGGGGCTAGCCGGTTATTACCATCGCTTTATCAAAGATTTCGCGAAGGAGGCAGAACCTTTGCACAAATTGCTCCGAGGGACTGCGAAAGGACCAAAAGCACAGAAAATTTGCTGGGGACCAAGACAAGCAGAAGCCTTACACCGATTGAAAGAGGCCTTGGTTAGTGCCCCTGTGCTTGCCTATGCAGACTATAACCTCTCCTTTCGGTTGTATACAGACGCGAGCCTCTACGGCCTGGGTGCAGTACTGGCCCAGGTACAGAATGGTACTGAACGGGTGATTGCATATGGAAGTCGGACGTTGCGAGAAGCCGAGCGCAACCCCGAGAATTACAGTTCCTTTCGGTTGGAGTTACTGGCACTAGTATGGGCAATAACCGAAAGGTTCTCGGAATATCTCACGGGAGCTCAAATGGAAGTCTATACGGATAATAACCCCCTGGCTCACATCTCCACCGCCAAACTGGGAGCAATGGAACAGAGGTGGCTGGCACGACTCTCCAGATACAATTATTATGTGCAGTACCGCTCTAAGCATGAAAATCAGAATGCGGATGCCCTTTCTCATGTTACCACCGAAGCCCCAGTGGGGGAGAGAGATGAACAGTTGGAGGAAGACGAAATTCCGGACTTTAGTAAATTCACCGCTCAAGTGGTAGAGGCTCGTATGCTGGAAATTACGTCGGGCACGACATCACGCCTGCTTGGCCAAACCAGAGAGGAATGGGTGAAAATCCAGTCATCTGACCCAGAATTGCTTCAAGTGAAAGAGTGGGTGATCCAGCAGCGCAAGCCTAGAAAGGAAATACGGGCCATGCTGTCGCAAGTGGCCCTCCAGATTCTCAGCCAGTGGGATAAGCTGTCGGTGCAAGAAGGGATGCTGTATCGGAAGGTGCACCTAGCTACAGAGTTGGAAGTACGGTGGCAAGTAGTGATACCCCAGAAGATGGCAGTACCATTGGCCCGAGAGGCGCATGAGAAGGGAGCCCATTTCGGACCGGACAAGACTTACCAGTGGTTGCAAAGAATAGTATACTGTCCTCAGATGCTTCGGGCAGTAGAGAAGGCCAGTAAACTTTGCCGTTCCTGCGAGTTAAGTAAGGCTCCTCCACAGCAAGCACCAGTACAGACTATTGTAACCAAAGAGCCGTTGGAAGTACTCATGATCGATTATCTCAAGATTGGCTACTCCCACCGGGACTATCAGTTCTGCCTTGTGATGACAGATCACTTCTCCAAATTTGCGGTGGTAACGCCCACCAGAGATCAGACGGCTGAATCAGCTGCTCGAGCCATCAGTGATGACTTTATCCGGGTGTACGGCTGCCCCAAAAGAATACATTCTGACCAAGGAGCTTGCTTTCAGGGCAGTGTCATGAGAGAGCTGCAAAGGATTTACGGAATGCAGAATTCAAGGACTATGCCTTATCATCCACAGGGCAACGGAGCCTGCGAGAGATTTAACCGGACCCTCCTACAAATGCTACGCACGTTGGAGGATGATCGTAAGAATCACTGGCCCGGCTATCTCGCAGAACTCGTGTGGGCGTACAATAATCGTGTCCACTCCACCACTGGGTACACCCCATACGTGCTACTGTTTGGAAGAGCCGGAAGAGGCATTGAAGAGCTGAACCTAGCTCCCCCCGAGATCAGTGAAGGTCAGAGCGTAGGTTCTTGGGTTGATTGTCACCGTCGACGGCTGGAGACTATCCATCGAATTGTCACCAAGCGGTTGCTAGAAAAGACACACCCGCAGCGGAAACCTGTGTGTGAAACCTCGTTCTTACCAGGAGACAGAGTACTAGTTGCAGAGAAACACCCGAGACACAAGTTGAGCGAGCGCTGGAAAACAGAGCCGTATATTGTGATCAGAAGAATCTCGCCCCATGGATCAGTATACGAAGTGAGAGGCGAGCAAAGAGGCGGCACCCTCATCCTGCATCGTAATATGCTGAGGCCCTGCTATTCAGAAGACAGGACTAGACAAAGTACCTCGGAGATGATGCCCATGCCCATCCCTGTTACCCTCGAAGAGGGCTCTGACGATGAAGAATGGTGGCTGGCCCCGACCAACCCAGCAGACTGGGAGAGATCCACACCCCCATCTGTTCAAGACACAGGTGCCACCCCTGCAGAGCAGGAGTCCCCAATCTCCAGCGATGGGGACGAGAATACTGTACTCCCTGATACGGCGCCGACGTCTGGTGACTTAGCTGTAGTGCCACGCCGGACTGAGCGGGCTAATGCTGGTATTCCCCCTGATCGGTACTTGGCAGATGAATTTGTGTGTTCTGTCACTGGATCCTGTTTTAAGACATTGGCTCCCAAGAAACAGGTTGTGAAGCAGGGCAGGAGTTGCCACCGTGTGCCCTTGTGCAGAGTGCCTCAGGAGTGTATCGGCCGGGACGGCCGAGGTTAAAGAGGGGGGGAAATGTAAGACCTGTTAACATTTATATATATAGGTTAAAAGACTGTTTGGTGGACTTCCTTGATGCTGCCACCTGCTGTCATAACAGAGAACAGCAGGCAAAAGCCCCTGCTGATCCAAGTGACTTGGTACAGTCTAAAACAGGAGGAGGAGGAGGCTACATGTGGCTTTTTCTGGGAGAGAGGAGTGTGCTCGAGTGGGCTGAAAAACAGAAGGCCTCAGTCTTCCCTGTTTTCCGAGATCCAAGTACCTGATAGTGTTGCGTGGCGTCCCCCCCAAGACACAGATCCAAAGAGGCTAGATGTGGAGCGAGGAGCCAGCCAGCACGTGCAAGTTTCAGATCCGGGACAAAGACTGAACTTTAGAGATGTCTGCCGGCGGAATACGGGCTCCAACAGTGACGAGGTACCCCACGCTGAAACCTGCAGTTAAGTGTGCACACTACTTTTAGTTAGGGACAGATAGGAAAAGACTGCACTGTGTTATACGAGTAAGGTAACAAGGACTCTGCGTTTTTTTGTTTAATAAGGATTTCTGTGTTTTGCTTTTGGGAGTACAATCTGAGGCTTCCTATCCTTGACAAGTTATCCAAAGTAGTTGTATGTATATTGCATTATCTCTACTGCTGTGCTTCCTTCCCTCACTTTTCCTCCACCTGTGTTGTGCAATACATTATTAAATTTGCATTGATTAACCCCCGTGGTTCCGTGCAGTCCTTGCGTATCCCGTTACCTGCAGGTTATTACACTAATACCGTGTTTTTCCAAAAATAAGACCTCCCCCAAAAATAAGCCCTAGCAGGGATTTTCAACATTTTCGGAAAAAGGCTTAAATATAAGCCCTCCCCCGAAAATAAGCCCTAGTCCCGGATCAATAATGAAGTGTCCGTGCAGCTAAAAAAAGTTACAGATACTGCAGGACACTTCATTATACACAGCGGCACCCGGCACAATCACACTCACCAGACGCCGAGCAGCAGGACCTGCAGTGATCGCACACCCGCACACATCATATCACACACACACACACACAAAATCAGATCACACACACACACACCAGATCTCACACACAAACATCGGATCGCACACACAGTCAGATCGCACACATAATCAGATCGCGCACACACAACACACAAACATCGGATCACACGCAAACATCAAATCACACACACACACACACACACACAAACATCGGATCGCACACACATCGGATCGCATACACACTCACCTCATCCAGTGACACCGATCTCTTCTCGCCGGGAGTATCCTGAGAGGCAGTGTGGTGCAGCGCGACGAACAGGACCTGCGGCCGGACACGTGACTTGCTCTCATTCGCTGCTGCCATAAGTGCTGGATGTGTGTGTGTGTGTGATCTGCTGTGTGTGTCTGCAATCGGCTGTGTGTGTGTCTGCGATCGGCTGTGTTTTTCTGTGATCGGCTGTGTGTGTCTGCGATCGGATGTGTGTATCTGTGATGGCTGAGTGTGCCTGCGATCTGCTGTGTGTGATCTGCTGTGTATATCTGCGATCTGCTGTGTGTGTGTGCCTGTGATCGGATGTGTGTATCTGTGATCGGCTGTGTGTATCTGTGATCGGCTGTGTGTGCCTGCGATCTGCTGTGTGTGATGTGCTGTGTATATCTGTGATCTGCTGTGTGTGTGTGTGTGTGTGTGTGGTTTGTGTGTGTGTGTGTGTGTGTGTGAGATCTGCTGTGTGTGTGATCTGCTGTGTGTGCCTGCGATCTGCTGTGTGTGTCAGCGTGTCAGCTAGCAGCAGGGTAGGACGGCGTGCAGCACCGACCGGAGATCACAGGAGGACCTGGGAACCACGCAGACGTCCTGGTCTGGTGAGTATGAGTCTCCTGGGAAGTGGGGGGGTCTGCTTTTTTGGGGTGTAAACTTACCCCCAACCGTGTTTCTCCAAGAATAAGACCTCCTCCAAAAATAAGCCCCAGTGCTTTTTTGGGGGGGGCAAAAAAAATATAAGACAGTGTCTTATTTTTGGAAAATCACGGTATGCATCTGTCCTTTTATGTGTTCATCTGTACTTTGCAGGCTAAGGGCCCATTCAGATGTCCGTGGAAATCTGTTCAATCTCTTAGAACCATAGTTTGGACTGGCCACAGGTCTCCTGACTGCAGCACGACAGTTTCATATATTTGCATGAGGCTGTCACACTTGGCTGGGAAGACCTGTAGCCAGTCCATGCATTGCGGTCCAAGATTAGACCGATGTGCAAGGACATCTGAATCAGCCCTAAGATGCTTTCTCACTTCATTTTACAAGATGATTAGGCCTAACACAAATTTGCCAGTGCTGGCTTGTTTCTGTATGCTGTCACTTGGTGCGCACATGTGCCATATTGGAGAGTTTGGAAGCAGGGAATATACAAGGGAATAGATCACTGATGAACACAGACGGAAAAGGGCCCCTGTGCAAAACAAAACAGTAAATAGGCCCCTATGCATTCCAATAACTCATCAAAATGCACAATTCCACTAACTTTGGAGGTAGAATGGGTCCCCTTAGCTTTTTAGCTGTTATGCAGCTGGGTGGAATCCCTGAGGCTTCAGTCGCCACAGAGTATTGCATCTGTTTTAAGATTGTAATTCTCTCCCAGGTGAGAAGAGGTTAACCACTGGTTTGTTTCACTTACACTAAATCCTGAGCTCATAACTTACATAAACAACCATGGTTACAAAATACGGCACGCCTTTTAAACTTTGTTGGTGCTCGGATAGGGTCCAACTCTGTAAACAATTAAATAAGATCCGGCACTCAAACTTGTAGAAATGCAAAATAAAATTTTTATTTACAGGCGTAGTATTCTGTGTGACAATCAATATAACGTTTCGGTCATATGTGACCTTCTTCAAAATATCTCACACAGACTGCCTATGGGTCGCTCCAATGATAAACATGCTATTCTGGTATGCTGACACTCAGGTCCTCTTTGGTATACGCATAACCTTTGTGAGATATTTTGAAGAAGGTCACATATGGCCGAAACGTTATATTGATTGTCACACAGAATACTATGCCTGTCAATAAAAATTTTTTTTTGCATCTCTACAAGTTTGAGTGCCGGATCTTATTTAATTGTTTACATAAACAACCAGATAGTGAGCCAGTCACCAAACACAGGAAACCAGGCTGGGGAAACCTCCCAACACTGCTGAGTCATTCCTGAGGTGGGGGCCACTCTCAGAGAGTAGCAAGACAAGCAGTTTCACTTTTAGTCACAGAACAGTCCAGGACAGAGAACAGAGCAGACAGCCTTGAGGGAGCAGCATTTAACAAGCTGGCCCTGGGATGAGAGATAGGTGGAGATAGTCCCAGGGCCAGGGGCCACAACACCACACTGAGTCTGCAAGAATGAGACTGAAAGAGGGTGAGAGACAGAGGCAACCAGTGGAGATGTTGGGACAAGAGGAGATGGTAGCTGAAGTCGAGTCTAACCGTTCGCACAGTGCCAGTGCAAGTCGGGGTGCAGGACCCTCTGTTGGGGACACGTTCACGGACTCAAAAACTCTGCAGGAGATGGAGATGTCATGTCCCATCGTCCACTACCCACTTTCCCATAGCACAGTGACATATAGGATCCAGGGTAAGGGCTACGGTCGGATCCCATATATCACTTACATATGGGATGGGACACTTAACACCGACAGCGGGGTCCCCAAATTGCTTCAGGCTTCGAAGAACCGTGTGTCAACGAAAGGAGGAAGGGTGATACATTTCCACAGACACCGGTGATTGCCTCTCATTCACCTGGGATCAGATGGAGTCCAACCATGGTGGCAGAGTGTGGCACCTCCGGGGCACCTTAAGAACTGTGAGTAAACGGAACTGTGAACCGCAGCCCCCTTTGTCATTCCTGTCATTTGCAGCGCCGCCACCCCGTGCTTCGGCGCCATCAGCCGTCCCCATTGTCCTCATCCTTCCTGGGGCTCGCTCCACCTGTGGGAGCTAAACTATCTGAGCTACATTCGCATCAGCCCCAGAGGAGAGCAACATCTCGCAGTGGCGGCTAATCCCTGGCTGCTCACCACGGATGGTGCTGCAAGGCATCCCCCATTCCCATCCAACACCGCCCCTGGAAGAGGAAAAGTCACAGAAAGGGTCGGCGGCGGAGGAGGCCGAGACCCCAGTCACCGCTGCAATCGGTGACACACTTCCAGACACCCTTCGCCTTCCTTCCATCCTCCCTTTACACCGGACACCTTGCACCTGTTTGTTTGTCATTTACATGCAGACGACGGAGCCACGGAGCCGGGCCAGGCAAGTCACAGCAGAACCCTACCAAACCACTGGCCTGGTGATGAGTAACCCCTTAGGCCCTGGAGGGCACTACAGCTGCACAGGCTGCATCAATGATATGTCCGCTCCTGGAATAGATATTGGCTGTACGCAGAGGCTCCGCAGCCCTACATGCGCTACAACTCTTTTGAGGACCATGTTTTCTCAACACGAAGTAAGAATAAAATGTGCCAAAGATACATAAGAAACTTAAGATATAAATATTATTTTTGGTACCACTTACATGTCCTAGATATGTTGTTTTCTTTCTTACTTGGTGTAAAAACTGCTGTTCTCCGGAATCTGGCATTGTTGTTTTTTTGTGTTTTGTTTCTCTGTTGCTAAGATATGGCTGCGTCTTCTTTTTATAAATATAGTCTGAGCCCAAGGGACGTGAAACATCCAAAGAGAAGAGTTGAGGATCACAGAACAAGATTTACATCTGGCAAGTGACAGGTCATATTAAAAAATGATGCCACATATTGCTTAGTACATCTTCCGCAATATATAATGTACTCTTCAGAAATATATATGGTTTTGAATTAACTAAAATTGTGACATTGCATTAAGAAAGAAAACACATCTGAAATATATAGAAATAGCAATGGTCAAAGCAAATACTGGTTTAACATAAAGAAACTGACTTTACATGATATTGAAAGATGAAGGTTATTTTATTTTAAATTTGTTGCATATATCTCAGACAAAGGATTCCCAAGGGAACACTCAAGGCTATACACATGTCCATTACCGCAGGAAAGAGAATCATTAGTAAAATGTAAGTGCTCTCTCTCTGACCCGCAAAAATGAAAAGGAACAATACATAAAGTCTACTACAAGCTATGAGGTGCATGTATGAGCCACAGGTTCAATTAAGACAAATCAGAAAAGAATCCTTGTGTCATGCCCACCTAGAACTTTTAAAAGTGTAAGTTGGGTAGCCAAAAGCGGGCTTTACATGCTACGATATATCAAACGATATGTCGGTGGGGTCACGTCGTAAGTGACGCACATCTGGCATCGTTTGACATATCGTAGCGTGTGATAGCTACGAGCGAGTGTGAACGAGCAAAAATACTCACCTTATCGTTGCTCGTTGACACGTCGCTCATTTTCTAAAAATCGAATGTCCGGTTGTTCATTGTTCTCGAGGCAGCACACATCGCTCCGTGTGACACCCCGGGAACAATGAACACAGCTTACCTGCGTCCCGCCGGCAATGCGGAAGGAAGAAGGTGGGCGGGATGTTTACGTCCCGCTCATCTCCGCCCCTCCGCTTCTATTGGCCGGCCGCAGTGTGACGTCGCTGTGACGCAGAATGTCCCTCCCCCTTTAGGAAGAGGATGGTCGCCGCCCACAGCGAGGTCGTTTGGAAGGTAAGTATGTGTGACGGGGGGGTTAAGACTTTGTGCGACACGGGCAAAAAATTGCCCGTGCCGCACAAACGATGGGGCGGTCACAGCACATGCGATCGCACGAGAAATTGCAGCATGTAAAGCAGGCTTTACACATCATGGAGAGGAGATATGTATCACAGAGGTGCATATCCTCTGTGATGTAAGCCTGGAAGAAAGCTCCAGTACATATAGTGCTGAAAAGGTTTCTAGGGCTGTGAAGAGCCAGGTTTATGCGCAGTCATAGATGGGTGGAACTGGCTTTTCATATATGCCCACCCTGGGGCATGATATAGGGGAGATATGAAAGTCCAGGTGAATTCATTAGCTGTCTATATGTGGAGGTAAGATGTCCTCCAGTGTGAAGTCACCATTCTTGGACTGGTGTGCTGGATCAACACTGTAGTGACTTTAGTAGGACTGTGTATCCTGTTTTCCTGCCAAGAAAGGTCATATAATTTCCCTGTGTGTGGCTCGCTTTATGAAGTTTTAATAAAGCAGCCTAGACTTTTTTTTTTAAATTTGCCTCCCATGCCTACCTCAAACGCCTCGGAGTGAGCCATATCCCTACACTAGTTATAGCACTATGTATCAATTTTACCTTGAGTATACTGTATATGAAGTATAAGCCCTCATGTGCATGTTGCATTATTTGCCACTCTTTTTGGGTGTAGTTTTGGTACCAAAACTTCATGCCTTGCATTTCTCAGCATACTGTATGAGATTTCATTTTTGCATGTGTACCGCCCCGTGCTTGGCTGCAGCCGAGCCGCTCGGATCCAGGCTTGCTGGTGGGTGGCTCGAGCGTCTCCGGACCCGGAGGCCCTGTGGTCACTTCGATCTGAAAGGGGCTGCCGGTTTAGGGGACATAGGTGTACGGCCGGAGCCGTGGTTAAGTTCGTGACGCCACCCACGGGATGTGGTGAAGGTGGACACCACCGCTGCAGTTATGGGGGCACTCGGGGGAGATGTTACGCAGCACGTTGTTAACCCCTCCGTGGGCAGGGATGGTTGCCCCGGGACCCATTGGGGGTGTTTGGCGGTGCAGGGAGATGTGCGGCCGGAGGGCACTGTTGTACTCACGATTAGTAACACACACAGGTCTCTGGTAAACCAAAGTGATGGTGGTCGGTGCCCGCAGCCAGCTGCAGTCTGGTCCCCCACCCGATTGGTGGTCTCTGCCTTTCTCCTACACCTGTTTGTGTGATGATGGACTACCTGAACCTGCAATACGGATGTCCGCTGCCCAGCTTGTGATTGTCGGAGGAGCCCTTTGCTCGCAGACGCTGGCCCGTGGTATCTCTCTGCTGTGGCGATGGCTTTCTATCCCCCTCATTGGGCTGTTGTCTTCAGTTGGGACTTTGGGTGGGAAAGGACCTATAGTCCTGTCTGCAATCAGTTAATTAGATAGCACCCAGTAGCTTCTGGACCTAGGTTCAGAGTCTGAATACCCCCCTTTGTGCTCCAGTTTCCAGTCGGTTCCCCGGGTCGGTACCAGCGGGCCACTAGCCTGTCCCGGTCCACCACGGTTCCATCGAGCCGTCTTCCCGGCTCCTGCAGGCATAGGCCTCCGTATGCCTCCTAGCCAAAGGTGCCCAGGCTCCAACCCTGGCATCTGTCAGTTAGCCGCAGACCTGTTACGCAGGCCTGCTTCCACTTCACTTCACCTCCAAAACTCATCTGACGTTTTTCCCGCCTCAGGCTCTCTGAGCTCCTTGGTGGGCACGGCCAATCGCCTGGCTCCGCCCCCTGGTGTGTCCATCAAGCCCTGAGAGGGGTGACTAGGTTTCTAAGGGTTGGCTGCTGTCACCTTGTTAGGGGACTGGTGTTCTGCGGGGCTCTACCTGTGACTACCTGGCTGGTCCAGGGCGTGACACATGCAAACGTTGCAGCTTTTTTTTTTACTGCATCTTTCTGGTGACCACAAAGATGCAACATGTCAATTCTTTTTGTATTTTGTATCTGCATTTCACACTAGTGATGTGAGGACTCACAAAATATTAATCCCCTGCTGACTCGTCGTCAGTGAGGAATTGATCCCTGGTATCTGGCCAGATGTCGGTCCTCATATAATCTATGGGGACCAGAATCTGGTGCAAAGGGCTAGGAGCAAGCGATTCATCCTTACCAAGTCAGTGGCGCGGCTGTACACTCCCACAGCAACTCATTCACTTCTGAGTTGCTCATTACCTTCATTGACTATGCACTGCTTTTCCCGTCCACCGGCGTCTGTGATTGGTTGCAGTTAGATGTGCCCCCTCGCTGAGTGACAGCGTGTCTGATGCTTCCAATCACAGACCTGGTCTGCAGGTCTATATCATACAGTAAAATAAATAAATAAATATATTAACATACGGTTCCCCCACATTATGATACCAGCACAGATAAAGCCCACAGCTACAGGCTGCAGCACCCAGCCGTGAGATTTACTTGGCTGTGTATCAAAATAGGAGGAATTACAGCTTTAATTATTTAAATAAATAATTTAAAAAAATAGTCGCCCCAATTTTAATACCCAGCCATGATAAAGCCTGACAGCTGGTATTTTCAGGCTGGGGAGACCCATGCTTATTGGGGCCCTCACAGCCTAAAAATAACAGCCTGGTACCACCCAGGATTACCACATCCATTAGATGCGACAATCACAGCACTTTAATCGTCCCTTTCCGATTGCCCCGGTGCGTTGGCATTTGGAGTAATAAGAGGTTAATGGCAGCCCACATCTGTCACTAAGCTCTAGATTAGAAATGGGAGGCATCTATGAGACCCCCCCATTATCAATTTGTAAGTGAAAATAAATAAACAAACACCCAAAAAATCTTTTATCTGAAATAAAATACAAAAAAAAACATGCTTTATTATTTTTTTCTTTACTTTTACTTTGTTTTTTTTATTTCTCAAGTGCCGGATCCAGATCAATACCTAGGATTTCCTGAGACTTCTGGCCAGGGACTAGCATTCGGGTGCATTTGAACCAGAGAGGGTTGGACTTTATAGTCCAGTCCACCCATCACTATGACGCACCCCAGGGCTTTGGGGTACTCGGTCTAGGGCCCTGTATTCACTGGGACGTATCACGGGTGGCCGTTGCCCAGTTCTGTGACCCTGGGGGTCGCTTAAAAAGGGGATTTTGTACAAGGGAAAAATAAAAGAAAAGTGTTTTTCATGATGCCACTTGCGGTATGCGGCCATATGGGGAAAGCCACCGCTGCAAAGTCTCTCACTGTTGGGGCTGGTGGTATTAGGCAGCTTAGATGTTATGGCCCTCCGCAAGTAGAGCTAGGCCCCAGGGGAGGATGATGGTGGTTGTAGTATATTGATGCATTCCTTTGGTCCCAGTGCCGGTGTAGTGACCTGGTGAGCTTTACTTCCTTGCACCCATCTGTAGTTGGTGGGTCCCTGTGGCCTGGAGCGTGTTTGCGGGTAACCTCCTGTTGTCTCAGTCCTGGCCCGTATAGCAGGCAGCTTGAACCTCTCTTGGGTCGGACCTCTGTCCCATTCCCAGGTTCCCTCTTTTCTGCTGTGCCCCGGACACTAATGTCGGTAAGGTACTTGATGGTCCCCTCACCAGGCAGATTGTTATCAGGTGAGCCTAAAGCATCTTCCTGAACTAGGGCTCTGTACCCCGTCGGTGCTCGGTCCAGTGAGTACTCACGCCGTACTCTCCCTGGCAACTGTACTCCCTTTTACTCATTCAGTCACTTTACACTTTCCTGAACAATAGGTGGCAATCCACCAATTCCATCTCTAGCCTGTTACCCAGTCTGGGGAAAAGGGTGTGTGTGTGTATATGTGTGTGTTTGTTATTTACCGGCACTGGTCTTCCAGGAATCTGGGGTTAGATGTATGTTATGATCTGGTAACTGTGGATGATCACAAAAAATCCCATTAATTAGGAAAAAACAAAACCACACGAGTAGTTGGAAACTGAGCTGACCGCAATCCCCTATCTATCAGACAACACTAGAAGTAGCAGTGGGATGTTCCTAACACACCTAGGCACCTCGTCACTGCCCAAGAAACTTGCTACACCTCAAAGATAGAAATGAGGAATCCTAACTTGCCTCGGAGCAGTCCCAAAATAATTAGCAGGCCCCCAACATGCAACAACGATGATGTAAGAAAACACAATACACATAGAAAATATAGATTAGCAAAGGTGAGGCCTGACTAACTAGATACGACAGGACAGATAACTGATTGCGGCCAGCGAAAAACCCTTCGAAAAACACCAAACTCCTGATAGGAAAAAAAAAAATACTGAGACTACACAGTCTCTTCCCCACTATATCAGGTACTCTTGTGCCAGACACTTCAGAAAGAACTGCAGATATAATGGGAAGGACCAAAATCACAGAACAAATAATATTCAAGTGAAAATAATCCAAACATGAAAAGGGAGCAAGCTCCCTTTCTTGGTGGGGGAACTGCCCTGCTAAAAGAAGCAGAAAGACAGATTCTCACATACAAGAAACCAAACACAGAACCAAATGGAATAAGCAGAAACAACCTTAAGTGCAATTTCAGCAATTAAACACAGAAACTAGAAAACTTAACTGCAGTAGATTCAGGCACAGAAGAAATGGGAGAAACTGAAGGGAAAAACTCCCAGACATCTTCAGAGGCAGGCAAGAAGCCTCACCACTGGCAGCCGGCAGGCAGAAAATGCTCTCCAAAATACACTAGGCTGATTTGCAATAGGATTTCCTGGATTCCCAATTAACTCCAACACCTGTCTGGGTCACAGATTCAGCCTCAGCTTCAATACCATTCCTGGTCACCAGAGGGAGCAACACACCAGCACCCACTCGGATAACATTCACAACAGATGTTGTAACCTGTGGCACCTAACACTCAGGAGCGCCTCAACTATATTTCACTCATTGAATCTAAAAAACACAGTAAAAAATGCATCAAAACGCATCAAAAACGCATGTATTTTTAGATGAATTTTTAGCCCAAGACTGCGTTTCTATGACCACAGGCTGCATCTTTGTATTATCACAAAGATGCAGAATGCGCACTTACCCTAAGATCTCTACAATTCACTAGTTAAAGCAGACAGATTGGACTGTTAAAGGGGTTGTAAATCCTAATAAGAAAGGCACATTGTAGCAAATACCCTGCATTCGCATTGGGGGTTTCCATCACCTTAAGTGGTCACAAGCTGACTAGACTCTCCTTTGCTTCTCAATGTCGTAGCAATGAAAAGTCTAGTGGTCATGTGATTGAAAATGTCATAATGTTACTTTGGGATTGCGAGGGACAGGGCACTCCTATGCTGTCTCTTACACTAGAGGACCCTGGGATATCCCTCACCTAAGGATTATTCTGAAGAGTGGAAACGCCGGAGTCTTGTGCCTTTCTATACTCCTGAGAAATATTATTCTAATACCCCCTCCCCCAAGGGAGGGATGGGGCATGAGTGAGATGATAAATTGATAAGGACAGACAAGTGTACTGCCCCAGTGCTAGCAGCCAGGATACTGCTCGGATCCGGATCCACGGAGGATCAAGGGGTCTCCGGACCCGGGAGGGGTGGTGCGGACACTCGTAATAAAAGGGGGGAATTTACAGGGAATTTTTGTGTTTAGAGTTCGTGACACCACCCACGGTGTGTGGTAAGGTGGAGTACCACCACTGCTGTTGGGAGCGCCCGGTGGCGGTGGAATGGCAGCCAGGTGTTTAACCCCTCCGTGGGTAGGGGGAATGCCCCGGGGCTCGGTGATGGTGAGAGGGGAGCGCTGTTGGGGAGGAAAGGGTCACTGCGTACTCACTCAGTCCAATAACGCTGACACTGACAACTTGTAAACCGGAATTCTTAGCACCGCTGTAGCAGGGAGGGAGCACGCTGGGATCACGCTGGGAGCACGCTTACGGGTGCTTTGAGAGTCCGTTAGGTGCATTTGAAAAAGGAGGTGAGGGAGAAGATATGGAAAGGGGAGTATGTGGAAATTTTTTCCCTGCTTCCCTTGGAAAAGTTTAACTTGGATAAAGTGAAGCCAAGTGACTCTAAAAAAAAAAAAAAAGAAAAGGAGGATGAGAAAAAAAGGAGGTGTAGGTTGATCCCGAGGACTTTTACTAACTGGCTGCAGGCCTTTGCGATATTAGCCAGCGTGTTTGGGGAAAAGGAGCCGGAGCATTGTTCCGCCTTTTTCGGTTATATGGACTCGATCGGCGAGGCATACAGGGTGTACGGTGGTTTAGGCTGGCTGCGATATGACGAGCAGTTCCGGCAACGGAAGGCTATGCGGCCTGGCATCCGGTGGGACCACAAAGATATTTCTCTGTGGATGCGTTTGATGACGGCTTCGGCGCAGCCCTATCGAGGGGGTGCCAGGAGCCCGGGTGCAAGTGGCGGGTCTTCGGCTGGACAAAAGAAAGGGGCGTGTTGGCAATTTAATGAGGGGCAATGTAAGTTTGGGGCAGCGTGTCAGTTCAAACACGAGTGTTCCGGTTGTGGAGGTTCCCACTCTTTGGCCAGGTGTTTCAAAAAGTGGAAAGAAAGAGTCAGGGGAAGGTCTTGGAAAAAGGGAGGACGCCAGTGAGGGTCGAGGCGATGCTTCCCTATTTAAATAGATATCCGGATGATCGGACGGCGGAGCTGTTTGCGACAGGTTTTACGGAAGGTTTCCGGATTCCGTTTGAATTTGGGGCGCCGGTGTTTCGCCCGGGTAATTCGAGGTCCGCGAAAGAACATCCGGAGGTGGTGACGGAAAAGCTGCAGAAGGAGGTGGAGTGGGGAGGATGGCAGGTCCGGTCAAGGACCCGCCACTCCCCAAATTGAGGTTTTCGCCGCTGGGAGTGGTACCCAAGAAGGAGCCGAACAAGTTTCGGCTCATTCATCATCTCTCTTACCCGGCTGGGTTGTTGGTGAACGGCGGGATTTCACCCGAGTTGCCGGCGGTCTGTTATGTATCGTTTGACAAGGCGTTGGAGTTAGTGCGGGTAGCCGGGCAAGGGGCCCTGATGACCAAGGCGGACGTGGAAGCAGCTTTCCGGTTACTTCCGGTGCACCCGGAGAGTTTTCGCCTTTTGGGGTGCATGTGGGATGGGGAATACTATGTGGATCGGTGCCTGCCCATGGGCTGTTCTATTTCGTGGGCTCATTTTGAAGCGTTTAGTTCGTTTGTGGAATAGGAGTCAGGGATGTGGCGGTTGTCCACTCAGTAATACACTAGTTAGATGATTTCTTTGGCGTGGGCCCAGCGGGCTCCTCGGTTTGTTCATTGCTGTTATTTACATTAGAACGCATTGCAGGAAGCCTGGGCATTCCGTTGGCACAGGAGAAAACAGAAGGGCCAGTGACGTCCCTGTGTTTCCTGGGCATTGAAATTGACACAGTGGCTATGGAATGCCGATTGCCGGAGGACAAGCTGCGTGATTTGAAGGCGTCGGTGCAGTTGTTGCACCGGGCTAAGAAGGTGCGGTTACGGGATTTGCAGTCGGTCCTTGGGAAGTTGAATTTTGCCTGTCGCATTAGGCCGATGGGGCGAATATTTAACGGGCGTCTGGCGAGCGCGATGGCAGGGGTGATTGCTACAAATCATTCTGTCAGAGTTACAATGATGATGAAAGGAGATTTGCTGGTGTGGGGCTGCATTCCTTGAACGATACAATGGACGGACGTTATGGATGAGCAAGGCAGTATCAAATAGCCAGCTGGAACTGTTTATTGGTGCGGCGGGGGCATCAGGTTTTGGGGCAATTTTTCGGACGCATTGGTGTGTTGGCAAATGGCCACGGCTTTGGGTGGAAAAGGGGTTGGTGACGAATTTGGCGCTGCTGGAACTGTTCCCCATCATAGTGGTGGTGGAGTTGTGGGGCCCAGAATTTGCGGGCAAGAAGCTTTGCGTGCATTGTGATGACATGGCAGTGGTGCATTCGATCAATTCATTGTCGGCAAAATCACCCCCGGTAGTGTGGTACTTGAGACATCTGGTGTTGCGTTGCTTAGAACTCAACATGTGCGTGGTGGCGCAGCATGTGCCCGGAGTGCAAAATGAAGTGGCTGATGCGCTCTCTCGGTTTTAGTTCCACAGGTTCAGGCGAATGGTGCCAGGAGCTGACAAGGATGGAGAAATATGCCCGGCATGGCTGTGGGACCTGGCGTCGGTGTAGCATTTGAGGGAATCAGGAGACCGGTGGCTGAGGCTACTTGGTGCCGATACCAGGCTGTGTGGCAGGAATGGGAGGAATTGGAGAAGGCGGATTTTATGGAGCTTGGTTAGACAGGCCGAGTGCTGGGGGTTTTGTCATTGATTAGCTGGGATTTTACAGCAGGCCGGTCTGTTTCGGTGATGATTACAAGTTGGCGGTGTTGGCCTTCTTGTTTAAAATGCAAGGGGTTCGGGACGTGACAAAGAATTTTCTAGTGCGGCAGGTGATGAAGGGTTTTCGAAAGGGCGCGCGGTCGCGAGACAGGAGACGGCCAATATCGTTTCCGTTGTTGGTTCGTTTGGTGAGGTGTTTGGGGGATATATGCTCGTCCGATTATGAACGAGCCTTGTTTACGGTTGCCTTCGTATTGGCATTTTTTGGGGCTTTCTGCATCAGAGAATTGGTTAGCCCGGCCGGGCATGCAGTAGGCGGACTGTTGTGGGAGGATGTTACGTTTGGGAAGGATAGAGTTGAGTGCCGGCTACGGTTTTCAAAGACAGATCTAATAGGTCGGGGATGTCTGGTGATATTGTTTGAATTGTGTCACGCTCCCCGGGTCCTCGGCTCCCCTCCCCGGGTCCTCAGCCCCGCTCCCCGGCTCACCTGCCACGCTCCCCTCGTCCCAGCCTCCGGTGCCCGTCCTCCATAGGTCCTCTGGTCGCCGATCCCGGCGTCCGACATCTTCCCAGGCCCTGGCCGGCTCTCCTGCGTCCTCCTCGCAGCCTCCTTCCCTGGCTTCTGGCACCCGGGCCGCGCGCATGCGCATTAGGGCACGCGCGCGGTCACTGACTCTTTCTTAAAGGGCCAGCGTCCAGTAACAGGAAATGAGGTTAGTCAGGTTCAGGGTATAAAGGGGGTTCTTGTCCAAGGGGGCGGGGCCTGATCTTCGTGTTCCCTGAGCTAGGAGTCAGGTCTCCTGGTGTTTATGTGCCTGTACTCACCTATCTCTCTTTGTAGAGCCGTACCTGCCTCGCCATCCAGTCTGCCGTATCCCGAACCCCGCACGCTGTCCGTCTGCCATCCGACAGCACCTGCCATCTCGGATCCCTGCGGTGACCCGTCATCTTGCTCCAGAGGTTCCGGACTCCGCCTGATATCATCTCGGCCTCCGAACCTGAGCTACGTCACCAAGACTACCTTCTGTGACTCCGTGGTCCCAGGGACTCCTCCGCTGTCTTCACTTGCACGGACTATCCTGCTGCCCTTCAGTGCTTCAGCTGCCGGACTCCCTACCTCCATCTTAGAGTTCGGTCCAGTGGATCCACCTCCTGGGTCTGCCCGACCGCCCGGCCGTGACAGTAAGATCAGGCCATGGATCCCGCTGCTGCACTAATGGCCCTGCAAGAGGAACTCCAACGCCAGCGTGAAGTCCAGACCCGCATGCTGCAATTCATGACCTCCGTGGACACCCGCCTGTACACATTACAAGCATCAATGACGCCTGCGGCACCCAGGTCCCCCGCCAGGCAAGCCATGGCTCCCGTACCAGTGGCAGCCTCTTCAGATGCTTCCCGACTCCGTTTGGCGTCACCTCCTCGGTATGCTGGAGATCCCAAGACCTGCAGGGGCTTCATAAACCAATGTTCCCTTCACTTCACGCAGCTGCCACATCTGTTCGCCTCCGACCAAGCCAAGGTCGCCTTTATAATGTCCCACCTAGAGGGCGAGGCGCTGGCGTGGATGAACCCCGTGTGGGAGAAGGAGGACCCCATGACCAAGGATCTTCAACAGTTCCTACAGGCCTTCCGCAGTACCTTTGACGAGCCAGGACGCGCCTCTGCCTCTGCTTCATCACTCCTCCGCCTACGTCAAGGGACACTGACGGTGGGTCAATACGCCATCCGTTTCCGCACTTTGGCTTCAGAACTCGGGTGGAATAATGAGGCCCTAACAGCCGCCTTCTGGGAAGGACTCTCGAGTCGCATCAAGGATGAGTTGGCGGGTCGGGACGTGCCCTCCACCCTAGATGCACTGATCGCCCTAGCAACTCGTGTGGACATACGTTTTCAGGAGCGCTCCAAAGAGCTATCTCGGGAGAGACGCCCGGTACGGCATTCTCCTCCGCCGCAGAAGTCCTCCGTTCCTCAGTCATCAACAGCTGGGATTCCCGTCCACGAGCCCATGCAGATCGACCGAGTGCGGCAGTCTGAACGACGTCGAGCAGAGCGGCTCGCCCAGGGCCTCTGCTTTTACTGTGGTGAGGACACCCACCTGCTACGCTCCTGTCCAGAGAGGCCGGGAAACTCCAAAGCCTAGGGTTGGTAGGAGAGGCCACCCTAGGTGCTGGGACCCTCTCTGACCCAGTTACATGGACAGTGCAAGTGACCACGGGAGAGACGCGGTTCACGGCTGATGCCTACCTCGATTCCGGGGCAGCAGGCAATTTCATCCAGCAGGCCACGGTGGACAAGTACCGGGTGCCTGTCATGCCACTCGACAAACCCCTAGTGATTGCCTCGGTGGATGGGAGGCCTCTCTCTGATACCATCTCCTTGATCACCAGGCCTGTCGAACTACGCATCGGTGCTCTTCACACCGAGAACATCGCTCTCTACGTTCTCCCACACATGTCCCACCAGATCCTGTTGGGACTCCCATGGTTGCGGACACATGAACCATCGGTTAGCTGGGGTACTGGCGAAGTCACCCGTTGGGGCTCTTCGTGTCATGAGAGGTGCCTAAAGTCCATACCACCCCTCCGACGACCTCCGGTTCCTGAGACCCTAACGGGGCTGCCTTCGGCCTATTGGTCCTTTGCCGATGTCTTTGACAAAAAGGAATCCGAGGTACTGCCGCCACATCGTCCATACGATTGTGCCATTGACCTGCTTCCAGGGACAACCCCACCTAGAGGACGGATATATCCTTTATCTCCAGCCGAAACCAGGGCCATGTCAGATTACATCTCAGAGAGCCTAGCAAGAGGGTTCATTCGGAGATCCTCCTCTCCTGCTGGAGCAGGTTTCTTCTTTGTCAAGAAGAAAGAGGGCGACTTACGCCCATGCATAGACTACCGGGGTCTCAACCAAATCACCGTGAAAAACAAATACCCCCTGCCGCTCATTCCCGAATTATTTGACCGGCTTAGAGGAGCTCGTGTGTTCACCAAGCTGGATCTTCGGGGTGCTTACAATCTGGTACGCATCCGCTCTGGTGACGAATGGAAAACCGCGTTTAATACGCGCGATGGACATTATGAGTACTGCGTGATGCCCTTCGGTCTGTGTAACGCTCCTGCCGTCTTCCAAGAACTGGTGAACGACGTGTTTCGGGACCTTCTCTACATCTGTGTGGTTGTTTATCTAGATGACATCCTTGTCTTCTCTCCGGACCTCCAAACCCACAGAGAAAACGTACAGCTGGTCTTACAAAGACTGAGAGAGAATCGCCTGTACGCAAAGTATGAGAAGTGTGTCTTTGAGCAGTCTTCCCTCCCCTTTCTGGGGTACATCATCTCTGATACTGGACTGCAGATGGACCCCAAGAAGGTCTCCGCCATCATCAACTGGCCTCCGCCTTCTGGACTGAAGGCAATCCAACGCTTCCTGGGATTCGCCAACTACTACCGCCAGTTTATCCCGCACTTCTCTGCCTTGACCGCTCCTCTCTCCGCTTTGACCAAAAAGGAGGCTAATCCTAAGGACTGGTCACCTGCGGCAGACGCCGCATTTTGTTCTTTGAAGCGAGCATTCGCCTCCGCCCCTGTACTCCACCGACCGGAGTTAAACCGCCAGTTCACCTTGGAGGTGGATGCCTCCTCCTCAGGAGCCGGAGCAGTACTCATGCAAAAATCCTCCTCCGGGAAGATGGTGACCTGCGGTTTCTTCTCTAAGAGCTTCTCAGCACCCGAACGTAATTACACCATCGGTGACCGAGAACTACTGGCGGTCAAACTGGCTCTGGAGGAGTGGCGCTACCTCCTGGAAGGAGCAGTGTACCCCGTGATTATCTACACGGACCACAAAAACCTGGAATACCTGCGGTCCGCTCAGCGACTGAACCCACGGCAAGCCAGGTGGTCCTTATTCTTTGCCAGGTTTGACTTCCAGCTCCACTTCCGACCAGCGGACAAGAATGTACGCGCTGATGCCTTGTCTAGGTCTCTCATGCCCATGGAACTGGAGGAAGAGACTATCCAGCCTATCATCTCTCCTAGCAAGATTGTTCCGGTGGCTCCTGTCACTCTGGCCCAGATACCACCTGGGAAGACCTATGTCTCGGAGACCGACAGGCTAACGGTCTTACACTGGGGTCATACCTCAAAAACAGCCGGCCATGCAGGCCAGAAGAGAACATGGGGTGCAATTGTACGCCATTACTGGTGGCCATCTCTTCGCACGGACGTCGCCGCCTTTGTCTCTGCCTGCTCCTCTTGTGCCAGAAACAAGACGCCCAAACACCTCCCACATGGCCGCCTTCTGCCTCTGCCGATACCTTCGATTCCGTGGCAACACATAGCAATGGACTTTATTACGGACTTGCCATTGTCATCCGGGCACACAGTCATATGGGTCGTGGTGGACCGGTTCTCAAAAATGGCCCATTTCGTTCCTATGGCTGGACTGCCCTCTGCTCAGGAACTCGCGGACGCTTTTATACAACACATCTTCCGCTTGCATGGCTTTCCATTACACATCGTATCAGACAGAGGAACTCAGTTCACCTCCCGCTTCTGGAGGGCTCTCTGTAACCATCTGGGAGTGACTCTGGACTTTTCATCTGCATACCATCCTCAGTCTAATGGCCAAGTAGAGAGGGTCAATCAAATCTTGACCTCATTTCTACGTCACTATGTTAACGCCCATCACGACGACTGGTCCGCTCTTCTACCTTGGGCTGAATTCTCCCACAACCACCACATCAGTGAGTCGTCCTCCAGCTCTCCCTTCCATGTTGTTTACGGACTTCAGCCTTCCATCCCATTGCCTGTATCCCCCTCTTCGGATGTCCCTGCTGCAGATACAGTAGCCCGTGACTTTGCCACCATTTGGGACTCTGTCAAGGTGTCTCTAGGACGTGCTTCCCTGCGGATGAAGAGACACGCAGACAAGAAACGCCTGGATCCTCCGTGTTTCTCTCCTGGAGACCTCGTCTGGCTTTCTTCCCAGTACGTCCGCCTGAAGATACCTTCATACAAGCTGGGTCCTCGCTACATTGGGCCGTTTAAAGTCCTCACCAGGATCAATGAGGTCTCCTACAAGCTGCAGCTCCCGGCCACGATGAGGATACCCAACTCGTTCCACGTCTCCCTGCTCAAGCCGGTGGTCCTTGGTCCCTTCTCCGCTGCTGCCAGTCCAGCTCCTCCACCTATTGCCGATGATGACATCTATGCGGTAAGGGATATCGTGGCCATGAAGACCGTACGAGGTCGGCAGTTCTTCCTGGTGGACTGGGAAGGGTATGGTCCTGAGGATAGGTCCTGAGAGCCCAGGGAAAACGTAGGCACTCCTCTTATCCGTGCCTTCTTGTCCCGGTTGCGGGGAGGGGGGCGTGGGGGGGGGGGTACTGTCACGCTCCCCGGGTCCTCGGCTCCCCTCCCCGGGTCCTCAGCCCCGCTCCCCGGCTCACCTGCCACGCTCCCCTCGTCCCATCCTCCGGTGCCCGTCCTCCATAGGTCCTCTGGTCGCCGATCCCGGCGTCCGACATCTTCCCAGGCCCTGGCCGGCTCTCCTGCGTCCTCCTCGCAGCCTCCTTCCCTGGCTTCTGGCACCCGGGCCGCGCGCATGCGCATTAGGGCACGCGCGCGGTCACTGACCCTTTCTTAAAGGGCCAGCGTCCAGTAACAGGAAATGAGGTTAGTCAGGTTCAGGGTATAAAGGGGGTTCTTGTCCAAGGGGGCGGGGCCTGATCTTCGTGTTCCCTGAGCTAGGAGTCAGGTCTCCTGGTGTTTATGTGCCTGTACTCACCTATCTCTCTTTGTAGAGCCGTACCTGCCTCGCCATCCAGTCTGCCGTATCCCGAACCCCGCACGCTGTCCGTCTGCCATCCGACAGCACCTGCCATCTCGGATCCCTGCGGTGACCCGTCATCTTGCTCCAGAGGTTCCGGACTCCGCCTGATATCATCTCGGCCTCCGAACCTGAGCTACGTCACCAAGACTACCTTCTGTGACTCCGTGGTCCCAGGGACTCCTCCGCTGTCTTCACTTGCACGGACTATCCTGCTGCCCTTCAGTGCTTCAGCTGCCGGACTCCCTACCTCCATCTTAGAGTTCGGTCCAGTGGATCCACCTCCTGGGTCTGCCCGACCGCCCGGCCGTGACAAATTGCCAGGGCACCACCTATCCCCAGTGGTTCAGGTGACAGAGTTCTTGAAGGTGTGGGGTGGCTACCCCGGTGTTTTCCTCAGGCATGTGGATGGATCTGCCTTATCGCGATTCCAGTTTATGGCAGTGCTGAAGATGGCTTTAGTACGGGTGGGGGAGGAGCCAAGGGATTACAGGTCCCACTCCTTTCGGATTGGGGCAGCGACTGAAGCGGCTAGGTGGGGGGCTGAGTGAGGATTGCATCCGGCGGATTGGGAGATGGGAATCCTCCAGGTTTCGTTTGTATATTAGACCACATCTGATTAGGTGAGGTTTGGTGACAGGGGGGTACATTATTGAGTATGGTTTGGTGGGCAGTTTTTTCGTGGACAATTGTTGTTGTATTCAGGGTCTTTATATTTTGTAGGACCATGCCTCGTGTGGATTCTCGGGCATTCCTTTGTGTTTTGGGGAGCTTTGCGGGCGGATGTTCGCCGGGACGGTCGGCAGCTCGGAGCGGCGATGTAGGAAGCCCGTGTAAAATGGCTCGGAATTCAGGGCATGACTTGGAGTAGAGTTCGCCCTGAATTGGCGTATTATAGCCGGATTGACCGGGAACCTGATGTTTTAATGCTGCATGTGGGGGGAATGACCTTGGAGTGAGGACGGCGAGAGAGTTAAAAAGGGATATCAAGTTGGACTTACTTCATTTGTGGAGGGCGGTCCCTGGCATCGTGATTGTGTGGTCCGATATCGTAGCCCGGATGCAGTGGCGTTTTGGGAGGGCAGTGGATCGGATTAACAGGGCCCGGGTGAAATTGAACCGGGCGATTGGCAGGTTTGTAGCGCGGAACGGAGGTTGGTGGTTCGACTTGAGGAGTTGGAGGAGTCCACCGAGCAGTATTTGAGGCGTGATGGGGTCCATCTCACGGATGTCGGTTTGGATTTGTGGATGTTGGGTTTGAGGGATGGATTGGAACAAGCATTGGGGGTGTGGAGGGCCCGTGCCAAGTAAGGTGTCACTTGGCCGGTCTGTGGCGGGGTGATAGGTCCGTTCAGAGAGGTTTGGTGTACTGACAGTAGGTTTGTTGGTATGAAGCCACTCAGGGGGACTGGCTTCGAGTTGGATGGGAACTTGTAGGCGGAGGTCCTGCAGGTTCTGGGGAGGGGTAATTAACGATGGAACGTTAATTACCCTACACCTTGGGTCGGTTGGTCACGGCCGAGGTGGTCCCCTGGGCCGGTTGGAGGTTACAGCCGGGGGATAGGAATGATGGTTGCCCTCTCGGATGGACCTATCAGGTGTCATTTTGTGGAGAATATGTATATATGTACAGGTTCAGGTGTTAATGGGGTGACATGTTGAGCCACAAGTTTGGTACATATATACTGTTTAATAAAGCTGTGGCCATTTGGCAATAAAGTTGTAGTCTGTGTCGTTACTACTATATTTAAGGGGAAGTTTGTCACTGGAGGGCCCGCTTATCCCTATAGATACGTCAAGATGGGCAGTGAGCCCCATAGGGGTGAACAGGCCCATGACGATCGGGAGGGTTAGGGTAGGAAAGAGTTAAGTTCTAAGGTTGGAGGTACATAGGGGCTGCCTGATTGGTGGGAGAGTCGGGAAAAGGGATTGGGTGAGGGACAAGATATGGGAGGGTTGGTGTGGTGGGTATAAAGGGGGCTGTGCAGAGGTCACTGCCCCTTTTGACCTACAGACAGCGTGTCCCGCCCACCCGCCCTGCAATAATGTAAAAAAAAAAAAAAGTATATAATAAAAAAAAAAAAATAAACAGGAAATATATAAAAAAGATGTTGTTTTCTCTTGAGTTTGTTGTCACAGCGGGGTGATAGGTCCGTTCAGAGAGGTTTGGTGTACCGACAGTAGGTTTGTTGGTATGAAGCCACTCAGGGGGAGTGGCTTCGAGTTGGATGGGAACTTGTAGGCGGAGGTCCTGCAGGTTCTGGGGAGGGGTAATTAACGATGGAACGTTAATTACACTACACCTCGGGTCGGTTGGTCACGGCCGAGGTGGTCCCCTGGGCCGGTTGGAGGTTACGGCCGGGGGATAGGAATGATGGTTGCCCTCTCGGATGGACCTATCAGGTGTCATTTTGTGGAGAATATGTATATATGTACAGGTTCAGGTGTTAATGGGGTGGCATGTTGAGCCACAAGTTTGGTACATATATAATGTTTAATAAAGCTGTGGCCATTCGGCAATAAAGTCGTAGTCTGTGTCGTTACTACTATATTTAAGGGGAAGTTTTTCACTGGAGACCCGCTTATCCCTATAGATACGTCAAGTGCCAGTCCTTAATATACTTAATATAATACAACCGATAGTAAATAGCCCATAAAGCGACCACCCGGACGTTGATAATATCAAGGGAGAAGAGTGCCACATTTCCCAGAACTTATTACGGTATATTTCTCGTGGGCATCCTCTATTCTGATACACCGTCCGCTCATGTACCGCCCCGCTGGCTCGGCTGCGACCGCCGAGCCGCTCGGATCCGTGCTTATACTGGGGGTGATGGCTCGAGCCTCTCACGGACCCGGGGTTCACGTCGCTCTGCAAGGGAGATGGCGCTACACGTGGGGACTTGGGTGAGGAGTTCCACGGCCGGGGCCACGGTTGTTTGGTTTGGATTGTAAGTTCATGACGCCATCCACGGGTTGTGGTGAATGGATGGACACCACTGCTGCCGTTAACTAGGCCTCCCAGGTACGGTGTTGCGCAGCTTGGTGTTGACCCCTCCGTGGGTAGGGGAGCGATAGTCCCGGGGGCCCGGAGGAGGTGCTGAGGCGGGGGAGCGGGTGATGCGTGGTGGACGCTGGTGCAGTGCGGCGCGGTACACGGCCCGAAGGCACTGGTGTACTCACTCTGACACAATACACTGGAGTCTCTGGCAAACCAAACGGAGTGATGAATGGGGCCAGCAGCCGGCTGCAGCTTCTCCTGGTATAGGTTGGTGGTTTCCGCCTTTCTCCTGCACCTCTGTGTTTGACTCCTGTGCCTAGACACCGGTAGTCCGCACCCCGATTTGTATATGCTGTAGGAGCAAGTTTGCCCACAGACGCTGGCCCTTTGGGTCTCTATGCCTTGGCGGTGGATCTACCCTGTATGGTTGGGCTGTTGTCTTCTAACCGGACTTGTGTGGGATAGGTCCTTAAGTCCAGTCCGCAATCAGTTGATTTGACTCATCCCTGTCGGTTCGGGGCTTCGTCTGGGTCTGAGTACCCCTCCTGGTGCTCCGGTTTCCAATCGGCTCCCCGGTTCGGTACCGGCGGGCCACCGCCCGACTCCGGTCCCTACGGTTCCACCGGCTTTAATCCCAGCTCCTGCAGGCGGCCACCACCATCTGCCTCCTTGCCAAAGGTATGAAATAAATGGTGTGCACTCTGCCCTGATAAGGAGAAGGGGTTGAGGTGCTAGTGAGAGGACCGGGGTCCGAGTTACAATATATATAAATCACTGCACTCTCTGTAATTTGAAAAAAGTATCAACAGATTCGTTTTTGTGCCAAAAATAATACTTTTATTCATAGATATTTTTTTCATAAATTTGAATAATAGATAGACTAAGTGAAAATTGGGACGTTTCGGCCCAGTAACGGGTCTTCTTCACGCCAATATGCACTCAGTTACTGTGAGGTGGTTTGTTCAGGTTCTGTACGTGCAGAAAAAGAGAAGAGTTTTTGCGGGGGATACTTGTAGAGGAACACCACTTCAATAACTCTTGCATTCGGAGTCCTAGGGAGTAAGTCCTTGTTGGTATTTATGTACGGATTCACAAAGTAAATATTCTGAGTCTCTGGAAGCCAGGCTAACAAAAGATTATATTGTCCTTGTGGTCCCTTATATCCTATAATATTCAGTAAGGTTGTACTTGGCATAAGATGGGGATAAGTTGAACCATCAGGAAAAATCATGAAACATGTAGTCTCATTAGTGTTATCATTGGAGCCTGTTCCCTCCTTGCACATGAACACCTGGGCTAGTATTATGATTTGCACACCCTTAAAACAATGGTGTGCGTCAAGAGTCGCATAATATAGAGAGTTATTATCAACACAATGGGACTTTTAGTGAGCTGGACTTTCCTGGTGTAGTGAGTAGTGGGTGGTAAGTTCCTCTCATTGCCGTCTTCCCAGACTGTGGCTAGTCTGGGAAGACGGCAATGAGAGGAACTTACCACCCACTTCTCACTACACCAGGAAAGTCCAGCTCACTACAAGTCCCATTGTGTTGATAATAACTCTCTATATTATGCGACTCTTGACGCACACCATTGTTTTAAGGGTGTGCAAATCATAATACTAGCCCAGGTGTTCATGTGCAAGGAGGGAACAGGCTCCAATGATAACACTAATGAGACTACATGTTTCATGATTTTTCCTGATGGTTCAACTTATCCCCATCTTATGCCAAGTACAACCTTACTGAATATTATAGGATATAAGGGACCACAAGGACAATATAATCTTTTGTTAGCCTGGCTTCCAGAGACTCAGAATATTTACTTTGTGAATCCGTACATAAATACCAACAAGGACTTACTCCCTAGGACTCCTAATGCAAGAGTTATTGAAGTGGTGTTCCTCTACAAGTATCCCCCGCAAAAACTCTTCTCTTTTTCTGCACGTACAGAACCTGAACAAACCACCTCACAGTAACTGAGTGCATATTGGCGTGAAGAAGGCCCGTTACTGGGCCGAAACGTCCCAATTTTCACTTAGTCTATCTATTAATCAAATTTATGAAAAAAATATCTATGAATAAAAGTATTATTTTTAACACAAAAACGAATCTGTTGATACTTTTTTCAAATTACAGAGAGTGCAGTGATTTATATATATCCTTGCCAAAGGTGACTGGGCTCCGACCCAGCCACCGGAGTAGTCTATGGCAGGCCTGGGCGCAGGTCTTCCCTTGGACTCAACCTCTCTCCTCCACTGTCAAACTACTCTCTACTGTCAACTTGAACTTGTGGTTTTTTTTTTCCACCTCCAGGCCTGTGAACTCCTCGGTGTGCAGAGCCAACTGCCTGGCTCCGCTCCCCTGGTGTGGACATCAAACCTGGAGGGTGGTGACAAGGTTTTTAGTTTGACTGATGTCACCTAATCGGGAGGGGGTGTGGTGTTGTGTGTGACTACCTGGGACGACCTGACTACCTCACACTCATAGGGAAGCATTGCATTCACTAGAAAAATCCATGCACGTATGGTCAGGGGAAAGCTGCCCATCCACGGCAGGGCAATATGCTTCCTGGCCATAAAGAGGAATTCCCGTAGAAAATTTGATGGTGATGAGACCAAGTACCCTCATCCAAGACACCGAACAAGCAGAGCAATGAATCAAGGGGTATAGGGAAGGAGGCCGGGGAGGATAGGAGCGCAACAACCTCACGCCAACAGGCTGCAATTACCAGGCAGCTCTGTGGACAAAGTCTGCACCTTCGCCATAATACCGCGTGCTCTCTGACGTCTCCCAGTGCCACATCTTGAATAAACTCATTGGGGTAAGATACGCCTGGTGTACTATATAGATTTGGATCATATTATTATTGATTGACAAGGAGACCTTAGAAGGTGATTCCAAAACCTCCTCCCAGTCCTTCCCCTGCAGATTCGAAATCAGAAGCTCCCACTTCGCTTTGGCTGCCAAAGGTTGGCACTCATTCCCCACGGACAGCAGGTATGTATACAGAGAGGAAATAAGCCCTTTTGCACCCTGAGACCGAAGTATCCCTATTAAAGGAAAAGCGGAAATTAGAGCGGTCCCTTGTGTACGTCTCATGTGATGCTGGATCGCCATTCTGACCTGCAAATATCTAAAGAAGTGACATCTAGCCACATTAAACCTGTACTGGACCTGTTCAAAGGATAATAAAACATTATATTCATATATCTCACCAAGAGAGGAAACACCGTGCAAACTCTAGAATGGGTGGTCTATCAGGGTGGAAAAATATATATTTTCCCATAGGAGCATTTCAGTTATAATACCGAAAAAATGCAAAAGGGAAAATTAATCGCCTGTATAGGAGTGCATGAGTCTTATGAGTGGGCTCATAAAATTAGTTTGTGCTCCTAGACCCTCCGGGGTTAATGCTGTATTTGTCTTTGTATACATGTTAAAGCTGAATTGCAGTCTGCGTCCCCAGGAGTTGTGGCCACTAATTTTCCCTAATGGCCCAGGAAGGACAGAATATTCCTACCCTGAACTCCACTGTGGAGGGAACAGGAAAAACCTCACCGTATTGCCATTTTTTTTAGATTTCTGGACGAACGTCTTTATACATATGCCTATGAGTAAGGAAGCTACTGTCAATCATTAAAGGAACCCCAAAAAACACTTTTTTTCATAGTAATTTAGCGACTAATGTGATCAAGGTCCTGGAGGACTGAAACGTTATTGTCGCAAAATTGTCGCAAGTGTCACATGTCTTTCAATTGTTGCTATCTTGCCTTCTGTATTAAAAAACTATTAGCATTGAGAAAAAGAGTTATATCTTTATTCATTCTTGCCCATTGAGAGTGCAGTGTTATATTTATATACGATTTTTCAGGGATTTTTTTCCTCTTACACTAGCACCTCCCCCATACTTCTAATTCTAAGTGTGTGCACACTATTTTCTTATTTTTGTGTTTGACAGCTAAGCAGCGATCATAACAGCGACTTACAAGGTCGCTGTTGCGTCACAGAAAATGGTGACGTAACAGCGACGTCGTTGTCGCTGTCGCTATGTGTGAACCCAGCTTAAAAACTCATATGCAGGGCAATCCGACACACCACCTGCTGTGATTGTGCATTGACAGTGAGGTGTCAGGGGTACTTTGCACGTTGCGACATCGCTACTGCGATATCGCCAGGGTCAAATCAAAAGTGACGCACATCAGGTGCCGGTAACAACGTCGCAACGTGTAAAGCCTAGATGCACCGATAAACGATCGCAAAAGCGTTGTAAATCGGTGATCTGTCTAGTGTCGGTCATTTTCATAATTTCGCTGCAGCGACAGGTATGATGTTGTTCCTCTTTCCTGTGGCAGCACACATCGCTGAGTATGAAGCCGCAGGAGCGAAGAACTTCTCCTTACCTGCGTCCACCGGCTATGCGGAAGGGAGGAGGTGGGCGGAATGTTTACGTCCCGCTCATCTCCGCCCCTCCGCTTCTATTGGCCGCCTGCTGTGTGACGTCGCTGTGACGCCGCACGACCCCTTAGGTAGGAGGCGGGTCGCCGGCCAGAGCGATGTCGCAGGGCAGGTAAGTACATGTGAAGCTGCCGTAGCGATAATGTTCGCTACGGCAGCTATCATAAGAGATCGCATGTGCGACGGGGGCAGGTACTATCACGCTCGGCATCGCTACCATTGGCTAGCGATATCGCAGCGTGCAAAGTACCCCTCAATCTCTGTTTAGAGCCTGCTGCGAGTTGGAAAGCTCTGCTGTGTTCCTGCATCTAAATTATTTGATTGTTTCAGAAGGGCTTCAGCCACTAATCTATGTGATATACCATTGGGTTCAGAATCTCTTTGCCTACATTATGTTGCTGTCAGATGAGGTAGCAAAAACCTGCTGACAAATTCCCTTTGAAGATGTTTAATTGCATTTTTGGTGCATTTTTTTCCCCACACGCTGCTGTTGGGAAGTCTGAAAAATGCATGTAAGAAATGCAGTTGCATTTTTAAGTACAGAATGTCTACATTTCTGTATTAAAAACACATTTAATAAATCCTGTTTCGAGTCTGCACCAAAAATGCATAAAAAGAGGGAAAATGCATACAAAAATGCAGAAAAACGCAATATTCAGATGAGATTGCTACCAGGTATTGTGGCTCAGACACATACAGGAAAAATGTAAACAAAAAAAACAGCATTAACATACATGGGAACATAGCCTTAAGCGGGCTTTACACACTACGACATCGCTCAAGTGATCTCGTTGGGGTCACGGAATTTGTGACGCACATCCGGCCGCTTTAGCGATGCCGTTGCGTGCGACACCTATAAGCGATTTTGCATCGTCGCAAAAACGTGCAAAAGTGCTCATCGGTGACATGGGGGTCCATTCTCAAAAATCGTTACTGCAGCAGTAACGAAGTTGTTCCTCATTCCTGCGGCAGCACACATCGCTCCGTGTGACACCGCAGGAACGAGGAAGCTCTCCTTACCTGCCTCCCGGCCAAAATGAGGAAGGAAGGAGGTGGGCGGGATGTTCGTCCTGCTCATCTCCGCCCCTCCGCTTCTATTGGGCGGCGGTTCAGTGACGCTGCTGTGACGTCGCTGTGACGCTGAACGAACCGCCCCCTTAGAAAGGAGGCGGTTTGCTGGTCACAGCGACGTCGCAGGGAAGGTAAGTCCTTGTGACGGGTCTGGGCGATGTTGTGCGACACGGGCAGAGATTTGCCCGTGTCGCACAATCGATGGGGGTGGGTACGCACGCTGGCAATATCGGTACCGATATCGCAGCATGTAAAGCGGCCTTTAGTGTCACGGACATCTTCCGTTGTTTGGAGACATGTGACAGGTTTGGGCCATGAATCTCACTTTGCCTAAGGCCGGTTTCACATTTGCATAGTTTTGACGGGAACTGAATCCAGCACAAATTTAGTACAGTTAATTTATTTACAGTGGAAGCGCAACACCATGTGCACGCATGCGGTTGTGTATGAAGCACACAACTGCATGGTGTCGCGCTTCTACTGTAAATAAATGTACTGTACTGCATCTGTGCTGGATTCCGTTTCCATCAAAATGATGCAAATGTGAAACCGGGCTTAGACTCTGGAGATTAAACGTGTTTTCTTTGTTTTGGGTTTGGCAAGGATTGATGTCAGTTTTCCTTGCCAGCAGCTTCTGATTCCTTTCCTTAGGTGCATCCGGTTTGTGACTAGTCCTATCCCCTATATACTGTCACATCTCTCTGTGGAGGGCACCAGTTCTACTGAATCCTCAGTCTGAGACTTGGCTTTGAGATGATAAAAGCTGCTGAAAACCTTGCTGTCTGAAGAGGTGTGGGCTGCAGTCCTGGTGTCTGACTGTAGCCAAGAAATTAGAGTTTCTCCTTTGTTTGCCTCCCTGTTTGTCTTCCTTCCCTTCTTTTGGTTTTAGGGCAGCAATAGGACTAATATTCCTAGCCGGCCATCGCACTAGTGAGGGTGAGGGTGAGTGCAGGGGTTTGTGAGGGCATTAGGTATCCTGCTCGGCGACGGGATGAAAGAACCACATAGGGCTGGCTAGGGATTTCAGGGTCAGCTGCAGGTGAGTGCAGGAGGTGTTCATCTTCCCTCTCCTTAGCTGCAGGGCCCACCGCTATTAGTGTCCCCGATATGGCCTGTGAGTTTCGTTGTGCGCTTTACAGCGGTCAGTTGGTGAGCATATGTGACGCCCTGGCCTATCAGGTCGTCACAGGACATTGTGCAATCTGCCCTTCTGCATGGTGTCCATCTCCTCCTTGGTTACGGATCCCTGGCCTTTGGTGTTGCTAAGAACAAGCTAATCAAAATCCTAGAAACACTCTGCACCACACCCACCAGACACACCAGTTCACAGCCTGAAGGTAATAGGGCTGGACACTTAGGGGGTTGGTAAGGGGAGGTCAGGAGTGTCAGGAGTAGTCAATCAAGTGGTGACTCTCGAGAGGAGAGGTCACAAGTCGTTAAGAAGGTTAGAAGCTGGGCTCTTCAGTTACTAGGTGGCAAACGTTCGTCTGGGCCTGGTAGGAGCTGGAACCCTGGTCGCAGGGGATCGTGTCAAGGGGCACGGAACTGCCGTGCAGGGCAGCTGGCGGCCTTGAGCCATCTCCGGGCAGAGGCCAGGGTACGACGGGGAACGTGGACCCTAGGCCGGGAAGTAGCTTCACGCGTCCTGGTAATTTACCCGATGAGGGCAAAGACTTCACGATTCGTCCTCCACCTGCTCCAAAATCGGGGTACTAGCGCAACGAGGGGGATAGGACTTTCCCAATATACAGTCCAGAAAATCCCAAGTGTGAACCCTGAGAGCAAGCTCACTCTGTTAGCCATACGGGTGAGTGGGACCCGTTCAGTTTCAAGCTGAGAGGGACCAACTACAGACAGAGGTGCCAAGGTCAAGGTCACAGGCTAACAGGCAACACCAACGGGCACGGGATCCCAGCGTGCTCCCTCCTTGCTGCAGCAGTGCTAAGAATTCTGGTTTACAAGTTGTCGGTGTCAGCGTTATTGGACTGAATGAGTACGCAGTGCCCCTTTTCTCTCCAATGGTGCTCCCTTCTCACCATCACCAAGACCCCGGGGCATCTTCCCCCTACCAACGGAGGGGTTAAACATCTGGATGCCATTCCACCGCCACCGGGCTCTCCCAACAGCAGCGGTGGTATTCCACCTTACCACACACGATGGGTGGCGTCACGAACTCTAACCACAAAATCCCCTGTAAATACCCCCCTTTTAGTTCGAGTGTCCGCGCGACCCCACTCGGGTCCGGAGACCCCTCGAGCCACCGCGGATCCAGATCCGAGCGGCGGCCCGGCTGCTGGCACTGGTACACATATGTTGTGCCGTGTGCTGGAAATTCCCTGGTCCGTGTGTGATTCTTAGGCCACGTGCATACTTTAAATATTTGGTGAGTTTTTTACTTCAGTATTTGTAAGTCAAAACCAGGAGTGGAACAATCAGAGGAAAAGTATAATAGAAACACGGGCACCATTTCTGGATTTTTTACCCACTTCACCAAGTGCTCAATGAGTACACGTGGCCTTAGCGTGCTGTTATAATTTTGGAGTTAATTTGGACAGCAAGAATATATTCAAGACAGTGTCCTATCCCAGCCGTCATTTCAAAGTTTAGAACATCTGTTGCATATTACCAAAATAGAAAGGTTTAAAAGTTTTCTGAAATTAGAACACAAAGTTTACTATTTTTCTGACTCACTGCCACTATTATCCCAAGTCTGTGTCAGGTATTACAGCTAGCTCAATGAAGTTAATGACACACAGCCGTAATGGGCCCAGCTCATAAACACGAGTGGCGCATTTGAAAAAAGACCTTTAGGCAGGCCATCTCCGTAATATTTGCCAACTCCAAGTTGCAGTTAAGATAGTCTATTTGCACAATCTTATTAAAGAAACTGTTTGATGTTGAAAGTTCAAAGACCAAAGCGCATAACTGGAAAAAAAAAAGAAGAAACTGTATGGAAATACTGTTATAAAAATGATCTTCGTTATGAAATGCAAATGTTTGCAGTACTAAAAACAATAAAAGTTCATAAAAACTCAAGTACTGTAACTATTACGCTGTAAAGGTAAAACACACGCAGCAGTGATGAATAGAGATAAGCGAGTCGTTCCACAGATGATTGAGTTCAACAAGATTTTCCTGAAATTTGCAGTTTAATTTAAATTTTTACACTTTCAGATTCAATTCACGACTCACAAAAAATAGATATTGCTCAGTGCCATTTCCCCCAATGCTGAAGCATTAGAGAGTGAACTAAAGTCATTTTGTGTACCTGCATTAGCTTCCCCATAAATGTTCTGCAACTATGGCATCTTTTGGGTTATTGTACATTGTACAGTGGTGGTCAGTACCGGGGCTATCACACGTCAGCGGGTCCGAGTACAGCACGTCTCTTTTGCAGCGCCATTTTACATCTCCAGAGTCAATGGGTAAGTCTCTCTCTTCTGTAGAGTGTAAGTTATTATGGTCAGCAGGGTCCTCTCCCTCGCTGTCACTTCCCTATAGAGCGTAAGCTCTTATGGTCAGCGGGGTCCTTTCTTTCCCCTGTAGTGTATAAGCGCTTATGGTTAGTGTGGTCCTCTTTCCCTTTTCTATAGAGTGTAAGCTGTTTTGGTGAGCAGAGTCCTCTCTCTATACTGTAGAACAGGGGTCTCCAACCCGTAGCTCATGAGCCACATGTGGTTCGCCTGATCCTGATATGTGGCTCGACGTCGGTCACCGGAATTGTAGCTGTACAGGGCCGTGGGCTGTCTGTTTCTCAGGGCCAGTGTTTATTGGTGGGCAGACTGGGCAGCTCATCCAGGGTTTCCACGCTCTGAGGAGCCCCAGCCTTTCAATCATAAACTACAGTGTAGAATACTATCACTGTACTATCACTGAAGCTTCCGCAGTTGCAGAATGATCTTTGGTGACATTACAGTCATGTGACACACTTAATGTTCTAACGCTGTACTGCGGGAGTCCCCAGACCTGCACATATGCGGTGTCAAGGACCTGGAGACCTCGCCTCTATTCAAATGCATGCGCGTCTTTCAGGCACCAACACATTTGAACAGTGCCGCGATAGGACTGAGGCGGAAGAGATCCTCAGCACCACACTAACATACTGTCATCACCGGGGCTGGGGCTCCTGAGAAGAAGACAACGCACAGGCACAGTTAAGCATTCCAGTAGGAGCCGAAGAGGACATGTAGGCAGGGACGTAACTACCGCGGTCGCAGAGAACGCCACTGCGACTGGACCCGTGGGTGCTTTGGGCCTGCCTTCCCCAGTCCATGATTTGGATGGATGTGTGTCCGAGGGCACGTGTGCTGCCCCCGCGACAGCCGACGGGCTGCTCGGACCCAGATCCGCAGTGGCTCGAGGGGTCTCCGGATCCGAGACGGCGTCGCACGGCACCCTCGGAAATAAAGGGGGGAAAGTTTGTGACTTTGGGATAATGCTCATGACACCACCCACGGTGTGTGGTAATGTGAGGGACCACCGCTGCCGGTTTGGGGAGCCCGGGGACGCTGGTGTGTGGCAGCTTAAGTTGTTAACAACTCCGTGGGCAAGGGAGTGGTTTCCCGGGGTCCAGTGATGGATGGCATGGGGAACCCATCGGGTGCAAAGGGGGTAACGTGTACTTACACAGTCCAAAGTCACTGACGCTGACACCAGGTAAACCAAACTCTTGAGCACTCTGTGGTCCTTGGTCGGGCACCCTGGGTCCGTGTCCTCTTGGTGTTGCCTGTTGGCCTGAAGCCTTGTCCCTTGGCACTGTGTGTCCTACATGTGGATCCCTTACACTTGAAGCGTTTTGGGTCCCGCTTACCTGCATGGCTAGCAGGGTGAGTTTGCTCTCAGGGTTCACGCTTGGGATTTTTTGGACGGTTGTGGGAAATCCTATCCCCCTCGTTGCGCTAGTACCTCGATTCTGGAGCGGGTGGGGAACTGTTCCTGAAGATTCCATTCCCGTCGGGTGAATTACTTGGCTGCGTGAAGCTACTTCCCAGCCTAGGGTCCGCGTACCCCGTCGTGCCCTGGTCCCTGCCCGGTTGTAGCACAAGGCAGCCGACCTGCTCTCTGTAGCAGCACCGTGCTCCCTGCCACTACCCCCTGCGACCAGGGTTCCAGCTCCTTCTGGCCAGGCCAACGTCTGGCACCTGGGTCGGGTACAGGAGCCCAGCTCCACAGCGTGACCTGCACTGTCACCAATGTCTCTCTCTTACAACTCCAACTCCACAACTGCACTGACACTTCTGCCCTCCTTCTACCAGCCCTCCATCTGGGTGGCCCTATTCCCCTCAGGCTACCCAACGGGTGTTTGGTGGGTGTGGTACAGAGTGTTCCTCAGGATTTGTGTACACCTGTTGGTTGCAACACCAAAATGACAGGACCCGTAACCAAGGAGAAGTGGGTACCATGCAGAAGGGCAGATTGCACGGCACCCTTGCGATAACCTGAAAGGCCAGGGCGTCACATTCCCCCTTGGTTAAACGTGGCTTGTCCGCAAGCCACAGAACACCAAGCTTTTTTTTTTTTAAAGGGAGGAAAATGAGTTAACAACATTTTTATTTTTTTTAAACTGGTTCATCCCACACAGGGGAGGTGCATTCTTAAACCGTTAGAAACATTTTTTAAACTAGAGTTAGTCTGCCACAGGGGACGCCACCAGTTTTGATGGAAGCGGGGACCCAACCTTCCACGTTGCGGTCCCTCCCTGCGACAGTCCAATCCCAACGTCCCGGATCCACATAACCCCCCACACCCAAACAACCTGGTTCCTCTGGAGACCTACATGGGTCCTTGGTCAGGTTAAGGTCCCGGTTGGTCAGACGATTCTGTTAGGCACAACGGGTGCAGTCTTTTTTACAAGACACAAGTTTGTGTTGGTCACACCAGTCCTGTGACCGTGGTTCATTGTTAATCAACTATAAAATGTAGAAGTCTCTATAAAAACCGTACTTAAAAGTCCTGTACCGTAGTACAACTGTTGCAAATTTAGAGAAAATCAGGTTACTTTCCCATGCAATTAGTGTTTCATTGGTTCTCTCATTTTCTAACATTTTCTATATGGAAAATAAACTGTGGAAAATAGAAACACAGACGTCTAACATTTTTACGGTACCATATTTATGTTAATATCAACATTCTTACTGGTCTAGCTCCCTGGGGAACCGATAGCCAATGGCAGTCGCCGACACGATCCGCTCATTCACCACGGTGCACCGTTTCACATCGAAGGCATACCAGCCCCGCTCGCCCCAGTGCCGGGTGTAGCTGACCATCTCCCCAGGCTCAAGGTTGCGGCCAGGATGATCTCTTGGGAGGTGTTGTTCCACATCTCTTCTGGTAACAAACACCCCGTCGGCCAAGCAAGCTTCTGACAAGAAACCATATCCCTTTTCAGGATCATAACTGTGTACCATGCCTCTCCTTACTGGGCCACGGGTACGGAACGTAGATTTCCTGAGGTAATCTTTCTCTCGCTGGGTGCAGGCCATTATCTCTTGCTGCCATTGCTCTGTCTGGGTCATCGTCGGTTTCAAAGGTTGTCGTGGGTGTTCCCAGCAGGAGGCGTCGGCATTCGGCCTCAGCTCCCTGACTGACTTTGAAGGCGCTGCTGCAGCCCCAACAGCCGTTGGGATGCCGCGCGGTAGTGGAACCGGTCAACCAGAAGGCTCCACTCCCGCCGATGTAAGTAGCTGGCCCGACTGCTCCGCAGCCGGGAGTGCAGGGCCCGGGTGCTCCGCCTCTAGGGACGGGCCCGGTGATGCAGCCGGGTCTGGTCTGGTCGGGCTCTGGACGACCGCGGTCATGGTCAGGATAATGATGGATCTCGGGATCACTGCTGGAGCTTCATAAAAACAGACTGCAGGTTCCGCTGCCGGGATGGATAGCAGCAGCTCGGCTTCCGCCGAGGACGGGGTTGGTGACTGTGGAGCGGTTGCCACAAGCGGGGGCGGACCGGATCCCTTAGCCGCCATGGCCGTATTAGGGTAATCAATAGGGACTGGGTAACCGCTCGCACCGCTACTGCCAGACTCCTCATCTCTTCCCTCCAGTGGTTTAATATGAACAGGAACTGCGTCCGCATTCTCCTGCACAGCTGCTCGGTCTCTTCTTCAATCCCGGTCGCGGTCCCGGGAACAGCACGTTCCAGTGACCATCTCCGCTCCACCATCTTGCCTCTGCGGTGTCCAGGAACAGTATGGCAGAGTCCTGGCATCCCTGCTTCTCTTCTGCTTTTTCTACAATCGGGCACGCCCCCTCGGTTTTCTCCCAGTACTCTTTCGCGCGCTGTGGCCCTCTGGGAACTTCCAGTTCCTGTTTCAGGCTGAAGACAAAGGGCGGGGCTTTGGCTTCGCGCCCTTTTCTAAAAAGATGGAGATTTTGACGCAAAAACAGCGGAAATATGGCGGGCGTCGCGGAAAAAGGGATTTTGGATTGCGACTTTCACTTTTCAAGGCGCACATTACCCAGGTTAGTGGGTCCTGCTCGCATCCTGTTCGTGACGCCAAGTTTTCCTATAAGGTGTGCCACCCCGCGACAGCCGACGGGCTCTTCGGACCCATATCCACAGTGGCTCGAGGGGTCTCAGATCTGAGGCGGTGTCGCGTGGCACCCTCGGAAATAAAGGGGGGAAAGTTTGTGGTTTTGGGATAATGTTCGTGACGCCACCCACGGTGTGTGGTAACGTGAGGGACCACCGCTGCCGGTTTGGGGAGCCCGGGGACGCTGGTGTGTGGCAACTTAAGTTGTTAACCCCTCTGTGGGCAGGGGTTTGGTGTCCCGGGGTCTAGTATGGATGGATGGATGGCGTGGGGAACCAGTCGGGTGCAAGGGGGGTAACGTGTATGTAGAGACACGGGGCTCAGTGGGTGCTCTCATCCACTAAAACCCGCCGCCTTTAGAAAGATAGCGTGGCTCAGGGCTCATCCCAAGTGAACGCCGGCCTCCTTAACCGTGGGCGTAACACTACTCAGATAACACAGGGTGAGGGAACCACAATAATTAGACTTTATTGGATCCCCAAACAATTAATGGCACATAACACATAACCAGCAAAACACAAATGTAACAGGCAACAGAGTCTCACCCTTCCGCTGGCTCACCAGGGATTTAGAATGTCCATGCCTCAGAGCTTCCAGGGCCGCTTACTCCAGTCCAGCAGCACCCCGCTTTTGGCGGGCACCCACCGAGAAAGGAATAATGCCAGATTCAGGAAGCTGTGTGAGGTCTGCAAAGTCTGTAACAGGTGACTGAACTGTCCCAACCTGAGTGTCCGCCTTAGGTAGTCCTGGTTTGATGTTACAATCCTGGCAGCCGGAGTCGAAATCCCTAGGCTGTGGATATGGTCTCCAACCGGAACCGGGGTCCCTAGATTGAAGCCATAAGATATCCTGATCCTCTAGTCAGCTCCAAAGAGCTTAGACTGGATCCATCAGCATCCATCAACCTTCATCAACCCTGGTGGCTTAAAGAAGTCCCTTTTATAGCCATAACCTTCCCTTAGGATACACTGCGTCCTCATCGATTGGTTGGACAAGATTGCTTCTCCCATTGGATGAATTTCAAGCTGCATGGATAATGTTCATTTAAATGATGTGCATAGAAAGACTCAGTATATCTACATGGAGTCGGCAAGTCACCGACTAGACAATGGCTACTAAGGTAATTACATTATCAATACACAACTACAATACAATGGTTACTGGAAATGTCTGGAGAACAATACGTCTGGCTTTCAGTGGCCAACACAATTACATTGAGTCAACAAGAGTCTTGTAAAAACAATGAGGGACTTCTCCCCCGTCTATAGAAAATCTATCGTGCTGTCTGGCTGGATTTTAAGAAACTTTAACCCATGAGAGTCCATGTCGTCACATTCCTCCCCCTTCTTAATATTAGTCAGACATGATAGGCTTCCGATCATACTTCTCCTCTTGTCGGGAAAGCCCATCCGCATTTCCATGATTCTTGCACTGTTTATGGGAGATGGAAAAATTGTAAGATTGTAATGCCAGACTCCACCTGAGCAAGCGTCCGTTGTCCCCGGCAGTGCGATTTAGCCAACTCAATGGATTGTGGTCAGTGAGGACTGTGAACTCATTGCCATAGAGGTAGGGCTGCAATTTTTTTAGGGCCCAGACTATGGCCAGGCATTCTTTTTCTATGGTGGCATAAGCCCTCTCTCAGTCCAACACCTTCTGGGAGAGGTACGCTATCGGATGTTCCTCACCGTTGTCCCCCACTTGGCTAAGTACAGCTCTTAGTCTTGTGTCCGATGCGTCTGTTTGGACAATGAATCTGCGACGGAAGTCAGGAGCAGTCAAGACTGGGCTTTGGGCTAGCCGGTCTTTCAATTGGAGGAACACAGTTTCACATTCTGGGGTCCAGATAAGGTTACGGGCATATCTTTTGGTTGTGAGGTCAGTGAGCGGTTTTGCTATGGTACTGTAATTGGGGATAAACTTTCGATAGTAGTTTGCGGTTCCTAGAAACGCACGGACCTGTTTTTGATTGACCGGGCGTGGCCACTGGATAATGGCTTCTACTTTTGCAGGTTCGGGACAAATGCACCCACTTCCCACCCGATGTCCCAGGTATAGCACTTCGGCCATCCCCATTTGGCATTTGTCAGGTCGGATGGTGAGCTGGGCTTTGTCTACCCTCTGCAGCACCTGGGACACATGCTGAAGATGCTCTTCCCAAGTGTCGCTGAAGATAGCGATGTCATCCAAATAGGCCTGGGCATACCCCTGACATCCCTCTAGTAAATGGTCTACCATCCTCTGGAAGGTGGCTGGGGCATTTTTCATCCCAAAAGGCATGCTGGTAAACTCAAAGAAGCCAAAAGGGGTTATGAAGGCCGATTTCTCTTGAGCGTCTTTTGTGAGTGGGATCTGCCAGCATCCCTTGCTCAAATCGAGGGTAGATATAAACCGAGACCCCCTAACCTATCTAGTAGTTCATCCACCCGGGGCATGGGGTAAGCATCTGTAATCGTGACCTCATTGAGCCGTCTATAGTCCACACAGAAACGAGTACTCTTGTCCTTTTTTGGCACCAACACCACACTGGCAGCCCATGGGCTATGGGAGGGGACTATGACTCCCATATTTAACATGTCATCCACCTCGGCCTTCATCATTGCCAACACAGGAGGGGTCACCCGGTAGGCGGGTTGTCTTAGTGGGGTGGCTGCCCCTGTATTGACATGATGCTGGACCAGGGGGGTTCTACCAGGCTGACTTGTGAACAGTGTTTTATATGTTTCGAGTAGGTCTGATATCTGTCGCTTCTGTGATGGACAAAGCTGCTCCCCTAGTGATACATCTTTTACCCCCATTTCCCTTTTGGAGTCCACTAATAGGTCTGGGATCTGGTCCAACTCTGGATCATCTAACTCTGGAAAGCAAACTGCTAAATTGGTGACTTCTCGTTCCTTATAAGCTTTTAGCCTGTTGATGTGGTAGGTACGCTCACGAACACCTGCTCGATCCAGGGCCACGGTGTAGTCAGTATTGCCACATTTCTTGGTAATGGTGAATGGCTCCGCCCACATGGCTTGCAGCTTGTTTTTCCGCACCGGTACTAGTACTAGGACCTTCTGTCCACAGGCAAATTCTCGGGGCCGGGCAGTGCGGTCGTAACATCGTTTTTGCCTTTCCTGAGCCACTTCTAAATTCCCATGGGCTAACGACATGAGGTGCCTCATCCTTTCCCTAAACTTTTGAACATAGTCCAGTATGGGAACCTCTTCTGTGGGGAAGGTGCCCTCCAAACTCTCTCGTACCAGCTCTAGGGGCTCTCGTACTTTTCGGCCGTACAGCAATTCAAAGGGAGAGAACCCAGTGGAGTCCTGCGGCACCTCCCGGTAAACAAAAAGGAGCTGCTGCAAGTTTTTCTCCCAGTCTCCCCCCTCGGACTCCACATATCGGCTAATGAGCTGTTTGAGCGTTTTGTTGAAGCGCTCACACAATCCATTTGTTTCAGGATGGTAGGGGGTTGTGCGCATGGGGCGGACTCCATGTTTTTCCCACAGGGTGTGAATCAGTTCACTTTGGAAATGTGCCCCCTGGTCAGTCAATACTTCCTGTGGAAACCCTACCCGGCTAAAGATGTCCAGTAGAGCCTGAGCCACGTGCTCTGCATCTATGGAGGTTAAGGCAACGGCTTCTGGGTAACGGGTGGCAAAGTCTACCAGGGTGAGGATGAATCTTTTTCCACTGCGGCTGTGGATGGCTAAGGGGCCTACTATATCAATGGCAACTCTCTGGAATGGTTCTCCTATCAAGGGCATGGGTTGAAGTGGGGCACGGCATGGGGCTCCCCCCATACGCTGACACACTGGGCAAGAGGCTCTGTATTTTTGCACTTCTTGAGTGACCCTTGGCCAGAAAAAACTACGCAGCAGGCGGGCCCGAGTCTTTTTGGTCCCCATGTGCCCAGCCGCAGGAACATCATGAGCTAAACGCAATAGTTGGGGTCGGTATTGCTGGGGTACCACAAGCTGATGTACACGGGTCCAGGGTTTTTCTGGGCAGGATGCGGGCTTCTCCCGATATAAGAGGCCTTTTTCCCATCTATATACCTCCCCCTGATTTCCTCCCCCAGGTTGGGCAGCCGCACTATGGATAAGCTCTAGGGTGGGGTCTGACAGTTGAGCTTCCCTGAACTCCTTACGATCTATCTCCCCCCATCAATGGCCACAGTTGGGTCTGATGTACTCACATTTGTTGGCTCTGATGAGGAGGCTGAAGATTGAGGAGTTGGGTTCTCCTCTGATGGGCTGGAAGAAAGACCTGCACCAGGATGGTGTTTGGCTTGGCTGCGGGTGATGGCGGTGACAAACTGGCTGGATAGTCCTTGTCCTAGGTCATTTCCCAAAATTACAGGGGTGGGGAGGCCGTCCATGAGCCCCACTTCAACCTCTCCTTGGTCAGTTCCCCAGTCCAACTGCACTCGTGCCAGAGGGATGTTCGAGCGCTGGCCCCCAAGCAAGGGTGATGGTCACTTGGCGGCCAGGTAAATGATATTCTGTGGGAACAATATCTGGGCTGACCAGGGTGATGGAAGATCCCGAGTCTCGAAGTCCCTGAGCCTGTATATCACCGACCTTGACCATCTGGATGTGGGGATGGAGGTTAGCTGGTGTACGGTGTCCGGCCTGCCGTAGGGTGTGGACTGGATAAACCACTTCCTCAGCTATTGGTGTTTCTCGGGAGTAGCATTCCTCAGGTCTCGTTGGTTCATCTCGGCATATGTTGGCTGGTAGACGGGCTCCAGGCATGGGGCTCCGGTTTTGTAGACACTCTTTGGTCATGTGTCCAAGGCACCCACACGTATAACAGCGCCGTGGGTTAGACAAGTCACCCACCCTGTTGGTAAACCTTTGTCTTGTTGGGGCTTCTGTGGGGTAATGAGTTAGTCCAGCACAAGAGTCTGGGGGTCGCTTGGATCCATGGTTGAGGGACCTACTCAGATCGGTGGGCCTATTGGGCCTCCAGCTGGGTCGGTTGGCTGTAAATTCGTCAGCCAATCGCGCTGCTTGCTCTGGGGTGTCGGGCTTCCTGTTAGCTACCCATTCTCGGATTTCCGGGTCCATCTGCTCCAGCAGCTGTTCAAGCACTATCACATCCCGGAGGGCAGCAGCGGAGTGGGCAGCCTGACCATCGAGCGAGCAATTACAGTGTCGTCAGAGTTGACTGCCAGATTCGACGTACGAGACACCCTGGCGAGACATAGTCCGGAACTTAGTGCGATGTCTCTCGGGTGTTATGGTAAAAAGGGCCAACAAAGTGTCCTTAATAATTCCGTAGTCCAAGCAGTCCTGAGGCCCAAGTGATCGGACAGCCTCCTGGGCCCGGACCGGCAAGCTTGTCCACAGGTATTTGGACCACTCATCTGTGGGCACCTGGTGCATACGCATTAGCATCTCAAAGTTTTGCAAGTGTTCATCTATCTCAGTGCTGGAATCATTAAACACTGGCACATCCCTGTAGCGAAGATAACTTCCTTGGTGGTGGTCTATCCTGGAGGTAGGTGCTGATGGTGAGGAAATTGGAAATCCAAACACGAATTGCAGAACTCCAGCCCTCTCTTCCCTTGAAGCTTCAGGCCCCAATGCAGTAAACAATTCCTTGACTCGGTCTGCTTGGGTTTGGTTTGTTTCCAGACTGTCACTGGCTCTAGGATGAGATACAGGGTTTACCTCCTCTGATACCACAACGGCAGTGTCCTCATCATCCTCTGCATCATTCTGGGCATCCCAACAGACTAATTTCCGGATCAAGTCTGACCGAGTGTCAGTGTTCCTGTAGTCAATCTTTCGCATCTGGCACAGATCCTGTAGCATCCATTTACTGCTGCGGTCGTAACTCCTCTCTGGACCTTGTCCCATGGATGAGCTGGTGGGGTTGGACATGGCAGCGTCCGAAACCTGAATGCCTCCCCTATGCTGCTGGGTATGCTTATGTGCCTCCCTGGTTGTTGAGCCCTGGACGGTGTCCGAAAACACCAGTCCACTGCAGCTCCCCTGGGTAAACCAGGCTGAGTAGTATCCCACTGCTGCCACCAATTGTGGAGACACGGGGCTCAGTGGGTGCTCTCGTCCACTAAAACCCGCCGCCTTTAGAAAGACAGCGTGGCTCAGGCTCATCCCAACTGAATGCCGGCCTCTTTAACCGTGGGCGTAACACTACTCAGACAACACAGGGTGAGGGAACCACAATAATTAGACTTTATTGGATCCCCAAACAATTAACGGCACATAACACATAACCAGCAAAACACAAATGTAACAGGCAACAGAGTCTCACCCTTCCGCTGGCTCACCAGGGATTTAGAATGTCCATGCCTCAGAGCTTCCATGGCCGCTTACTCCAGTCCAGCAGCACCCCGCTTTTGGCAGGCACCCACTGAGAAAGGAACAATGCCAGATTCAGGAAGCTGTGTGAGGTCTGCAAAGTCTGTAACAGGTGACTGAATTGTCCCAACCTGAGTGTCCTCCTTAGGTAGTCCTGGTTTGATGTTACAATCCTGGCAGCCGGAGTCGAAATCCCTAGGCTGTGGATATGGTCTCCAACCGGAACCGGGGTCCCTAGATTGAAGCCATAAGATATCCTGATCCTCTAGTCAGCTCCAAAGAGCTTAGACTGGATCCATCAGCATCCATCAACCTTCATCAACCCTGGTGGCTTAAAGAAGTCCCTTTTATAGCCATAACCTTCCCTTAGGATACACTGCGTCCTCATCGATTGGTTGGACAAGATTGCTTCTCCTATTGGATGAATTTCAAGCTGCATGGATAATGTTCATTTAAATGATGTGCATAGAAAGACTCAGTATATCTACATGGAGTCGGCAAGTCACCGACTAGACAATGGCTACTAAGGTAATTACATTATCAATACACAACTACAATACAATGGTTACTGGAAATGTCTGGAGAACAATACGTCTGGCTTTCAGTGGCCAACACAATTACATTGAGTCAACAAGAGTCTTGTAAAAACAATGAGGGACTTCTCCCCCGTCTATAGACAATCTATCGTGCTGTCTGGCTGAATTTTAAGAAACTTTAACCCATGAGAGTCCATGTCATCACAGTGTACTCACACAGTCCAAAGTCACTGACGCTGACACCAGGTAAACCAAACTCTTGAGCACTCTGTGGTCCTTGGTTGGGCATGCTGGGTCCGTCTCCTCTTTGTGTTGCCTGTTGACCTTAAGCCTTGTCCCTTGGCACTGTGTGTCCTACGTGTGGATTCCTTACACTTGAAGTGTTTCAAGTCTCGCTCACCTGCGTGGCTAGCAGGGTGAGCTTGCTCTCAGGGTTCTCGCTTGGGATTTTCTGGATGGTTGTGGGAAGTCCTATCCCCCTTGTTGTGCTAGTACCCCGATTCAGGATTGGCTGGGGAACGGTTCCTGAAGATTCCGTTCCCGTCGGGTGAATTACTGGGCTGCGTGAAGCTACTTCCCAGCCTAGAGTCCGCGTACCCCGTCGTGCCCTAGTCCCTGCCCGGTTGTAGCAGAAGGCAACCGGCCTGCTCTCTGTAACAGCACCATTCTCCCTGCCACTACCCCCTGCGACCGGGGTTCCAGCTCCTTCTCGTCTGGCACCTGGGATGGGTACAGGAGCCCAGCTCCACAGTGTGACCTGCACTGTCACCGCTGTCTCTCTCCTACAATTCCAACTCCACAACTGCACTGACACTTCTGCCCTCCTTCTACCAGCCCTCCATCTGGGTGGCCCTATTCCCCTCAGGCTGCCCAACAGGTGTTTGGTGGGTGTGGTGCAGAGTGTTCCTCAGGATTTGTGTACACCTGTTGGTAGCAACACCAAAGTGACAGGACCCAAAACCAAGGAGGAGCGGGTACCATGCAGAAGGGCAGATTGCACGGCACCCTTGTGACGACCTGATAGGCCAGGGCGTCACACACGAATCCAGCTGAAATACATAGGAGCACAGAAACCTGTCGGGTCCTTGCACTGCGATGTGCCAGCCGCCGATTAAGGCCATGAATATTCCTTGCTGCCCATGTACACAATCCTGACAGATTGTGAATATCCTGACAAGAATATGCTGACAGCTGCTGGTGCTGTAAGTAGCCGTGCATGATACTGACGTCATGCGCTGTGCCACTTACACACTGGTCAGTTGCCGGAATGCCAGCATCACAGCAGTCAGAAAGAACTGTGGAAAAAAGCGCACATAGGGTCTTATCCGATGATAAATGGAGATATAACAAACAGGACAGGTACTCACCTGCTATGGTTGTGACAGGCACAACTCCTGGGAAAGCCAAAACAATTGAATGTAAATAAAGCGGTCAGCTGCAGCCCCGATAAAGCCGTGGACAAAAAACAATTGAGATAAAGAATCGGGTTTGATGCTGCGCTAAAAACCACAATATCCAAGGTTGTAAAAAAACTTTTTCTTTATTTCCAAAGGTCTACGCGTTTCAAAGGCATGTCCGCCTTCTTCATCAGGACAAGGAAAAATAAAAGAACAGCCTAACACATGCTGCACCCAGAGGATACATATATACCACTAAAAGGGAGTGGTCATGTATGCGGAAATGACATCATCTGTCTAATGACTAAGCTGCACATGAAGCAAACAGAAAAGAGTGAAAAAAATAGGGGAAGTTTATGCATAAGGGAAAAAAGAAAAAAGTAAATTGGTGTAAATGAAGAGAAATTGTTACCAGTAAAAATATAAATAAGAAAAAATAAAAATCAAAAATGAAATGAAAAAAAATTTGGAAATTTTTTTTTAAAAAATATATATACATATAAAAATATATATATATACATATTCATATACAGTGAGTGTGTCCTATGATGGTTTAAAGTGCAGAAAAGATAAAACCTTGTGAACTAGAGAAAAGCTGTGCCCAATTTTCAAGTATTAAACCTTTAAAAAGGAACAGGTAAAAAAACTTTCCATATAAAAAGGGGGAATCATGATAAATTTAATGTGAAATATGCAATATGCATGTGTATCCAGACAGAAGTGTTGAGTGAGAAAGATAAACGTAACATGAAAAACCCATCGCGCGTGCGCAGGCAAAGGTTCCTAGAAAGAAGGAGACCAATTGACTGAGAAAGGTAAAAAAAGGTCAGGAGCGTGGGAAAAAATGAAATGCGCGTGCGCACCACGCTCATTGCTAGAACACCGGCACTCCTGAAGGGGTGAACGGAGTTCAAAGAAAGAGAAAAAAAAAAAAAATTCAATTGGTGCTGCTGCTTTGCAGCATATGCCCGTGGTAGGGAATGAAACTGCTCAGGAGCAGGGAAAGAAAGCAGATAAAAGGGTGTTAAGGAATTAAAACTAAAAGAGAGAGAACGGAATAAGGGTATAAAAATACCTGATAGAAATACAGATGTGCGGGGTTTGAACAAAGAGGAAAATGTATAGTGAAAAGGAAAAAGGAATACATGTACACTTGGGTACTGAAAACACACGATGCTCCATTAAAACAAACACACTTATAAAAACATTATCTGTAAAAAAGAAATGATGATTACAATCATATAAAACATGTGGATAAAGGACATATGTTAGACATATAAAATTTAAAAGAAACGCGCTCAATTTAAAAGAATAGGTAAACAACACATGTAATAAAAGACAATCCAAATGACCCCTACAGGAATAAGAACTATAACTATAAAAAAAAAAAAAAAAAAAAATATATATAAAGTTATAAAAAAATATATATAAAAAAATATATATATATATATATGGGAAAAAATCAAAGAGGGGGAACTGATACAATATGATATGGTATGATATGACTGCTTAGGATATATAAAAACGGGGATGAAAACAAACAAAAAAAAATGATGAAATGAAAAATAAAAATAGAGGACAGAAGGTCAATAAAAAAGGTCAGTGACCTCATTGAGACCATGAGGTTTTAAGGTACCCAGCTTATGGATCCAAAAAGTCTCTTTCTTGCTGAGCAATTCCAATCTATTGGGTGTGTCAGTGGTAATATGTTCTATCGGGGTGATTTTGAGAGACCACATTTTATTGTGAAATAAGGCACAATGTCTAGAGAGACCATGCAGCATGAAACCGACCTTCACATTATGCCGATGGGAATTTAGTCTGTTGTGTAGAGCCTGACTAGTCCTCCCCACGTACTGTTTGCCGCAAAAACAGTCAATCAAATAGACAACATGGTCTGTCTGACAAGTCATATGGTGCTTAATGGGAAAATTCTCAAGTCCCTTGATGGAGCAAAAAGACGTTCTATTGTGACAAATGCTTCTACAGCACAAGCAGTTCCTAACATTGCACCTGAAAGACATAACTATAGAAGCATTAGTGGCCTTTTTTAGGGGGCCCTTCAGTCTGCTGGGGGCTACCATATTTTTAATAGTCGGGGCTCTTCGGAAAGGGATTCCAGGGTGGGGGGGTAGAGTGTCTCTGAGAATCGGGTCATTTAAAAGGATATTCCAATGCTTGGAAAATATTCTCCTGATATTGAGGTTATCGCTACTATACGTTGTAATGAAATTAAGAGCAAACCCATTATCCGTAAGAGTCTCATTTTTAGCCCCAATTCGAGAAAATGGGGATTCTTTTGGGGATTTTTTGGAGGTAAGGAGATCCTTTTGCTCCAAAGGTCTGGTCGTATTGAATGCTCTTTTCAGTAAATACATGGGATAATTCTTCTCTAGGAAGCGATCCTTCAGAGTCCCTACTTGAGCATTAAAATCTTCCCTCATCGTGCAATTCCTCCTAATTCTCTTATATTGGTTGACAGGTATGTTTTGTAACCATTTGTTATAGTGCTCACTGCTAAAATCTATGTAGCTATTTGCATCCACCCTTTTAAAAAAGGTCTTGGTGTGGATCCTATTATTTTGCTGAAAAATGGTCAGATCCAGGAAGTGGATGGCCCTGTCATGGACCGTTGATGTAAAATCTAAACCCCAGGTATTACTATTTAATGCAGCCAGGAAGGAATTGATATCGCTCAGATCGTTGTCCCATATGAAGAACAAATCGTCTATGAACCTTCTATAGACAACAATGCCATTAACATGATCCCCATCAAAGATATGCAAAATTTCAAAAAGTCCCATAAAGAGATTTGCATAAGTGCAAGCTGCTTTCGATCCCATTGCTGTTCCGATTCGTTGGTGGTACAATTTATCAGAAAATGTGAAAAAGTTATTATGTAATATGAAGCTCATGGCCTCCAGAATAAACTCCTTTTGTACAACAGGAAATCTGCTGTCACTTTTAAGGAAATGCAGAAAGCTGTAAAGACCCAGAATATGAGAAATGTTAGAGTATAATGCGGAAACATCAATGGTGACAAATAAATAGGAGCATTTCCAAGGAATGTTATTGATAATGTCTATAAGATGGGCCGAGTCCCTTAAGTGACTCCTTAGACTTAACACATGTGGCTGCATTAACTGATCTATATAAGCCGCTAGATTAGCAGTAAGGGAATTTATGCCCGAGATGAATGGGCGCCCCGGGGGATTAATCGGATCCTTGTGCAGTTTAGGTAAGTGATAAAAAAATGCTATTCTAGGATTGTTTATTTGTTGAAACTTTTTTTCAGAAGCGTCAAAAATATTGTTATCAATGGCCTTCTGTATCAAGGCCTTGTAGGATGTCACCGCACACTCATAAGAGGACCATTCAACTGTATGATAGTAAATGGGGTCTGATAAAATCCTCAAAGCTTCCCCTATATAATCTGCCCTATTTTGAACCACTACACCCCCCCCCCCTTATCCGCAGATCTGATGACAATATCCTGATTTCCTTTGAGATTTGATAAGGCTAATCTCTCCTTTTTGGACAGGTTGTATTTGATGCCTTTTTTAGTACCTATCACATTACTGAGATCCGATAAAATTAAATCGCTGAATGTCTTTATATGATGCCCTTGGCTACCTGTAGGGTAAAACTTAGATTTAGGCTTGACTCTGGCATGGAAATAAGGGGGATCCGTCGGGGGGATTAGTGAAATACTCTTGTCGGTGAGAAGGGAATTATTATTTAATAAAAAATGCCTTTTTAAAGTTAATTTCCGGATGTAATTTTGTACGTCTAAAAAAACATCAAAGTCTTTTGATCTGTAAGAAGGACAAAAAGAAAGACCCTTGTGGAGTACTGACTTTTCCCATTCATCGAGGACATAAGTGGAAAGGTTAAAGATATTACTAGTGCCCTCTTGGGATTTTGGCCCTATGTTAGCCTTATTTCTTTTCTGCTGGAGCCGGCGTCCTGCTCGGCACCCCCTGATGTATTTTTTCTTTTTTTTGTTGCAGATTTTGGGAGGAGAAAGTCTGTTATTAGACTTTCCTTGTTTGCCCTGACCGAGGGCAAAAAAGGAACCAATGGGACAATATTAAGTGTATTGTCTATGGTAATTGTTTTGCTGGTAGTAGGATTATTGGCAGTCTGTATTACTGGTGTGACTTGTGTTGATGGGGAGAGAGTGATATTCTCGTGAGTAGTCAAATTTAAAAGATCAATGAAATCATTGTCAGCCTGAGAATCGCCTAAAACATCTGATGTATTGCACACACTCTGTGATTCAAAAAGTTCCCTCTCCTTTCTGATCTTTTCAATTTGAAGCCTAATTTTAGCCAAATGTTCTCGAGTTTCATTTGGATCTCCCAGATCTGTATTCAACTGAACTGTGCCGTTAGTGTCCATGGATATGGGTTTAGCGCTGGTGCTGGAGTTTTGTACGGTGCCAGACTGCGAGAAAACTTCATCAGCCAACTGGTCAATAGTGTCTGGAACCCTCTTGTATGTCCTTTTGACAATGGGCCGGTGGACCTCAGATGGGGGAATAACCTCAACATTGTGGGGATTAGGATTATTGGGAGGGTTGGATTTGAAGGATTTGTGGTATTTAGTATTGACATAGCTCCTACCATTTGTAGAGCTAGGCCTTCTAGGAATGAATTTACTTGAAGAAACTGAATGTGCCTCAGTGGTGACAGGGGTACTGATGATGTAGTCCTGCCTGTCCCTCTGCAGCTTTCTGGATTTACGGATGATGGTGTCATGCTCCATCTGGAAAAGGCGGGTATTAATACCTGAATTTATGAATTTATATTCCGGATGTAAATTATAACAGGTTAAATCCTTATACAGGGATGAAATTTTGTCTATAGAAGCTGTAGCAATACTAGTCCTTTTTTGGTATAAACAAAGAAGCATACCTTGCATGCAGTCCATCAAAAGTTTGTTCCATTCTGTCGTGAAAAGCAAATCCTGTGGGAAGGGGGAACCATGTTGGATCCTTAAACCCCTTGGGCAAAGTCTTTCTTCCATGTAAATTGATAAGAACCTTGCATCAAGACTGTAATGGAGTTCCTCTTTCAAAGCGTCCTCCAAACAATGAAAAACTTTCCTCATGTTTGCAGAGTCCTCCTCCGTAAAAGGTGGTGGAGAGTCCGTATCGATGACCAAAACCTCCTGCTGTCCAACTGTGCGCTGGATGAGTCTCTCTCTCGAGGATAAGCGGTTGTCGAAATAATCCATGCCGGTGGTGAGATTAAGTGTTGAACCCCTGCTGCTCTTTCCACAAAGGAATGGAAATTTGGTCTTAAAGCCAAAAAACTGGTAGTAAACGTCAGAAAGAACTGTGGAAAAAAGCGCACATAGGGTCTTATCCGATGATAAATGGAGATATAACAAACAGGACAGGTACTCACCTGCTATGGTTGTGACAGGCACAACTCCTGGGAAAGCCAAAACAATTGAATGTAAAGAAAGCGGTCAGCTGCAGCCCCGATAAAGCCGTGGAGAAAAAACAATTGAGATAAAAGAATCGTGTTTGATGCTGCGCTAAAAACCACAATATCCAAGGTTGTAAAAAAACTTTTTCTTTATTTCCAAAGGTCTACGCGTTTCAAAGGCATGTCCGCCTTCTTCATCAGGACAAGGAAAAATAAAAGAACAGCCTAACACATGCTGCACCCAGAGGATACATATATACCACTAAAAGGGAGTGGTCATGTATGCGGAAATGACATCATCTGTCTAATGACTAAGCTGCACATGAAGCAAACAGAAAAGAGTGAAAAAAATAGGGGAAGTTTATGCATAAGGGAAAAAAGAAAAAAGTAAATTGGTGTAAATGAAGAGAAATTGTTACCAGTAAAAATATAAATAAGAAAAAATAAAAATCAAAAATGAAATGAAAAAAAATTTTGAAATTTTTTTTTTTAAAAATATATATACATATAAAAATATATATATATACATATTCATATACAGTGAGTGTGTCCTATGATGGTTTAAAGTGCAGAAAAGATAAAACCTTGTGAACTAGAGAAAAGCTGTGCCCAATTTTCAAGTATTAAACCTTTAAAAAGGAACAGGTAAAAAAACTTTCCATATAAAAAGGGGGAATCATGATAAATTTAATGTGAAATATGCAATATGCATGTGTATCCAGACAGAAGTGTTGAGTGAGAAAGATAAACGTAACATGAAAAACCCATCGCGCGTGCGCAGGCAAAGGTTCCTAGAAAGAAGGAGACCAATTGACTGAAAAAGGTAAAAAAAGGTCAGGAGCGTGGGAAAAAATGAAATGCGCGTGCGCACCACGCTCATTGCTAGAACACCGGCACTCCTGAAGGGGTGAACGGAGTTCAAAGAAAGAGAAAAAAAATGGGGATGGGGCCATGATGGATGGGGCCATGATGGGAACATATATACCAGGATAGGGCCATCTATACCAAGATGGGGCCATATATACCAGGATGGGGCCATGATGGGGCCATAAATACCAGGATGGGGCCCTGATGGGCCATTATATTCCAGGATGGGGCCATATATACCAGGCTATACCCATGATCGGGGATATAATATGTGGTCTGGTCATAGTGGTGCAGTATATCTCCCTTGTATGTAGTAATATTCGGTTACTACGTGGTCTAATTATGGTGTGGTGGTGTTACTTTTTTGTATGTGGTTGATCACTATGTGTTGTTAAAATGTTATCCTGTCATAGTGTTGCAGTATTTCTCCCTTGTATGTGCCTGTATTCGGTCATTATTAGAGATGAGCCACCACCCTAGTGTTCGAGTTCGGGTCGGTTCGTCGAACGGCGGGTGTGTTCGTCGAATGTTCGACGAACGTTCATCGAACACTTTCAAACACCATTGAAAACAATGGCAGGCAAACACAAACACATACAAACACGAAAGCACACACACACATATTATGCTCACCTTACCTTTCGTTCCATAGCCGGCCCCCTGGGACTTGCAGTTCGCCGGTTCAAGATGTGTATCGGGTAACCATGCAACCGATGCCCCGGAGCTTCCACTGCCAGTGCGCTGCCTTTCAGTAGCGTCTGATAGAGGAAGTTCGTCCCTCATTGTGATGGTTACCCGAAACACGTAGTTCGCCGCTACAGGATGTGTATCGGATAACCATCGTGAGCGATACCGGTACTTCCGCTGCCAGAGCGCTGACATCAAAGGTAGGAGCCGCTTGCCTCTGATTGGCCAGCGCGCTGCCTTTCAGTAGCGTCTGACAGAGGATGTTCCTCCCTCGTTGCGATGGTTACCCAATACACGTAGTTCACCGCTACAGAATATGTATCGGGTAACCATCGCGACCGATGCTGGAGCTTCCGCTGCCAGAGCACTGACGTCAAAGACAAGAGCCGCTTGCCTCTGATTGGCCAGTGCACTGCCTTTCAGTAGCGTCTGACAGAGGATGTTCCTCCCTCGTTGCGATGGTTACCCGATACACGTAGTTCGCCACTACAGGATGTGTATCGGGTAACCATCGCGACCGATGCCGAAACTTCCGCTGCCAGAGCGCTGACGTGAAAGGCAGGTGCCGCTTGCCTCTGATTGGCCCGAGTGCTGCCTTTCAGTAGCGTCTGACAGAGGAAGTTCCTCCCTTGTCGCGATGGTTACCCGATACACATCCTGTAGCGGCGAACTACGTGTATCGGGTTACCATGGCGACGAGGGAGGAACTTCCTCTGTCAGACACTTCTCAAAGGCAGCGCGCTGGCCAATCAGAGGCAAGCGGCTCCTGTCTTTGATGTCAGCGCGCTGGCAGCGGAAGCTCCGGGGCATCGGTCGTATGGTTGCCCGAAACACATTCTGTACTGGCGAACTGCAAGTTCCAGGAGGCCAGCGATGGAACTGAAGGTAATGTGAGCATAATATGTGTGTGTGTGTGTATATGTTTGTACGTGTTTGTATGTGTTTGTACGTGTTTGTGCACGTGTGGAATGGGATTTGTTTGTGCAATAGGAGACCAGGATGGGACATTTAACAAGTTGTGGAACGAATTGTCTGCATTACAATGATTTTCTATGGGAAATCTTGCTTTGCTGAACGAGTAACTTGGTTAACAAGCACACTCCCAGAACGGATTGTTCTCGTTAACCAAGGTTCCACTGTATTAACTTTGAATGACAGTATTACTGTGAAAAGCCAGTTACGCTTTTGGTGATCGAACCGTTATCGAACATAATCTTGAACTGTCGAACTTGAAGCTAATTGTTCGCGTTTGTCGAACGACTCGAACATCGCCTAAAACAGGTCGAATTTGAGATTGGCGAACAGTTCGATTCGAACACCACTCATCTCTAGTCACTATGTGGTGGTATTATGTTATGTTGTCTGGTCATGGTGTGGTGATATTTTTCCCTTGTATGTGGTATTATTGGTCTTGGTATTGTGTGCTGTACTTGAATGTGTTGTGTATGGTGGTCACTTTTTCTCCCTGATATCAATATGGGGAAGATTCTTTTTCTCCAATAGTTGTTTCCTGTTTTCAACTGCTAAATTAGCTTTGACTAAAGGCCACTTTACACACAGCGACATCGCTAGCGATGTCGCTGGTGAAAGCAGCCGTCCCCGTCGGTTGTGCATCACGGGCAAATCGCTGCCCGTGGCGCACAACATTGTTAGTCCCCGTCACACATACTTACCTGCCTAGTGACGTCGCTGTGGCCGGCGAAGCGCCTCCTTTCTAAGGGGGAGGTTCGTTCGGCGTCACAGCAGCGTCACTAAGCGGCCGTCCAATAGAAGCGGAGGGGCGGAGATGAGTGGCCGGAACATCCCGCCCACCTCCTTCCTTCCTCATTGCCGGCGGCTGCAGGTATGATGTTGTTCCTCGTTCCTGCGGTGTCACACATAGCAATGTGTCCTGCCGCAGGAACGACGAACAACCTGCGCCCTGCAACAGCAACGATATTTGAGATTAGAACGACTTGTCAACAATCAACGATCAACGATATGGTGAGTAATTTTGATCGTTAGCGGTTGTTCTTGCGTTTAAAACGCAATGACGTCGCTAACGAGGCCGGATGTGCGTCACGAATGCCGTGACCCCAACGACATCTCGTTAGCGATGTCGTTGCGCGTAAAGCCCCTCTTAAGGGGTCACGGAATTTGTGACGCACATCCGGCCACTTTAGCGATGTCGTTGTGTGTGAAACCTATGAGCGATTTTGAATCGTCGCAAAAACGTTCAAAATCGCTCATCGGTGACATGCCCCCCTATTCCCAAATATCATTGCTGATGCAGTAACGATGTTGTTTGTCGTTCCTGCAGCAGCACACATCGCTATGTGTGATGCCGCTGGAATGACAAACATCTCTCTACCTGCGTCCACCAGAAAAGGAGGAAGGAAGAAGGTGGGCGGCATGTTCCGGCCGCTCATCTCCTCCCCTCCTTTTCTATTGGGTTTCAGTGACGCTGCTGTGACGTCGCTGGGACGCTGAACGAGCCGCCCCCTTAGAAAGGAGGCGGTTCGCCGGTCACAGCGACGTCGCTGCACAGGTATGTGCATGTGACGCTGACGTAGCGATAATGTTCACTACGGCAGCAATCACCACATATCGTTACAACAACGGGGGCGGGTGCTATCGTGCTCGACATCACTAGCAATTGCTAGTGATGTTGCAGCGTGTAAAGCGGCCTTTAGTCTTCATTTCTACAATGTGGCTCTTGACCAACATTCAAAGTCGAATGTGGCTCTCAAGGTAAAAAAGGTTGGGGACCCCTGCTTTAGAATGTAAGCTCTTATGGTCAGCAAGGTTCTCCCTCTTGCTCTCTGACACTACCCTGTAGTGTGGAAGCTCTTCTGGTCAGCAGGGGTTCTCGCTTTCTCCTGTTGAGTGTAAGCTCTTATGGTGAGCAGGGTTCTTTCTCTCTCTTCTGTAGAGTGTAAGCTCTTATGGTCAGCAGGGTCATCTCTCTATCTCCCTCTCTGTCATTCCCCTTTAGTTTGTAAGCCCTTATGGCTCGCACTGCCTCCTATACGGGACGGGAAAGAAACCATTCCCAGGACTCGAGTCCCAGCGTAGCTTCAAGCTACAGGGACTCACACAACACAGCGCAGGGAGGAAGGGCTCACTGGAAGAAACACTGGTTCTGACCTCCGAACTATCCAGGATCGGCTGGAGCCTATGACAGCGGAGTCCGGCAGTCCAAAGGCGGTGACATTTACAAGGGGGTGATTTGAACTTTTAGGGATTTTCATTTTGTCATATTTTTCAAAACTCTTTTTTACTTTTTTTTATTAATTTTACTAGTACAATTAGGGGACTTTATGATTGCATAGTTTGATCGCTTCTGCTGATCAGAGCAATGTTTCATCATTGCTCTGATCAGCAGAAATGCTGATCTCCAGTGAATATCACTGTTCTGTGTCATGACAGCAAGAAGGGTCATCAGCTGACCCTAAGTTGTCATGATAACCCATTGGCGCCCTGTGATTATGTCAAGGGGTTGCCGATGATGGTGGGGAACAGTGCAATCCCCCCCCAGAGAGCGTTAGATCGCGCTGTCAGAGTTTGATAGCATGATTTAAGGGGTTAAGAGATGCAATCCACCCGCTCTTGTTAGCTGCAAATGTTAGCTGATCAGATCAGCCGACAATTGCGGGGAAAGATGTTGGCTTGCCGAATAAGCCCACATCAAAGGGGTGAATGGAGACGTATATACGTCCTAGGTTATTAAGGGCTTAAACTTCCAAATAGCACCTTCAAAACGAAAAAGGACAGTAATTATAGTGCCCCTTATTGGATCATTAATCATAAAAGTTAATATTGGCCTTTTCAGGAGCCTTGCCACACTGCTTAGGAAAAGAAGCAGCCAAACCAAAAACTCCTTTTGCAGACCGGTGTTTGCCATTCTTTTGCTTCTCACGCAGCCAAAACCAGTTCTCCTGCTTTGCATTAATGAGGAGTAAACAACACAAAAGATGTGTGTTGCAAATGGAGTTTCTGGTTTGGCTTCTGTGTCTAAAAGATGCTTTACACGCTGCGACATCGCTAACAAAATAACGTCTGGGTCACGTCGTTAGTGACGCACATCCGGCGCCGTTAGCGACATCGCAGCATGTGACACCAAGGACCGACGATCAACGATCGCAAAAGCGTCAAAAATCGTTGATCGTTGACACGTCGCTCCTTTTCATAATATCGTTGGTGGTGCATGTCGCTGGTTGTTCTTTGTTCCTGCGGCGTCACACATCACTATGTGTGACACCGCAGGAACGACGAATATCTCCTTACCTGCGTCCTCCGGCAATGAGGAAGGAAGGAGGTGGGCGGCATGCCCCTCCTCTGCTATTGGGCGGCCGCTTAGTGACGCCGCAGTGACGTTGCTATGACACCGAACGCACCTCCCCCTTGAAGGAGGGATTGTTCGGTGGTCACAGCGACGTAGCTGAAAAGGTATGTGCGTGTGACGCTGCCGGTAGAGATAATGTTCGCTAGGGCAGAGATCACCAAATCTCGCATGAACGACCGGGGGCGGGTGCTATCACGCATGACATCGCTAGCTATCGCTAGTGCGATGTCGCAGCGTGTAAAGCACCCTTAAGGATCCCATTACACATAGCGATGTACCAGCGATCCCACCAGCGATCTCTGACCTGGCATGGATCGCTGGTACGTCGCTACATGGTCGCTGTTGAGCTGTCAATCAGACAGATCTCCACGGCGACCAGTGACCAGCCATCAGCCACCAGCGACCCATGTAACGACGGCTCTCTGCAGACTCAGAACCGGAGCTCGTTCGTCTCCTGCCATCAAACACGCCGATGCGTGCTGCACATTGGGAGACCAACAAGCAAAAAATGGTCCTGATCATTTTGTCACGATCAGCGACCTCGCAGCAGGGGCCCGCTCGCTGCTGCTTGTCACACACAGCAATATCGCTGGCGAGGCAGCTGATACATCACAAAGTGTGTGACGTGCTAGCGATCTCGCTATGTGTAATGGGGGCTTTAGTCATGTGGCAATGGCAAGGCTTGTTAAAAGGTCCATATGGACTTTTAGGATTGCTACCTCCAATAAATAACACTACAATTCCTCTCCCCTTTTATCTAATGAGGATATTTGCATATTTGCTAAGGTTTAGATGAAAATCAAATATGGCACTGTCAATGATGTACATGAATTCATATAAATATGTGATATGTAAAGGATTGTAAACATTTGTAGAACTACTATATTCTACTTAAATGAAAAGCTGCAAACTACAGTAAATATTCCTTTTACAAGACTGAAGCTGCAGCTTTTCATCTATTTATTCTTAATAGTATTCCACATTCAATGAAATATTTTTGCCACAATCAATGTCAGCTTCTTGAGATACAAGTAAAGAAAGCCTTCTTCTTCCATTAGATACCACTTTTCATTAGCGAAGTTGTTATGCAACTATACAGAATAAAGAGTTGTGTTTGTTCCAGTGAACTTTACGCCAATATGTTGATTGGAAAATTATGTTTTGCACATGGACTGGGAAATAGGAACATGAAAGATGCTCAGCTCCTGCCATTAATCTAAGTGGTACAAGCATTTGCTCATCAGCAAGACTATCGATTAAAATAACAGCTACAAGAAATGAAAATAGATTGATGTCAGTGTCCTTTAGTTTTTCCACAACAGGATTAATATATCATGTCCAGGTGAACAGTCTACTGGTTTGCTGCCTTACAGATTAACCATTTCTTTTTCGTAAAGGTGCCTTACCATTTGATGTCATGTTTTTTTTCTAAGCACTTATTGATATATACTTGTTAATGCCAGGTTGTTATGCGCTGGATTCACTTGAGGAAACAATTCTGAGAACCACAGGCCAATATAGAAAATGGGCTTTTACACTTTTAATTACATTGCAAATGTTGCTAATATCATTGCAAATATGACATTCAGCACTGGTCCATGCAATGATTACCCATGCTCTTATTGGAATGTGCACATTGTAGATTTAGACCGGAGGCAGCAAAACTACAATGCAACACATATGGAAATAAGTAGGAAAATGAGAAAATGAACACCAGTGAAACAAACCAAAATATTTGAGGAATCTAAGGCGGGCTTTGCACACTAAGACATCGCAGGCCGATGCTGCGATGCCGAGTGCGATAGTGCCCGCCCCCGTCGCAGCAGCGATATGTGGTGATAGCTGGCGTAGCGAAAGTTATCGCTACGCCAGCTTCACACACACACTCACCTGCCGTGCGACGTCCCTGTGGCCGGCGACCCGCCTCCTTGTTAAGGGGGTGGGTCGTGCGGCGTCACTGCGACGTCACACGGCAGGCGGCCAATCAGAGCGGAGGGGCGGAGATGAGCAGGATGTAAACATCCTGCCCACCTCCTTCCTTCCGCATATCCTACGGAAGCCGCAGTGAGGCCGGTAGGAGACGTTCCTCGCTCCTGCGACTTCACACACAGCGATGTGTGCTGCCGCAGGAGCGAGGAACAACATCGGACCATTGCGTCAGCGTAATTATGGATTACGCCGACGCTGTACCGATGATACGATTACGACGCTTTTGCGCTCGTTAATCGTATCATCCAGTCTTTACACACTGCGATGTCGCATGCGATGCCGGAAGTGCGTCATTTTCAATTTGACCCCACCGACATCGCACCTGCGATGTCGCAGTGTGCAAAGTGCCCCTAAGTTTTAACAAAGTATCCGCTTTCATACCCTCAGCCTCCACAAGAGCACCACAGGAGGTTTCCTCCCCACAAAGAGGTTAAATTGCACCTTACAACCTACTATCCTCTGAGTTTTCCTGTCCTTATTGGCACGATTAGGTTTCCTGGGGTGCTTTAGCCAGCGAGCAGTCACTCCATCTAATTTTACCTTTTTAAATAACTGGGTTGCAGAGGTTGATCGAGCTGCCTTGTTCCTCAACATGCTGCACCATTCTGCTGTACCTAAGGGTAATGCTGAATGGTGGTAAGCTTGGGTCCTCCTGTAGCTCTGTAGCTCATTAGCCTCTCTCCTCCTTCCCTGCCGCCATACATTGCACTCCGAAGGTGATGCGGTCTGCTTCTAATGACATCACTTCTGGTTACCTTCCGCCTTGGAACACATGGCAGTATTCCTGCCCTCTGTTGCCTGGTATCAACAGGATGACGAGACCAATGGCCTTTTAGAGTATCCTTCTCCACATAGCTATCTTGTCAGAATTCTTCAGAAAAGGAAGAAGTCGCATCCAAGGGATGCCCACTGTACTTGGTCATGGTAACCTCACTATAAGACACCCTAAGGTAAGACCGATACCTTATTGCCATGGGGGGTGTAATCTCTTTGCTCTGCATCTTCTGAGCCCAGCACCAACCCAGGCCCAGCATATTGTCCTGGGGTAGGTTCCTCATTTTGATTTTAGGATATGGTGATTACTGCCTTCTTCCCTTTCTTCCAGGGAGACAAGGATCCTACACCAAAAACAAGAGCCAATTCTACTGGTGATAGATGTGCTAGAAGCTTCCATCCTCACATAAAAAACCGCTACATCAGGAGTGCACCCAAAAAGTTGTGAGGGATGAAAAACCATCTCTAATAGAAGAGTTAAGGGAAATGATAAATCAAAAAATCCTTCTCTGGCCTTCTTCTGTCAGTCAGTTTCTCTGATGCCTCCCGTGACCAAAATGAGGAAGATCTTGTTAAAGGAAAGTTCAGACTCAGAAGAAGCCCGTGCATCCATTCCCAAGGATTTCCTGTAGGAAGAAAAATTAAACCTGACTCAAAACTTTGACCAGGGGCCTAAAAATATAATTTCTCTACTGAGTACAGTACATGGAACTCCTAACGACAGTAAGGAATAAAATGGAAGTTGAGAAAGAAGAGACATCCCATACATTCCATGATGAAATGTTTGCAAGGTTGAAATAAAAAAAGAAGATGGTGTTGCCAATGCAATGCAATGTCCAGAGTTTGATTCTAGAGGAATGGAACTTCCCAGAAAAATGTTTGAGTATTCTGTGTGGTCTAAAAGGAAGATTTCCGTTAGGCTGGAAACACATCTATGCGAGTAAAATCGGTCCGACTGGGCTGAAAAAAACTCGGCTGATTTTAGTTCACGTTAGGTCCGAGTGCAATGCAAGTGCGATGCTTTTTCTGAATAAAATAATGATTTTACTAGCATGTGTAATGCGTGTGTAATGTGTGTGTAATGCGTATTTTTTACTATGTCATCTGCCATTCAGCTCTGCTACGTGGTCGCTGACAGCAGACACAGACAGCCATGTAGCAGAGCTGAATGGCAGATGACAGCAGACACAGACAGAGCTGCACGATCAGAATGAACTCGGGTGAACTTCACCCGACTTAATTGTCATGCTGCGGCTCTGTTTGTGCCGCGTCCTGATTAGCGGTCAACCGTGAAGGATTCACCGGTGACCGCTAATCCCCTGAGTCACTGAAGTTAGCAGCCCTCTCTCATATTCACCGATCCCCGGCGCAGCGCTGCACGGCGTTCACACTGCTCCGGCGGCTTTTACTATTTTGAAAAAGCCGGCCGCCCAGAATTGCTGCATACATTAGATGCGACAGTTCTGGGACTGTACCCGGCTCTTCACGATTTGCCCTGGTGCGTTGGCAAATCGGGGTAATAAGGAGTTAATGGCAGCCCATAGCTGCCACTAAATCCTAGATTAATCATGTCAGGCGTCTCCCCAAGATACCTTCCATGATTAATCTGTAAGTTACAGTAAATAAACACACACACCCGAAAAAATCATTTATTAGAAATAAAAAACACTAACAAATTCCCTCATCACCAATTTAATAAGCCCCAAAAAGCCCTCCATGTCCGGCGTAATCCATGGACCTCTAGCGTCGCTTCCAGCTCTGCTGCATGGAGGTGACCGGAGCTGCAGAAGACACCGCCACTCCTGTCAGCTCCACGCAGCAACTGAGGTGAGTAGCGCGATCAGCTGAGCTGTCACTGAGGTTACCACTGTATCCAGTGACAGCGGGGTAACCTCAGTGACAGCTCAGCTGATCGCGCGGCTGTCTTCAGTTGCTGAGTGGAGCTGCCAGGAGCGGCGGTGTCTTCTGCAGCTCCGGTCACCTCCATGCAGCAGAGCAGGATGCGACGCTGGAGGTCTGTGGATTACGCCGGACATGGAGGGCTTTTTGGGGCTTATTAAATTGGTGATGAGGGAATTTGTTAGTGTTTTTTATTTCTAATAAATGATTTTTTCAGGTGTGTGTGTGTTTATTTACTGTCACTTACAGATTAATCATGAAAGGTGTCTCATAGACGCCTGACATGATTAATCTAGGATTTAGTGGCAGCTATGGGCTGCCATTAACTCCTTCTTACCCCGATTTGCCATCGCACCAGGGCAAATCGGGAAGAGCCGGGTACAGTACCAGAACTGTCGCATCTAATGTATGCGGCAATTCTGGGCGGCTGCTGACTGATATTGTTAGGCTGGGGGGCTCCCCATAACGTGGAGCTCCCCATCCTGAGAATACCAGCCTTCAGCCGTATGGCTTTATCTGGCTGGTATTAAAATTGGGGGGACCGCACGCCGTTTTTTTAAATTATTTAATTAATTATTTCACTGCACAGTATAGACACGCCCACCGGCTCCTATGATTGGTTGCAGTGAGACACCTGTCACTCAGCGTGGGGGCGTGTCTCACTGCAACCAATCATAGGCGCCTGTGGGCGGGGAAAGCAGGGAATACGAGATTGTTTAATGAGCGGCCGGCTTTTTCAAAAGAGGAGAAGCCGCCGGAGCAGTGTGAATGCCGTGCAGTGGGGATCGGTGAGTATGAGAGAGGGGGGGGAGAGGGATAGACCGACATGGACAGAGAGTGAGGGACAGAGATAGTGACCGACACAGAGAGAATAGAGACCGAGAGGGAGAGACCGACTGACAGAGAATAGTGATTGACAGACATTGTGAGACATCACTCGTTTCCAGTGTTTTAGGAAACATGCGAGACATGTATTTAGAAAATCGGATGACACTGGGATGGTGTGAGTGCCGTCCCGTGACATCCGATTTTTTACACGCTCCCATAGACTTGCATTGGAGATACTCGCAGTAGAAACTCGCAAAAAAGCAGCATGCTGCGATTTTTTTCTCAGTCCGATTTGGACTGAGAAAAAAAATCGCAGATGAGACCTGAATCATTCATTAACATGTGTTCGATTCCAATGCGAGTTTTTCTCGCATTGCTCTACCGCGAGAAACTCGCAAGTGAGAAGCAGCCCTTAGAAGAAGAGACAGCTAAGGCCTGGTCTGAAATTCCAAAAATTGATATCCAGGTCACTAAGGTTGCTAGGAAAACTACACTTCCATTTGAGGATTCCTCACAGCTGAAAGACTAAGATTGTAAGATGGATAGCGTCTTGAGGAAAACCTGGGAAACATCTGCAGCCTCATTAACAAAAGATGTGGCATCCACCTGTGTGGCAAGGTCTATTTTCAGATGGTTGAATCAACTCGAAAGTCATCTAAACATGCGCACACCCAAAGAAGATTTACTGGCTTCTTTACCTCTCATTCAGACAACCATAGTGTTCCTATCAGATGCCTTAGCAAAGTCATTTATGGTAGCTGCTAGGTCTTCGGTATGATCAAAAATAACTAGACGAGCACTATAGCTAAAAATGTGGAATGGATATATTGTATCCAAAGAAAAGTTTTGCTCTAATCTCTTTCAGGGTGATTATTAGTGATGAGCGAGCATGCTTGTCACTACTCGGTACTCGCACGAGTATCGCTGTACTCGGGCTGCTCGGCGGGGACCGAGTAATCTCGCGATACTCGTGCTGTACTCGTGGTCTTCATCCCTGCATGTTGGCGCTCTTTTGAGAGCCAGCCCTCATGCAGGGATTGGCTGGCAGACCACTGCAATGCCACAGCCCTGTTAGTTGTGGAATTGCAGTGATTGGCCGGCCTGCACAGCGTGACCAAGCCTTTATATCGGCCGGCGCGCTGTGCTCTGCTCATAGCTATTCAGACAGTCAGTGTAGGGAGAGTGTCGCTGATTCAGGGAAAGCTTTGCGGCCCTTTATAGCTTTTTCAGTTGCAGGGCTGCAAACAGTGTGACCAAAAGTCCTTCTCAGGACTATTCTAGTTGTATACAGGCAGGCAGGGTATAGCCAGGTCGGAGTACAGTAGCAGAGTCCTCAGGACTATTGTTGCTATATACAGGCAGGGTATAGCCAGGTCTGAATACAGGCTACTGACCAGAAGAGTCCTTGTCAGGACTATTGTACCAGTATACAGGCAGGCAGGCAGGCAGGCAGGGTAGTGGTGACCGTATACCAGCCTTCATCATATCTGGGGCTGGTGTACACAGTGTAAAACAGTCCAGATAGTGTCTGACTTGTCTGTAATTGTCGCTCCCCAAAAAAACCTGTTAGGTTATTATTGCGTCCGTGCTTGGTTTTTAAAACCGCACGTGTGTGCCTGTTGGTGGCAGCGTACAGGTGCACTTGTGTGCAATTTCCACACACTTTGATATAACGCACAAGTAGTGAATATACACGTCAGCAGTGCACAGCATTGCAAAATGCGCAAGGGCATTGGCAAGGAACAAGGAAGTGGACGTGATGGTGGTGCAGGCAGAGGCCGAGGTCGTGGGCAAGCTCTAATTTCGTCACAACAAAGGGCCACATCTAGTCGCTCGCACGTCCTGTCCCAAATTCTTGGGGACCGCAGCAGTACACCGCTCTTGAACCAAGACCAGTGTCAACAGGTTGTTAGTTGGATAGCAGATAATGCTTCCAGTCAGATTGGCACCACCACAAACACTCTGTCTTCCACACGGTCAAGTGTCAGTAGCCGTGATACTGCACCGCACATTTCTGAACCTGATCCTCCTTCCTACCACCAGGCTGAGTACACGTCCTCCTCGGACATTAATGATCCCACACTTGGACACTCGGAAGAGCTGTTCACGTTTCCATTCACACATTCTGGCCTCTCGCCAGCTCATATTGAAGTGGGTCATGAGGAGATCGTCTGTACAGATGGCCAAATATTTGAGCAGCCACGTTCTCACGAAGTTGGCAACGTGTCTCAACAAGTGGTGGACGATGATGAGACACAATTGTCAGCAAGTCAGGAGGAGGAGCAGGGTGCGGAAGAGGAAGACGACGTGGTGGATGATCCAGTAACTGACCCAACCTGGCAGGAGGATATGCAGAGCGAGGACAGCAGTGCACAGGGGGAGGGAGGCGTAGCATCACAACAGGCAGTAAGAAGCAGGGTGGTGGCCCCAGGCAGAAGTCAGGCAACCGTTCCCCGGAACAACACGACGACACAAGGTGCCTTTACAAATGTTAGGTCTTCCCGAGTCTGGCAGTTTTTTAAGTTGGATCCAGATGATTCAAAAAAGGCCATTTGCAACACCTGCCGTGCCAGCATCAGCAGGGTTACCAAAACTAGCAGCCTGACCACCACCAGCATGATCAGGCACATGTCAGCCAAGCACCCGACTTTGTGGGAAGTACAACAGAGTCGAGGAGCAGTGCTTGCTGATGTCACTGCTACGTCTTCGCTGGTTGTGCATGCGAGCCAATCCTCTGTCCATGCTGCCTGCGAACAAGCCTCCTCCACTCCTGCACCTGCAGTTGCCTACGCAGAAAGAACACCATCATCAAGCACGTCCTTGTCCCAGCGCAGCGTTCAGTTATCCATTCAGCAAACCTTTGAACGCAGGCGCAAATACACTGCCAACACCCCACATGCCACAGTTCTAAATGCTAACATTTCGCGACTGCTTGCGCTGGAAATGTTGCCTTTTAGGCTGGTGGAGACAGAAGCATTCCGTGACCTGATGGCGGCAGCTGTCCCACGTTACTCGGTCCCCAGCCGCCACTATTTCTCCCGGTGTGCCGTCCCCGCGTTGCATAACCACGTGTCACAAAACATCACACGTGCCCTGAACAACGCTGTTTCACCCAAGGTCCACCTAACCACAGACACGTGGACAAGTGCTTGTGGGCAAGGCCGCTACATCTCGTTGACGGCACACTGGGTTAATATTGTGGAAGCTGGGACCCAGTCTGAGCGAGGGACGGAACACGTCCTTCCCACACCAAGGTTTGCAGGCCCTACCTCAGTCAGTGTTTCACCCACACTCTACAGCTCAGGAATGTCATGCTCTTCAGCCTCCTCCTCCTCCTGCGCATCCTCATCCACTGTGCCCTCCACACCAGTCACAAGCTGGAAGCACTGCAGCACTGCCTCGGCGAAGCGGCAACAGGCTGTGCTGAAGCTAATCTGCATAGGTGACAAACCCCACAATGCAGAAGAGCTGTGGACAGCTCTGAAACAGCAGGCAGATCACTGGCTCACACCTCTGAACCTAAAGCCAGGAAAGGTCGTGTGTGACAATGGCCGGAACCTGGTGGCGGCTTTGAGGCGAGGCCAGCTGACACATGTTCCATGCGTGGCCCATGTGCTCAACCTCGTGGTTCAGCGGTTTCTAAAGTCATACCCAGAGCTGTCTGATCTGCTGGTAAAAGTTCGCCGCCTGTCTGCACATTTTCGAAAGTCACCTACTGCTTCAGCCGGCCTTGCCGGCTTTCAGCGCCGTTTGCATCTTCCGGCTCACAGACTGGTGTGTGATGTCCCCACGCGTTGGAATTCAACTCTGCACATGTTGGTCAGGATATGTGAGCAGAAGAGGGCAGTTGTTGAGTACCTGCATCACCTAAGCCGTCGGGAAATGGGTCAAACTCCACACATAACACCTGAGGAGTGGAGATGGATGTCAGACCTATGTACCATCCTCCAAAACTTTGAGGACTCCACCAAGATGGTGAGTGGTGATGACGCCATTATTAGCGTCACCATACCGCTACTCTGCCTTCTAAAACGGTCTCTGCTGAAAAACAAACATGATGCATTGCAGGCGGAGCGCGATGAGTTGCAGCAAGAAACAGTAGTGGGTGTGGGTGATAACACACAGCCCAGCCTCGTCTCATCACAACGTGCAGTGGAGGACTATGACGAGGAGGAGGATGAAGACATGGAGCAACTCTCCGGCCAAATTGAGGATATGACATGCACACCAGTCATATCCTCGGTTCAGCGTGGCTGGCCAGAGGACAGGGTAGATGAGGAGGAGGAGGAGGAGGAGGAGGAGGACAGCATGTTCAGTCATCTTGTTGGTCAGGCTACTGAAGTCCTGGCTGTTAAGAGTCTGGCGCACATGGCTGACTTTATGGTAAGCTGCCTGTCTCGTGACCCTCGCGTTAAGAACATCTTGGCCGACAATCATTACTGGTTGGTAACACTGTTAGACCCACGCTACAAGGAGAACTTTTTGTCTCTTATTCCCGTGGAGGAGAGGTCAACCAAAATGCAGCAGTTTCGGAAGGCCATACTCACGGAAGTAGGCAAAGCATTCCCCTCACAAAACGCTAGCGGCATAGGTCATGAATCAGTGGACAACCGAGGCGTACAGCCGAGAGAGGCACAAGTCCAATCCGCCAGAGGTAGGGGAACAGTCTTTAAGATGTGGGACAGTTTTCTCAGCCCCTCACGTACCACAGCCCCTGAGGTGCGGGGTAGTGCCACAAGAAATCCTAAGTTTGCCCAGATGCTGAAGGAGTACCTTGCAGATCGAACAACTGTACTCCGACATTCCTCTGTGCCTTACAATTATTGGGTATCCAAGCTGGACACGTGGCATGAATTGGCTCTCTACGCCTTGGAAGTCCTGGCCTGCCCTGCTGCTAGCGTTTTGTCAGAGCGTGTTTTTAGTGCCGCAGGTGGAATCATTACAGATAAACGCACCCGCCTATCAACTGAAAATGCTGACAGGCTGACTCTGATCAAGATGAACAAGGGTTGGATTGGGCCAGACTTCACCACACCACCAGCAAATGAGAGCGGAATTTAAAGTTTGCCATGTACCTCCACTCACCCATGGGTACACACTTCTGGACTTTGGATAATCGCTGGACTGCTCCTCCTTCTCCTCATGCGCCACCATGATGATGACCGTTACAAATTGCAATACTTAGGCCTTTGTTTCAGGTATACCCCCAGTGGTAAATTTTTTCGCCCATTCTTTTCAGAATGGACATTACAACGACAGGAGACCCGCTCCTTTGCAATGGGAACAATGTTTTGAGGCCCTCATGCACGTCTCTACCCAGGGACAACGTGGAGCCTCCCAATTTTTGGCTGCCCTGCCTAAGGGCTATACTATAATACACCCACTTCCTTAAAATGGACACTTAATGTTTTGAGGCCCTCATGCACGTCTCTACCCAGGGACAACGTGGAGCCTCCCAATTTTTGGCTGCCCTGCCTAAGGGCTATACTGAAATAGACCCACTTCCTTACAATGGGCACTTCAGGTTTACAGGCCATCATGCACGTCTCTATCCAGGGACAATGTGGAGCCTCCCAATTTTTGGCTGCCCTGGCAAAGGGCTATACTGAAATAGACCCACTTCCTTACAATGGGCACTTCAGGTTTACAGGCCATCATGCACGTCTCTATCCAGGGACAATGTGGAGCCTCCCAATTTTTGGCTGCCCTGGCAAAGGGCTATACTGAAATAGACCCACTTCCTTACAATGGGCACTTCAGGTTTAAAGGCCATCATGCACGTCTCTATCCAGGGACAATGTGGAGCCTCCCAATTTTTGGCTGCCCTGGCAAAGGGCTATACTGAAATAGACCCACTTCCTTACAATGGGCACTTCAGGTTTAAAGGCCATCATGCACGTCTCTATCCAGGGACAATGTGGAGCCTCCCAATTTTTGGCTGCCCTGGCAAAGGGCTATACTGAAATAGACCCACTTCCTTACAATGGGCACTTCAGGTTTAAAGGCCATCATGCACGTCTCTATCCAGGGACAATGTGGAGCCTCCCAATTTTTGGCTGCCCTGGCAAAGGGCTATACTGAAATAGACCCACTTCCTTACAATGGGCACTTCAGGTTTAAAGGCCATCATGCACGTCTCTATCCAGGGACAATGTGGAGCCTCCCAATTTTTGGCTGCCCTGGCAAAGGGCTATACTGAAATAGACCCACTTCCTTACAATGGGCACTTCAGGTTTACAGGCCATCATGCACGTCTCTATTCAGGGACAATGTGGAGCCTCCCAATTTTTGGCTGCCCTGCCTAAGGGCTATACTACAATAGACCCACTTCCTTACAATGGGCACTTCAGGTTTACAGGCCCTCATGCACGTCTGTATGCAGGGGCATTGGTGAACCTCACAATTTTGGACTGCCCTGGCAAAGGAAAATACTACAAAGACTCACTTCCTCAAAATGGGCACATTAGACTGAAGAGGCCTTCATGTACGTCTCTTCTCAGGGACATCGGAGTGCCACACAATGTTTTCACGTAAAATCTTTCATGTATTAATCTCAAAAAGTAACATACACCAGCTCTATCTCACTATTGGGTATGTGCCCTTAACATTTCCGCCATGAAAAATCATTTTGGGGTCATTTTGGAAGGTTTTCTGGTGAGTCCGTAAAAATGGCGTAAAACGCGGACAAAATTGTTCACAGCTGTGACTTTTGAGTGATAAATGCTTCAAGGGGTCTTCCCCATGCTGTTGCCATGTCATTTGAGCACTCTTCTGAGACTTTTGTGCCATTTTTAGGGTTTCTCCATGCTGCCGGGGGGTCATTTCACAAAAATACTCGGGTCTCCCATAGGATAACATTGGGCTCGTTGCTCGGCCCGAGTACACGAGTATCTTGGGAGGCTCGGCCTGAGCTTCGAGCACCCGAGCTTTTTAGTACTCGCTCATCACTAGTGATTATATGTTCGGACCTACTCTAGAGGAACTACTAGAAAAGGTATTAAAAAAAAAGAAATGGCTACCTGAGCCGAAATTCATCAGACGGTGATCCGTTCGTCTTCCACAGACCCAACCTCCAAAATACAGAGGGAAAGGGAAGATAGGTCACTGAAGCTACCACAAATGAGGAAGTGTAGGAATATTTTTCAAAGCCAGAGCCAAGATAAACAATGACGCCAGACGTGTAGAGGTCAGAATCTCAAACTTCCTTGCCCAGTGGCAAATAATTTCCTTAGACCAAAGAATCCTGGAATCCATAGAGAAGGGAGTAAAGATCAATATTTCCTTCTACACTCCACAAAATTTAAAAATAAGCCCACTTCCATTTCAAAAGTTACAGAAGGTTTTGATGTCTGAGCTCCAAGGTCTCCAAATGTCAGGCATGATCTCACTAATTTTAGAAACAGAGCATGGCAAAGGTCATTATTCTTGTTTATTTCTAAACAAAACAAAACAAAAAGTGGGGACTACAAGACAATTATGAATCTAAAGCCTTGAAACCAGCATATAGTATACAGAAGATTAAAGATGGAATCCATGAGCTCCACTGTTAAGCAAAAGGTTTGTCATGGCACTGTCGAGTTGCAAGACACCTATTATCATATTCCTATGCATCAAGCACATTAGAAGTTTTTAAGATTCATAATTATGAAGGGGCAGCAGATTATTCATTTCCAATTGAACATGTTACCATTTGGGATTTCATCAGCACCTCAGGTGTTCACCAAGATTATGGAAGAGGTATTAATGTGACGCCATGGCCTATCAGGTGATTACAGGGTATTGTGCAATCTGCCCTTCTGTGCAATATCCATCTCCTCCTTGGTTACGGGTCCCTCACCTTTGGTGTTGCCAAGAACAAGCTAATCAAAACCATAGGAACACTTTGCACAACACCCACCAGACACACCAGTGGACGGCCTGAGTGGAATAGGGTCGCCCACTTGGTGGGTTGGTAAGGGGGGTCAGGAGTGTCAGGAGACAGTTAGTTAAGCAGTGACTCTCAAGAGGAGAGGTCACAAGTCAGTTGAGGAGTTACTCTCAAGAGGAGAGGTCAGGAGCTGGGCTCCGTGAACTACTAGGCGGCAGACGTTGGTCTGGGCCTGGTAGGAGCTGGACCCCGGTAGTAGGGGGTCGTGACAAGGGGCATGGACTGTCGAGGAGGACAGCTGGCAGCCTTGTGCCATCACCGGGCAGGCACCAGGGCACGACGGGGTACATGGACCCTAGGTCAGGAAGAAGCTTCAGGCGTCCTGACAATTTACCCGACAAGGACAGAGCCTTTAAGATCCGTTCTCCATCCGCTCCAAAATCGGGGTACTAGCGCAATGAGGGGGATAGGACTTTTCATTACACGGTCCAGAAAATCCCAAGCGTGAACCCTGAGAGCAAGCTCACCCAGTTAGCCACACTGGGGAGCGGAACCCGATTAGTTTCAGAATAAAGGGACCAACTAGAAGACAAGGTGCCACGGGAAAAGGTCACAGGCCAACAGGCAACACCAACGGGCATGGGACCCAAGCATGCTCCCTCTCAGCGGCAGCGGTGTCCAGAACTTTGGTTTACTACAGTTGTCGGTGTCAGCGTTATTGGACTGAGTGAGTACGCAAGTAACCCTTACCATCCCAACAGCTCCTCCCCATCACCTTCACTGAGTCCCGGGGCATCCCCTACCCGTGGAGGGATTAAACACCTAGCTGCCCACACCATCGCCACCAGGTACTCCCAATCCCAGCGGTGGTACTCCACCTTACCACGCACCACGGGTGGCGTCATGAACTTTCCACACCATCCCCTGTACATAACCCCCCTTGGTTTGAGGAGCCATACCACCCCAAGGTCCGGAGCCCTCTCGAGCCACCGCGGATTCAGATCCAAGCAGCCCGGCTGCTGACGCGGGGGCAACACATTAACATTCGTCAGGAAACAGAATATGATCATCGTTCCTTATCACGATGACTTCTTGATCATAGCTCGTACCATACCACGTTTCAGGGAACACATGCAAATAATACTCCAGATCCTAATATCTTTGGGATGGCTTCTTAATCTGTAGAAATCAAGCTTAAATCCATCAGCCAGAAAAAAATTCCCGGGGTTCCTACTGGATTCTTAGGAACAGGTTTCATTTCTGCCAAAAGACAAACAGATGCCAATAAGATCCAGTATCTCTGCTCTGTGAGCTCAGAAGTCAGTCTCCACAAGATTATAAAAATAGCAACAAAAAGAGGACAATGTCCTCCAAAAATTAAGTATTACTCACAGCAAGTTGGGCTGTAGTGTGTACATCGCCCAGGCCAAAAGCTAATGCTCTACCAGGATACAGCTAAACCCCCACTAATGTGGAAGCATCACAGGTGCAGGAGAAGCAAATCACACACACACCTCCATGGAATGGAGGGGAGGCGAATGCTAGATAATAAAACTGCACACAAGTGGCTTGCATAGAGCGCTGTTCACATGCAGATGGCACAGTCACAAACCCGCAGCCTATTAGGTGACGCCCTTCTATTAGATCAGGCGGGCTGCCAAGCCGTACACCACTGTGTATCATGCACGGACAGACACTCTACAATGCAAGGCCCAACAGAAAGGGGCCTGGCTGTATCCTGTACAAACAAAAAAATATGAGGTTTTTGTTGGTATTTATGGCCATAAAACGTAAGCCTACACCCTCGTCACGGGACCTCATGTCTGTAGGTCCCTACACTAAATATAAAAATAGCAACAAAAAGAGGACAATGTCCTCCAAAAATTAAGTATTACTCACAGCAAGTTGGGCTGTAGTGTGTACATCGCCCAGGCCAAAAGCTAATGCTCTACCAGGATACAGCTAAACCCCCACTAATGTGGAAGCATCACAGGTGCAGGAGAAGCAGGTCACACACACACCTCCATGGAATGGAGGGGAGGCGAATGCTAGATAATAAAACTGCACACAAGTGGCTTGCATAGAGCGCTGTTCACATGCAGATGGCACAGTCACAAACCCGCAGCCTATTAGGTGACGCCCTTCTATTAGATCAGGCGGGCTGCCAAGCCGTACCACACTGTGTATCATGCACGGACAGACACTCTACAATGCAAGGCCCAACAGAAAGGGGCCTGGCTGTATCCTGTACAAACAAAAAAATATGAGGTTTTTGTTGGTATTTATGGCCATAAAACGTAAGCCTACACCCTCGTCACGGGACCTCATGTCTGTAGGTCCCTACACTAAATATAAAAATAGCAACAAAAAGAGGACAATGTCCTCCAAAAATTAAAACCTCATATTTTTTTGTTTGTAGTGCACTGTACAAACACAGTGCACTTTTGTTTGCACTGTAGAGTGTCTGTCCGTGCATGATACACAGTGGGGTACGGCTTGGCAGCCCGCCTGATCTAATAGAAGGGCGTCACCTAATAGGCTGCGGGTTTGTGACTGTGCCATCTGCATGTGAACAGTGCTCTATGCAAGCCACTTGTGTGCAGTTTTATTATCTAGCATTCGCCTCCCCTCCATTCCATGGAGGTGTGTGTGTGATCTGCTTCTCCTGCACCTGTGATGCTTCCACATTAGTGGGGGTTTAGCTGTATCCTGGTAGAGCATTAGCTTTTGGCCAGGGCGATGTACACACTACAGCCCAACTTGCTGTGAGTAATACTTAATTTTTGGAGGACATTGTCCTCTTTTTGTTGCTATTTTTATATTTAGTGTAGGGACCTACAGACATGAGGTCCTGTGACGAGGGTGTAGGCTTACGTTTTATGGCCATAAATACCAACAAAAACCTCATATTTTTTTGTTTGTACAGGATACAGCCAGGCCCCTTTCTGTTGGGCCTTGCATTGTAGAGTGTCTGTCCATGCATGATACACAGTGGGGTACGGCTTGGCAGCCCGCCTGATCTAATAGAAGGGCGTCACCTAATAGGCTGCGGGTTTGTGACTGTGCCATCTGCATGTGAACAGCGCTCTATGCAAGCCACTTGTGTGCAGTTTTATTATCTAGCATTCGCCTCCCCTCCATTCCATGGAGGTGTGTGTGTGTGATCTGCTTCTCCTGCACCTGTGATGCTTCCACATTAGTGGGGGTTTAGCTGTATCCTGGTAGATCTCCACAAGATTAGCAATGTCTGTCCTGGGATATGACATCATGGATTCAAGCAACACCATGGTCCCAAGCTTAAAGAGAACTTTTGAAACTTAAATCCTGCCTTGCTGGAAAGGATCCCCTAAATCTGTGAACAGATAAAATTAATTTGCCTTTTCAAGTAAAAGCCTACCAGTGCTGGTGGCTCAAACCAAAGAATCTAAAAAAAGGTTGTCACGAAACGGGGGGTAGGAAGTGGAAGTTACACCCCTCCTTTCTACGACCCGACAGACGGAGCCCGTGACACGCTCTCTAGCGCCCCTCTTATAGTCAGGCCAATTATGGAATTGTCCGACAATAAGCAAGGAGGCTGCTATTCTACTATGCCGATGATTGAAGGGCTCCCGGTGAGAGTAAGGTATATATTCCCCCGACCTCTGTGGACGGAATATATCTAAACCTCCCTCAGATCTTACTGGTTGCCCCACAATGATCCTTGGCATAAACTCGCTGCCACCAATCGATTACGATAACTATTACGCCGAGCACACAGACGTGGAATTCAGGATCGAGATAACAGAACAGCCCAAGATTAAATTATATATTTTAATCGACATAAGGCACACTAGAAACTACAATATATACAATATGGAATTTACAGAATATATATATAGATAGGTCATTTACAGGTAAGTTATGGATCACAAGCAGGCATACAGATCAAGCAGTTACCTTATGCGTCTGGCCACAGGGGGGCGCCATTCGACCAGGGTTCCAGGGACTTTCTCACAGGTGTATAGTACACATGACCCCCGTGTAAAGACAAACCAAAACATGGCCACATTGCCTTTATCAAACTGGTTCCAATCCATGTCCCCTCCTACCTAGTGACCTCACAGGGGAGGACTTCCCCACCCCTGGCTTGAGTCTAAAATAATATCCCAAAGTGATTATTGGCCATAACTTTGCCTGGGAACATCGTAGGCGGACGCCAATGCTTTCATTTTTACAGTTATGATTTTACCTTCACAATGATAGAACACATGGTTAGACTGCTGGTGCCCCACTGGCCAATATCCAGTTTGGGATACCTACAGAGGTCCCACACCTATTTAAAATATGTGCTGGGATCGTCAACATGCCGGGATGCGATATTTATGCTTGATATGTTTATATGAAGCACGGCTCACGAGATATTAAACATTTATTCCTGGTGCCTGTCTGTCTCAGGTGTACAGGATGCCTGTAATCAGTCTGTGACTTCTTCTACAGCGTTACAGAGAGGGGGTCTTCCTTCCCTTTTGTGTTCTTAAGGCCTAAACAGCTCACCTAATTTCCATATCATAGGAGATTGCCTTTTGGTCACACAGACAATTTCCTCAAGTTAAGTATCATACTGATTGAAGCCTCCTTAGGCCTTAAGGCCCAGTCACACACAAGAGATATGGTCGTACCCTGACAAGATGGTGGCTATAGGAATATGGCTTGATAGCTCAGAATATATCCCTATTTCCTCACAAAGGTCTATACTGATAATCTATATATATAATTGCCTTATTCTGTCTGTCTGTCTTGCTCCAAAATGACGTCATTACAGTGACAACTGTCGCATTGGCCGCTCGGCCCCGCCCCCCGCACGCATTGGTCGCTTGGCTCGGCCCGGCCCCGCCCCCCACAGGCATTGGCCGCTTGGCCACGTCCCCCGCACACTTTGCCCACTTGGCTCGGCCCATCCACGCCCCCTGCACAATTTGCCTGCTCAGCCACGCCCCAGCACACTTTGCCCGCTCGGCTCGGCCATGCCCCACCGCACACTTTGCCCGCTTGACCATGCCCCCCGCACACTTTGCCCACTCAGCCACGCCCCCCTCACTCTTTGCCCGCTCGGCCACGCCCCCCACAGACATTGGGCACCTATACACCTCCCCCCAGGACTACTCCACCTATTAGACACCTCCCCCCAGGACTACATCACCTATTAGACACCTCCCCCCAGGATTACTCCACCTATTAGACTCCTCTCCCCCCACGACTACTCCTCCTATTATACTCCTCTCCCCCCAGTACTACTCCTCCTATTATCCTCCTCTCCCCCCAGGACTACTCCTCCTATTAGACTCCTCTCCCCCCAGTACTACTCCTCCTATTATCCTCCTCTCCCCCCAGGACTACTCCTCCTATTAGACTCCTCCCCCCAGGACTACTCCACCTATTATACTCCTCTCTCCCCAGGACTACTCCCCCTATTATACTCCTCTCTCCCCAGGACTACTCCCCCTATTATCCTCCTCTCCCCCCAGGACTACTCCTCCTATTATACTCCTCTCTCCCCAGGACTACTCCTCCTATTATACTCCTCTCTCCCCAGGACTACCCCTCCAACACACACTGCACAAAACATACCTTCCCCCAAAACACACACACACACCCCACACCCACACACCCACACAAACCGCGCAACACACACAGCACCACACACACACAACGCTGCAGACATACAGCGCTCCACAAACAACGCAACACACACAACGTAGCACACAAAGAACACCGGTCTCACACACCCCCACACCCAGACAACACCCAGAACATTAAAACTATGTGCCCACGCTGCGAAAAATGCGTGGATTTTGCCGCGGATTTCTCGCGGAAAAGCCGCAGATTTTCCAGAAATCTGCAGCACAGCTACTCCCCAGCCATTTCTATTGCATTTGGGAACCGCTGTGCCCACGCTGCGGATTTTTCCGCAGCGGAAATCGTGCGGATTTTCGTGCGGAAAAATCTGCAGCATATCAATTATTGTTGCGGATTTTCGTGCCGATTTTGCCTATTCAATTGAATTAAAAAAAAAAAAAAATCGCAAAATCCGCAACAAAATCCGCTTCAAATCCGCATCAAATCCGGGTCAAATCCGCACAAAATCCTCACCTATGAAAAGGTGCGGATTTCGGGGGAAAGCTGCGGAATTTGATGCAGAACAATCCGCAGATACAGAGTCCCGTGGGCAAATAGCCTTACAGCGCCTTACACAAACACTTGGCAACTACACACAACATCTATATATATATAACAAAAATCATACATTAACTACACAATAAATTCTAGAATACCCGATGCGTAGAATCGGGCCACCTTCCAGTTACAGTATAATGATGGATGCCAGTAAAAGTGGATAAGGAGTGGACGTTTAGATTTTTCTGATGATAGCCAAGAAATGGGGCTATACAATGGTGAACTTATTTGTGAACCGCCAAAATGCAAAAATAAATCAATACTTCTCCCTGAATCTAAATGACAGGTGTGTGGCAGTGGCCACATTAGCCCATCCATAGAATTTCATGTTGGCCCACGCTTCCCCCCTCCCCAGTTCCTATACTACCAAAAACAGTTCCAAAAATCAGGATGGAGGGAGTCAATACAATCCTTATAGCACCCCTTTGGCCAAAAAGGTGCTGTTCTGGACAATAAACAACCTGAAGTCACAGGATCCTCTTATCCTCCCTCCAGTCCATGACCTTCTACAACAAGGTCCAATTTTCCATCCAGCCCCACAAGATCTATGTCTGTCTGCTTGGTTTCTAAAGCCAAAATATTAAAGGCAAATGGTCAATCGGATAGGGTCATAGGTAAGCTTCAGAATAGTAAAAAAAACAGATAACCAATTCTATCTATGAAAAAATATGGAAAACCTTTATCTCATGGTATGGGGCTATTTCATCCCATCAAGCCAGAATGTTGGATTTGATATAGGATGGACTGGGAAGAGGCTTAAGACCTAATACCCTTAAATTCCAGGTATCAAACTTAAGTTCTATTTTTGACCAGGATTTAGCAAATCATTGGTGAGTAAGAAGATTCATGACCAAAACTTCACAGATACACCCAAGAAAATCCAAAATGTTCCCACCTTAGGACCTTAATTTATTCTTAAACTATCCTGGAAGGTAGTGTTCCTTGTAACCATAACAATGGCAAGAACAGTTAGTGAACTACAGGCACTATCAATCAGCGAACACTATCTGGGAATCCTAGAAGATAGGATTGCGGGTTGGGATAGACCTATCTTTTTTGCCAAAAGAATTCCACATGTCTCAGGAGATAATTCACCAGCTCTTGTGCCATGATCCAACAAATGACAGAGAAAAGGGATTTCATTCATTAGATATACGAAGGACCATACTTCATTATCTTCAACAAACAATGCTGGAGGAAGGACCAGAATCTCTTTATTCATTACTGCGGACAAAGCAAGGGAAAGAAGACTTCAAGGCATTCCATAGCCAATTGAATTAAGAAAACTATTTGTGAAGCCTATCGGAGTCAGAGTCTATTACCTCAGGAAAAGTTGAGAGCTCACTTCACAAGAGCCATATCTGTCTCCTGTGCCAAAAGGGCAAGCGCTTCCATTAAGCAGAACTGCAGAGCTGATCCTTGGTCCATAGCTTTTCTAAACATTGTAGACTAGATTTAATATACAGTAATTTAGTCTTTGGGAGGTAAGTCCTTCAGACAATTTTTTCTTTGGCATTCCACCTGTGGTGTTGTCGTGGAGGGTGAGGGGAGAAAATGGAATTAGACTTAACAGTAATTCCTTTTATGGGAACAGGGGCCTAACGATCGCGGTCGCAGGGGTCGCCACTGCGACCGGGCCTGGGGCTTCAAAGGGCCCGTCCTTGACCTCAGCACTTGGTTCAGCTGGATGTGAACCCGAGTACCACATCCAGCTGACATGTGTTGAAGAACTGAGCCCAGTCTGGACTCTGTGCTGCAAACTGCGGCGGAAATGGTCACTGCAGCCGGCTCTGGGGATAACACGTGTCCCGGCTACATAAAAAATGCATATGCACTACTCTCTCCGCCCATAATCTCGCCCACCTCTTTCCACTGTCCTGTAGCTGATGATGCCTCATTGCTGTCAGACATCCAACTTTCATATTAATTTGTATATGCAGTGTGTTTAAAATGCAGACATATACAGTATATAACAAAAATATATAACAAATATAGTGTGTATGTCTGCATTTGTGTGAATAAGTGACTGTACATGGGACATTTTAGTGTTAAAATTCAGACATTAAAAAGCATAAATAATACTAAAAGCACCAAAAAAACCACTTAAGGCCCTGTGCGCACACTGCATTTTTTGCTGCAGTTTTGCTGCATGAATTGCTGCAGAAAATGTTCATAACCTTTCTGCAGTCATTCTCCAGCAAAATCTATGATAAAAAAAAGGTGTGCGCACACTGCTTTTTTTTCATCTACAGGTTTTGCTGCAAAATTTCTACAGCAAAAAGAATGTGCATGTCACTTCTTTTCCGCAGGTACCTGCGGTTTTTGCCATAAATAAATGTTAAAAAAACGAAGGGACCAACCCATGGAAAATCCGCGGCAAAACCACACCAAACCGCTGTAAAACCGCATGCGGATTTCGGTGCATTTTTTTGCCGCAGGTGTGGAATTCTTTCACAAGGTGCAGAACTTTCTGAAGAAAATTCCATTTTTTAGTGCGCACATAGCCTAAAAATGGCAAAACTCGTGTACCATTAAAAAAACAACTACCATTTTTATATGCAAAATGAATAAATCTATAATATTATTTATAGCACAAATATGCACAGAAAAAAAAAGGTGAATGGAGCCATAAACAAGGACGGGAACTTATACTAGGAAGGGGGACAAAGATACAAGCATGGGATGGGAAAACTGGAGGCTGAGGGAATAAGGCCCTTTTCACATTGCGTTTTGCCTTACGTTCAGTGGTCCCGTTGGGGCATCCGTCCGAACTACCCCTCCCCCCACGCTGCAAAATGTGTTTCGGACACATGCGCCGACAGGGCAATTGACTGTAATGGAGAACACTACGTTAGCGTGTGGTCTGTCTTGTACCAATTTTGCACATACATTTTCTGCAGACGGACACCCAAACGTAGTCGACTACGTGTGAAAGTAACCTATGGCTCAGCTTCTGCATGCTTTGCTATACATTAGTCCCTGAACCCCACTTTCCCATGCTCTACTAAACATCTTTCCCTTAACACCCAGCTTTCCCATGTTCTAGAACACATCTTTCCCTCAGGATGCAGCTTTCCCATGCTCTGCTATACATTTTTCCTTCAGTACCCAGCTTTGCCATGCTCTGATATCACGAGCAAGCTAAGTGCTGAGGTAAAGATGTACAACAGAGCAACAGAAAAGCTGGATGCTGAGGTAAAGATGCATAGCAGAACATGGGAAAGCTGGGTGCTGAAGGAAAGAGGAATATCAGAGCATGGGAAAACTGGGTGCTGAGGAAAATATGTATAGAAGACCATGGGAAGGCAGGGTGCTGAGGGAAATATCCAAGCGTCTGCATAATTATCCTGTACTCCGAACTGGGGGGAGGTGAGAGGAGATGGGGGGCAGGTCCGAATTTTGCACGTGGGCCCATTGAACTCAACTCTAGTTACGCCACATGTGTGGGAACCTTCCATGACAGGATGGATAAATCCCTACCTTCCATTAATATGTTCCTTTATTCCTTGGTGTTAAATATTTTGAGCATTCATACTGTGTAGTCCTTCAGAAAAACCTGACCTGAGGATAGGTGGTGGGGAGGGACAATTTAACCTTTTTGTGTTTCCTATCCCTATTAGGACTTGTTGGCAACCACCTGTGGTGCTGTTGTGGAGGGGTCAAGGACAAGGAATTACTGATAAGTCTAATACCATTTTTCACCGATGACAGCTTTATATCCCATGTGCATTCTCTTAAGAAGCTTTATCAAGTAATCGTCTGGAATGGCTTCCTACATGTCTGCTTCATCACGAGTTCATTTGTAGAGTTATTGGTCTTCATAAAGTGTTTGTGACAATCAGCTGTGTTTTGCTTTTGCAAGCGCAATGTTGTACATAGTTCCATATAGTACTCAGCCCTGTTCCACAACTGTCGTAAGCCAGAATATGGCAAGAATCATTAAACTAAGTAAGGAAAAAAGACAGTCCATCATTACTTTAACACATTAAGGTCAGTCAATTCGGAAAAATGGTAGAACCTTGAAGTGCAGTCATGAAAGCCATTAATCACTATTATGAAATTGGCTCTTATGAGAACTGCCCCAGGAAAGGAAGACCATTAATGACCTACAAGGATAAATGTATCAGAGTTTTGAACCTTAGAAATTGCAAATTGATAGCACTACAGATTCTAGCCATCATAAGGAATATTTTTGTCTTGTTTTTTTTTTTTACATATTTTTCTCATAAATATAAGCAATGTGTGCATGAGTTTTCTGGGATCTCATTCACATTGCTTGTACTATAAAATGCTGCATATTTTCAGCAACTAATTCATGCGGCGACAATGCAACAAAAACTCAACATGTGCATATAGCCTTAACATGAATTAGGGAAGAAGAAAGACTAAAGGCCGCTTTACACGCAGCGACATCGCTAAAGCGATGTCGTTGGGGTCACGGAATTCTTGACGCAGATCCAGCCTTGTTAGCGATGTCGTTGCATGTGACACCTAAGTGTGATCGAAAAAGGTCACAAAATCGTGCAAAATCGTTAATCGTTGACATGCTCCCCTATTCCCAAATATCATTGCTGCTACAGGTACGATGTTGTTCGTCGTTCCTGCGGAAGCACACATCGCTATATCTCCTTACCTGCGTCCACCGGCAATGCGGAAGGAAGGAGGTGGGCGGGATGTGCTACGTCCCGCTCATCTCCGCCCCTTCGCTTCTATTGGGCGGCCTCTTAGTGACGTCGCTGTGACGCCTTAGAAAGGAGGCGCTTCGATGGTCACAGCGACATCGCTAGGCAAGTAAGTAGTGTGACAGGTCCGAGCGATGTTGTGCGCCACGGGCAGCGATTTGCCCATGACGCACAACCGATGGGGGCGGGTACGCATGCTAGCGATATCAGTAACGATATCGCAGCATGTAAAGCGGCCTTAAGACTACATGCGCACGCTGTATTTTTTTTACGTGTTTTTATCTTTTTTTTGGTGCAGTTTTGTTGTCAGAACATTCTGACATTTGACTTCCCAGCAAAGTCTATGAGAAGTCAGATTTGCTGTGCACATGTTGCAGTTTGTCAGCAGTTTTTATGACAGAAGTTTGTGACAAAAAAGAAGCAGCATTTCATCTTTCTTGCGTTTTTGTCAACATTTGTCCCCCGTTGAAATCAATGAGGGGATGAAAACTGCATGACAAAACGCATGATTACAAATTGTTTGCAATTTGCATATGTTTTACCCGCGGTTTTGTCAACAAAAACGCAACTCACCAACTTAGTTCCAAAATGAAAAAAATCAATGCTGGAATTATTTTGGCATGTCGGTGTCTCTCTCTCTCTGTCTCCCTCTCTCCAAGCACTACATACTCACCAATAAACGGCGCGCGCGGCTGTCACACTGTTCCCGTGACCTCTCATTCTTCTTCCCGACCGACTCATTAGCTTCATTACATATTCACTGCACCCGCTCAATGGGATCATACATATTCACTCCTCCTCATCTGAGATTGGTTGCAGTCAGACAGCTGTCACTCAGCATGGGGGCGCGTCTGACTGCAACCAATCACAGCCGCCAGTGGGCGTGTCTACATTGTACAGTACAATAAGTAAACAAATAATTTTAAAAAACGGTGTGCAGTCCCCCCAATTTTTATACCCAGCGAAGATAAAGCCTTACAGCTGAGGGCTGGTATTTTCAGGATGGGGTGACCAACGTTATTGGGAGCCCCCCAGCCTTAAAATATCAGCCAGCAGCCTCCCGGAATTGCCGCATCCTTTAAATGTAACAGCCCCGGGACTTTACCGGCTCTTCCCGAATACCCTGGTGCGGTGACAATCAGGGTAATAAGGAGTTAATGGCAGCCCATTGCTGCCACTAAATCCTAGATTAGTCATGACAGGCATCTATGAGACACCCCCAATTACTAATCTGTAAGTGAAACTAAATAAACACAAACACCCATAAAATCCTTTATTTGAAATAAAAGACGAAAAAGCACCCTCTTTCACCACTTTATTAACACCCCAAACACCCCTCCAGGTCCACCGTAATCCACACGAGGTCCCACGATGCTTCCAGCACTGCTACATCTGAAGCTCACAGTGAGTGCCATAAAAGAAAATTGCCTGCTGTGAGCTCCAGGCAGCAACTGAAGTGAGTCGCAGTGGTGACATCACTCAGGTTAGCCGCTGCCACAGTTGGAGTCCTACACTTGTGAGAGCAAATCCTCCGAGTGATGGAAGTGAGCTGTGTGATCAGCGGTGCCGTCACTCAGGTGATTTCCGGTCACAGCTGGAGTCCTGAACCGGTGAGCGCAAATAAGGCAGCGACTGAAGTGAGCCGCAGCTGGAGGATTCGAGTGATGGCACCACTGATGGTGTGGCTCACTTCAGTAGCGGCCTGAACCTCACAGCGATGAACCCATGACGTCACTGCTGCGACACACACCATACTGCGGGTCCCGTAGATGTGACATCAGGGGGTTCACCCCAGTTCATTCTGCTCAGTCTGCACTCACAGCTGCCAGGCATGTTTTATGATGCTCGCTGTGACAGGACAAGGATGTAGCAGAGCTAAATTGCCGTGCGACTTTTTGTGAAGTTTTGGTTGCAGTTTGTGTGCAGAAAAAATTGCAGCATGCGCATATAGCCAAAGACTGATTAGTTTATATAGAGTGGCAAAGATGATAGCTAAAAGGGGGCACACTGATGCCTTATCCATTAATATTTTGAATGGTGCATGACTAATAGTATAGTAATGATGAAATTAGTTATTTTTAGTCAGGGGCACAGTGTGTGATTTTTCATTCTGGAGATAAATGTATATATACAATATACTGTATATGGCTTTGGGGGGTTTTAGGGCTGCGGTGATCAGTGTGACAAGACACGATGCGGCTGGAAGGTGTCGTCATGAAGATCTGACCAGATGGAGAAGAAATAACAGAAACAACTCTAATGAGAAGGGACATCAGCGAAAAGTCACTGGATGTAAAAATCGAGCAGCACACCAACACTTCCAGATACAGGAATCTTGCCCGATTATGCATAGCATAGTCCTTTTGTATATCATGTGCTTTCTTGTTATGAATAGGGTCGTCCTTAATTATAGTTTCATCTTTTATTATATATAACACCATCCCTTATTACGTACCATCCACTCCAGTTATGCAAGGTGCCGTACCTCATTATATACCATCTGCTGTTATGTACAGCACCATCCCATTATTGCATAGTATCATCTTTTGTTATGTTTAGCATCATCTCATTATTACATAGCATCAGCTCCTGTTATGTATAGTGTCGTGGGCGGGGGACAGACCACGGCAGGGGGGCTGCTCGAGACGCTCCGATCCGGGCGGTTGCTGTGGCTCGAGTGGCAGCCGGACCAGGGCTCGTGCAGCAGTCCGTCGCCCACAACTGAATAAGGGGGTTATTTACAGGGGAGAGTTTGTCAGTAACACCACCCGTGGGTTGCGGTGATAGTTTGTGACACCGCCGCTGCCTTGGTATGGGGTGCCCGGGGCTGATGGAGTGGGGCAGCAGGATGGTATCCCCTCCACGGGTTGGGGATGTGTTGTCCCGGGGCCCAGGTGTAGGTGCAGTGTTGGGACACAGTCCGCAGGGCTGATGATACTGGTGTACTCACTATTTGAATAAAGTCACACAGAGTCCAGATAGTAAACCAAGTGCCGGATACCGGTAGCCTACGGAGGGGTGTGCTGGGGTCCCGCACACCGGTAGACAGGACAAGGGCCCTTCCTCCTGCACTTCTGTGTTGTTGTCTTGTGTGTTGACTAGTCCGCATGAAACGTTGTAAATCCATTCCCGGTGACTTTTCTGTGGGAGCTGTGGCCCGCGAGATCTGACCCTTGGGATTTTAACAGGCACTTGCAGACGCCCTATCTCCCGCGTTGGGCTTCCGTCTCACTCTATCTGGGCTGCTAGTGGACAAGACTTGGAATCTTGTCCCCTGCTGATTAATTGGAAAGGTGCTTGCAGCTGTCCTCGCCCTAGGGTCCAGGTACCCCGACTGTGCACGGCCTCCGGACCGGATTCCCGCTGTCGACACCGGCGGGCTACAACCCTGCCCCGGTCCACTTAAGGTCTCCCGCCTCCCGTCTCTTACCGGATCTCCGTCGCCTGTGGCCCTGCTCTGCCGTCTGTCACCTAGTCAGCTCAGGTAGTCCGGGAGCTACAACCCCCGACTACCACTTCACTCCTCTCAGTTCCTCTGTCTCAGCTTGACTCTTTCTCTGTCTGACTCAGACTACCTTGTTCCCTCTCCGAACACCTCAGAACCCCTACGTGGGCGTCACCATCTGCCTGGCCCCACCCACTGGTGTGTCCCTATTGTCCTGGGGGGGTGGCTAGGCTTTTGTGGCTGGTGTATGTACCTGTGTGTGGTTGTGTTGGAAGACCAAGGAGGAGGGAATCCTGCATCTGAAAGATGGATGTAGTTTTCTGTGACAACCTGATTTTGTCAGGGCGTCACAATAGCACCATGCCTTACACAGTGTATGCTTGTTATTTTTATTAATGACAGTGCCCACTTTACATTGTCCTCTTTTGTTAGATATAAAATAACTGCTGATAAAGCAACATATTTTCCATGTTCCAGTCATTTATTTTTGTATCTAGGAAGAGAAGACTCTATAAATTTTAAAAAATACAAGAGAATACGATACGTAAGGGATGGGGCTGTACATAACAAGAGAGGGCACTACGTAATAAGAGAGACTATAATATAATAATAATAATAATACAAATCTTTATTTCTATAGCGCCAACATATTCCGCAGCGCTTTACAATTCAGGAGGATCATATACAAACAAGTAACAGTTATAGAAAATACAAAAATTAAAGTAGGAAAAAAAAGGGACAACACAGCTCATGAGAGCTTACAATCTACACTCAGATGCACGAGGTGCAAGTGCTTATTTACAATGACAATCCAGCCATCTCAAGGAAATGAGGGACAGATAAAGGATGCCTTTACCAGTTAGCTAGAACCTTGAGATGCATTTGGGTGCAGTGAAGTTTAACGTAGAGTTATGTTGTGAGGGATCGTGGAGGGACTATGTGAATTTAGTTCAGCTAGGGAGTGTGATAGGCCACCCTAAAAAAAATGCGTTTTTTGGGAGCGTCTGAAGTGGAGTAAGTTGCGATTCATCCTAACTTCTTGGGGTAGAGCATTCCAGATGATTGGTGCAGCTCGGGAGTAGTCTTGGATCTGGGAGTGGGAGGTTCGGATTACTGTGAATGTTAGTCAAAAGTCATTTGCAGAGCGTAGGGAAAGGGTAGGGTGTTAGAGAGGAGAGTGGGGATGTAGGGGGGTGCTGCACTGTGGAGAGCTTTGTGGGTGAGAACAAGCACAGGGACCCGAAGCTGTCTCGATCACCCCTGAGCCCCGTCATGATGCTGAGCTCCTATGCTTGGTTTGAACAATCTCTCTGTGCTGACAGAGTCCCTGTAAAGTATTCCCAGTGAGTTCTTCCAGTGCATATAGAAAATATACGCTGGAGATGAAATATGAACAGGACCTAACTGCTAACACGCTTCAGGCATAAATGTCCTTTATCATAGTTGGTTAGGAACATGCTAGCAGTGGATAGACCATGGAGCACAGGCCAAAAGAAGAGTATACTGATGATTGCTAAGATGACTGTGTGCACGGGCTCTAAATCAGCACAATGAGGAGGATTTGGGGAATTGTCAGTACTGCTGACTTGTGTATGCTTCACTAGACAAACTGCTGCCATAATAAAACTTAGTAACCGAAATGAACAAAGTTGTTATTTAAGCGGCTATACCCACAGAGTGCATCCAAAAGAATAAATGAAGGTTAATCATTGAAAAATAGAAGAGATTATTTGAAACAAAATGACAAATGTTACTGAAATTTGCATTGCAGATCAATTCCCCTGGCCCAAGAAGCGGAGCACTGTGTGCCATTTACTGGCTGACTGAATTTAGGTTCTTCTTTGTGCATTGATCTCCAGTGTTGGAGGTCAGAGCAAGAGAGAGAACAAAGGTTTCAGAAAGCCACAGCAACCTCCAATCTTTTTCACTGACTGTCGGTTAATTTTCCATTCCAGTGAGTGAATGTTTTATATGAAAACAACAATGGCATTTTACAATCTGAAACAAATCTAATACAGGAGAAGGGGATTTTTGTGAATTATGAAAGAATGAGTTGATTTTACTTAAAACAATCTTGATTTTTTTTTTGTTATCTCTATTTTTAAGCAAAAACAACAACCTCAATTCAAGGGATTATTCGCTACATTTTATTAGTATAAAAATGGGACAAGTGACAACCAATAATATGTGGGGGACTCCAGCAGCAGTACGGAGCAGTGCTGGGGGTCTACTAGGTTGTTTCCTTTGTTTACTTATAGCACCACCATAGGCCCATTTTTTAATCTAATAAAATGAAGTAGACAAACCCTTTAAAACGTAACTGACGTTGTAACAGTTTTTTTCAAAGTAACATTAGAAATATCCTGAATTTGTGACTTTGACTCATTTTACAAGCATACGTTTTGCAAAGACATCCAGCATTCTCCATCAAACCCAATGTGTTCAAGGAGGCTGTCTACCTGGCTCATTTCAATAGGTAAGACAGCTTCTTGTCTCAGTGATGTTGAAATGGCTAGTTAGCCCCCTTCAAGCATCTGTTAATGGAACTGAACAATGCTTGCATTAAAACATCTGTGCAATGTTCATAACTAAAGTATGTTAGCAAGTTTAATGAGTTTGCACTAAGCAGGCCTGTAGTGCCCTAGACGATCACAGTCGGTGCCAGGGGCCGCCATAGTCAATGCTTTATTTCATTTGAATAAACAGCTAGCGCCTAGTAGAGAAGCTCTCAGCACACTTATACCTAAGGCACTCACCGGCCAATCACATGCCAGTAACTGACGTCAGCATATGGCGTCAGCTGTTGGCCTCTGATTGTCCGGTGGCTGACATTGGTTTAGTTCTGCAGAGAGCTTCTCTGCATAGCGACAGCAGTTCATTCAAATGAAATAAAGCGCTGTATACGGCGAACCCCGTCACCAGTCGCAATCATCGGTCACTGGTGCGACAGGCCATGAACCCGCGGGCCGAAAGAAACTGAAAAAAGAACACCGAGGGAATTGAAGACATGTGAGAAGAATCTTTTTTTTTATTTTTTTATGTGTATAAGAAGAATGGCATATAAGGGGAAATTACTATAGGATGGGATATTACTATAAGATGGGTACAAGGATGGGCACATTACTACAACAAGGAGACCAGGATGGGCACATTACTACAGGATGGGGACAAGGATGGGCACATTGCTACAAGGGGACCAGGATGGGCATATTACCATAGGATGTGTAGATTACTACAAGTTGGGAAACAGGATGAGCACATTACTACAAGAAGGGGACCAGCATGCGCATATGGGGACAAGGATGGGCACATTACTATAAGGGACCCAGGATGGGATAACTGGCTAAAGACAAGTAAAAGGGGACAGAGCTGATATCTGAACTTTTAAAGTGTTTGGTCTAAGACCCTTATTAAAGCCTGCCTGCAATAATTTGAGGATTTTTGGAATGTCCAGATGAGAAGTATCTATGATTGCCCTACTAAATTCTGAACAGAACGTCTTCCAGATCCTCTTGTAGATAGCCAAAGTCACATGTTTTCTGCTTGCCTGAATGAAAGAGATGAGCTGATCACAAAGGCCATGCACCTCCAGGATTTGCCTCTCAGGATCCAAACTGATAGATGCAGCTGTTGTATATTCTGATGTAATAATGGAACCTGAGGTAGAAGATCAATCTTCAAGGCAAGTAGGACCAGTTCTTCCAAGGCCAACCACTTCAACAGGGTAAGCCAGCTCCTTCTCAACCAAAAGGGAACTACTAAGATCACTATTGCCCATCCTCCTGGATCTTACTTAGCATTCTGGAGATTAATGGAAGTGGCAGGAAGGCGTATGAGAGATCCATGTCCCAAACCTGTGACAGGACATCCATTTCATCTAGGTTGTTCCTTCAATTTAGGGAAAATATATTTTACACTTTTTTTCCTGGAGGCAAAAAGATCCATTTGAGTTTGCACCCATCTCCGGGCTAACTGCTGTAATATATCTCCATTGAGCTGCCATTCTGATGCTCTCATTTGTCATCTGCTTAGGTAATCTGCAACCGATTCTCTGGTTCTCATAAGTGGACTGCTGTGATGGAAAAAACTGAATTTTCTGCCCACCAAAACATTTATGATGCTAGAGATTGAAATAGAAGGTATCTCAAACCCCCCTGATGGCGTATTTAGGATACTGCAGTGACGTTGTCTGATATTACCTTTATATGATGACCTCTGAGAAGGGTCTGACTCTCCTGAGGCACCTTCCAGTCAGCTCTTAGCTCCTTGTAATTTGAGGATCTGGTTTGAGTGTCTCATGACCATCTTCCCTGTTGATACTGAACTCCTATATGAAACCCTCAACTTGACTGACTAGCACCGGTGGTTACTATAATACAAGGGGAGGCGACCTAAGGAACTCCTTTTTGAAGATATTTTGGGAGAATCCACCAACACTGGGGTAGAATTATTTTCCTGTGTAGGATCTTTTACTAATTGTCCCAGGTTGACAGAATTACAGGCGGGAGATCTCTGTAGTGAAAATGATTCCATTGGACACTTAAAATCTCCCACTGTGCAACTAGTTTAACCAAAGGCCCCCATATAGTCTGTATTCCCAGGTAATAAGATTGGCAGAGTTCGCACACAGAGCAACAAGTTTAACAAGTGGCCCATACATAGCCTGTTTTCTGACTTCATCCACACAGCCAAGATTGCAAGAGGTCCCCCACAGAGCAACTAGTTTAATAAACGCTCCTATATAGCCTGTATTCCCAGTTCACCCACACAGCCAAGATTGCCAGAGTTTTCCCACAGAACAGCCACTTTAACCAAAGGCCTCTATATAGCCTATATTCCCAGTTCACCCACACAACCAAGATTACCACACTCCCAAAGAGCAACAGGTTTAACAAATGGACACTACATAATCTGATTTCAGAGTTAACCCACACAGTCAAGACAGGCAGAGTTCTCCCACAGAGCATATACTTTAACAAAAGGCCCCATATATAGCCTTTATTCCCAGTTCACCCACTCAGTCAAGATTGCCAGAGGTCCCCCCAGAGCAACTAGTTTAACAAAAGTCCCCTATATATCCTGTATCCCCAGTTCACCAACACAGCCAAGATTGACATAGTTTAACCAGAGCATAAATTTGAAATACTGGCCTCAACTATGCCTCTTTCCAATTGTTCCACACAGCAAATATTGCCAGAGTTTAACTACAGAACATACATTTTAAATATTTTCCTCAACAGAGCCTCTTTCCGCAGTTTGACCCACACAACGAAGATTATCAGAGTATAACCACAAGGCATAAATTTGAAATATAGGCTGGAACGGAGCCTTTTTAGACAGTTGCCCCACACAGCTAAGCTTGGCAGAGTTCCCCTAAAGAGCAACAAAGTTTTACAGATGGTCCCTATATTTTCAGCTCCAGCAGCGTACACTTCAGCTGCTGCAGTTAAAAAGCTTGTAGTTGGATTTGTGATCTAGCTGGCAGTCCACTGCAAGGCTTGGAAGAGTTCCCCCACAGATCCACAATTTTAACAGTGGCCCTACAGTGCCTCTTTTATGAGTTCACCTGCACAGAAAAAATTGACAGAGTTCCCTGTCAGAGAAAACATTTGAAGACTACCAATACAGAAAATGTTTTCTCAGTTGACCCACAGAGCAATTACTACCCTTTTAAACAAAGACTGAACACAACCTAGGAGGAGGTGGCTGTTGCAGTGGAAGAGGCAGAGGAGGAGGTAGCTAATGCTTTTTTTTGTAACAATGTATTTTTTTAGCTTTATTTTGGGGTTAGGCTACAAAAACTTTAGAATCGCAAATAGAGTATAGCAATGTGTGGATGCAGTGGTCTAGTTGTCTAGTCAGCTAAAGGTATGGACAAGTACTGTGGGCTACACAGTGGTTCATTGTTATGAATGTGAGCTTTCCCACACAGCCAAAATTGCCAGAGGTCCACCACTGAGCATACAATTTTAAAAAAAGCCCCTCAAAAGGCTCATTAGCCGTTTGACCCTTACAGCCAAGATTGACTGAGATCCACCACAGAGCGCCCAATTTTTAAGAATGCGCTAAACAGATTCTTTATCAAGTTTATCCTCACAGACAAGATTAGCAAAGATCCACCAGAAAGCACACAATTTAAAAAAGAGAAAAAAAATCCCCTAAACAGCCACTGAACCTGGATGACCCTCACAGCCAAGATTACCCAAGATCCACCTCAGAGCACCCAATTTTAAAAAAGGTCCCTAAACAGACTCTTTACCAAGTTGACCCTTACAACCAAGATTGCCAGAGATTCACTAAAGAGCACCTAATTTTAAAAAAGGCCCCTAAACAGCCTCATTGACCGGTTGACCCTCACAGGCAAGATTGCTTGAGATCCACCACAGAGCATCCAATTTTAAAAAAAGGCCCCTAAACAGCCACTTTATCTAGTTGACTCTCACAGTCAACTTTGTCTAGATACACCACAGAATACACAAATTTTTAGAAAAGCCCCTCAGCAACTCAGAAAAACTGGTGCACAGTGTACACACACAGCTTTTTGGGATATTCAGGCTACAGAAACTGGTGCACAATGGCCAATTAGAGCTTGTTAGATTTGTCACACAGGGCCTGATGCAGTGCAATAAAAGCTTTTCAGAGATTGAGCCCACAAAAACTGGTGCACAATCGCCACGCAGAGCTTTTGTGACAGTCCGCCACACTGGAACCTAACACTGTCCCTCACTCCAACAGCATCTGTGCCGCCCCCACATCAGCAGTCGGGCTGCTCGGATCCGGATCCACAGTGGCTCGAGGGATTTCCGGACCCGGGGGTCGCGCGGACACTCAAATAAAAAGGGATGTATATGTATGGGGATTGCTGTAAATACTTCGTGACGCCACCGACGATGTGTGGCAAGATGTGGTGCCACCGCTGCTGTTGGGGAGCACCTGGGGGTGATGGGATAGCAGCTAGATGTTAACCCCTCCGTGGGTAGGGATGGTTGCCCCGGGGCTCAGTGTCCAGAACACGGGGAGTGTTGTAGACCAGAGGTGGCACGCCAGGTCGGACCGGGGAGTGTTGGTGTACTCACTGTGGAATAATTGCACACAAGTCCATTGGTAAACCAAAGTGTCAGTGGCCGGCTGCCGTGTCCGGGTGTACTCGGGTCCCACACCCGGCTGGTGTACCGATGTCCCTTCCTACTCTGTGATTTTCCTCACTTTTGGACAACTCCGTCTGGAATGGGAAAGTCCACTCCTGGTGTATTCTGGTTGGGAGACGTGCCCGCGAAAACTGACCTTTGGGATTTCAGTGGGTGTTTGCGGATACCCTATCCCCTGCAGTGGGCTGCCGTTTCACTCTATCTGGGCTAACACTTCTGGAGCTAGGCCTGAAACCTGCTCCCGGCCTGGTGAATTAGAGAAGGGGCTTGCAACCCCGCCTGTGCACGGTTTCCGGACCAGATCTCCGCTGTTGGTACCGGCGGGCTCCAACCCTGTCCCGGTCCACTCTGGATCTCCCGCGACCCTATTCCCGTCGCCTTTGGACACAGTCTACTGCTTGCCACCTAGCCAGTAGACCAGGGCCACTACCCTGTCTACTCTCACTAGGCTCAGCTTTCCTCTGACAGACTGTCACTGTCACCCCTCTCCACTTCAACTCAGACTGATCTGAAAACTCAACTGCACTGTTTTTTTGGGGTTTTTTTAACTTCGTTTTATTGACAATTTCAAACATGGTACAACTGACATTTGCCATATAAAAATAGCTCAGTATATAAATAGTAATATTTGAATATAACAATGAACAGTCATATAAAGTCCATAATATCTTTAGCACTTAAGATAGAACAATGTTATTATCTATACTTCTTATCATTTGCATAAATATCTAATTTTATATTGAGCATAAGAACAGCTCTAACTATCAGCATGACCATATTTGAAAACAAGATAGAAAGAGGAAGAGAAAAAGGAAGAAAGAAAGAACAACAACAGCCACATTGCATTATTATATCTCAATATACCGTTGGACAGTGTTTCATATCTCAACATCTAACGGGAACCACCATTATCCACATAATCTCCCTCAAACCTCCGCAAGTGTGTCTGGAGAAGAATTCCACAAACCCCAGATTTTGTTAAATTTTCCCGGGCACCCCCTATTATAATATACCACCCGCTCATAGACTATGGTTGCATTGACTAGTTTAATCCAGGACCGCACAGTTGGATTCGAATCTCCCATCCACCTCAGAGCTATTACTTTCCTAGCCAGAAATAATGCCTCTCTGAGAAATATTGTCATGTAATGATCCCAGGACTCTTCCGACTCAACTGCACTGTTCCCGCTCCCGGATCCTCAAGACCCCTAGGTGGGTGCTCCCAATCTGCCTGGTCCTGCCCACTGGTGTGTCCTTCTTACCCTGAGGGGGGTAGCTAGGATTTTGTGGCTGATGAGACCTTGTGTGGTAAGGTGTTATGTGGGGTGTAGTACACTTCTGTAACCACCTGGGGGCGCTAGGGCATCACACATCCTAGCCTTGCCCTATTCACAGCAAAATGGCTGTGCAGCCCATGATCCCACCTTTATACACGCCATGTCACGTGGTGCACTGGTTAATCAGAGTCATGCCAATACCTGGCATAGCTGTGATGGCTCCGGAAGTGTCCACAACTTAAAAGGTTGCTGATAGACTGCTTTGTAGTGTTTAAACAAGCTTTATCCAGATGACAAACTCGAACAGGAACCAGACGAACAGTAAAAGTCCATATTTGGGTCCAAGACCCAGATACCCGATGTTCGATACAAACACCAAACTTTACAATTTGGTTTCACTCATCTCTAATCAAGAGACATATTTGTCCATTGAATAAATCACCCCGTTCTTCTTCAGACCTGCACCAAATGTGGGTTTTAGATCATTGTCATGTTGAAAAATTGTAGAGCAGTACATCTGTGAATTCATGATACCATCAGTGAAATGTAGCTAACTGACACCAGGAGCACTGATACACTGAAGAGACAAGTTGAGTTTCATTCACCATCCAGCATCCAGGCTCTAAAAGAGGTCGTTCTTGAAGAATGGAAAAAGATGGATATTCCAATATATTGCCAAAATGTTAATTTCATGCCTAGAAGGCTTAGTGCTGTCCTTTCACGGAGGTCATAAGAAATACTAGATATAGTTGTTTTTTTGTAGGGTGTATTCATTTTGTATCAACTAATTTGAGCAAAACAGATTTAACGAAAGTTACATTATTAACCTTACTTTCATGTAATGGGTTAAAAGTGTTGAAACTCATTATGCAACTCAGTCTTGTTAAAATTTTGTAAATTGTTCTTGTGTCCACTGAGATATTGATTAAGATCTTACTTTTCAAAGAGGGTGTAGTTATTTATGCTGAGCACTGTACATACAAGCTTGATTGTTCCACTTGATGGTTTGGTCATAACCTTCCAGGATATTAATCTCAGATTTTAATTCCACTTTTGTGCTTTGTGGAGAGAGCTCAGCATCACGATTCATCTCAATCCAACACCTCAGACAGAGCTGTGAGCCTTAAATATGTGAAAGCCGTCGCTGAGCATTTAAATAAATTGGCTCAGATATTCTTGCCTCAACTTAGAAACCTAGACTGAACTGGATAAAAAAAAGAAACACAAAGTCTTCCTTTACACACACTTTTTTTCAGGATTTTAAAAATACATATGTATAAAATTCCTTGAGCTTCAAGCGTTGTTTTTATACAAGTGCTTCTTTGGCAATATTTTTCATTTTTGTACAATTTTTAAAATCTGTTTTTTTTTTGTTTTGTCACAGTCTTTATGTTATTTAAAGAGACCTACCGAGAAAAACGCCCTAACGAAAATTACCATACTCTCGTTGTAGACTTTTCAATAATTTGCAATAGACTTAAAAGCAAAAAAAATTGACCACTGAAATTTTGTTAAAAAAATAAACAACAAAGGCAACAAGAAATGGGATTCCAGCCTTAAAAAGGTTTTCTGGTAATTATATAAATTAAATATGAAGCAATTAAAAATAGAGAAATAATATAAAATTTCTTCGCATTTACTATTAGGATCTGTTCCTTGGCTGACTCTGTCCGGGCCCCCCATAAATGCCACAGCACTTGTGGAATCACACAGTTTTTGGTGCATTTATTTTTATGCCAAAACCAGGAGTGAATTTGTAAGAAAAGAAATATAAAGAAAAGAGTTTTTCTGCTTAACGTCTAACTTTGGCTAAAAAAACTGCATGTAGTGTATATTTCCAGCCATAGAGTTTATCCTCAGTGCCTTCATACATTCTGTACTTGTGTCAGCAGACTCAGCAGCAATGTTGCCTAAGTGCTAAGTCGGTCAAGTTATAAGGATATTCCTAAGGTTTTTCAAAATGGGCCCAAAGAGGTAATAGAAAAAACAAATTGTCAGTGATTGGCTTGCTCACATTGCCCGACTACACCCCACTTTAATACCAAAAAGGCAGCCTACAGGTTTTTATAAATTCTCCCTTCAATTCACCCCACCCTCCCTCCAAAACAAATCTTCATAGTTTGCTATCAAGTTTTTATTAGTTTTTCAGAACTGTATTAAAAAAAATTGAACCTTTTTTACCTTAGTATGGAAAAAAATGTAAAAAAAAACCAACAAAATAAACCTGGCAAGACTGCATGCTGTAAATAGATTTCAGTGTGGAAAAATAAAAAAAGATGCTCATAAGTGAGCAGGGCATAGTAGCGAATTAATAAATCAAAACTTAAGACAGGGGTCGGGAACCTTTTTGGCTGAGAGAACCATAAACACCACATAATTTAAAATGTAATTCCATGAGAGACATACTCACCAAGGAGGAGCGGTGGTGGAGTGGCTTGTGGAGTATCACGGCGGCAAGTGCCATTGATCTACCAGAGGGCTGCTTTGCATCTCCCGCAGTTGACAAGATTGGCTTTAAGAAAATGGCCATAGTGCGTACGCAGATCGACGCGATGTACTTCAAGAAAATGGTTGCGGAGTCCTATCTTTGCACGCGGCACCTCCACAGCCATTTTCTTGAAGTCAATCTAGTCAACTGCGGGAGATTCAAAACAGCCCACAGTCTGCCGGCTACTGTGGGCTTGCCACTGCGACACCCCACAATCTTGCAGTTTCGCTGACCCTACACCACCACTGCAGCCCCAGTAAGCCATATGCAGTTTGTAAGATGCACCCCCATTTTTCTCCTAGTTTTGGGGGAAAAAAGTGCATTTTACAAACTGCAAAATACGGTATTTTTTTTCCTTAAAGACTAGCTGTAGTACCCGGCGCTGCCCGAGATAGTAATTGTCTCTTTCCCAGTCTCTGTCTGTCTCCCGCTCTCTCTGTCTCTCTCCCTGCCTGTCTCTTTCCCTGTCTGTCTCTTTCCCTGTCTGTCTGTCTCTGTGTCTTTTTTCCCTGTCTCTCTCTTTCCTTGTCTGTCTCTTTCCCTGTATTTCTGTCTGTCGCTTTCCCTGTCTGCCTCTGTCTCTTTCTCGGTCTGTTGCTTTCCCTGTCTGTCTCTTTACCTGTCTGCCTCTTTCCCTGTCTGCCTCTTTCTGTCTCTCTGTTTGTCTCTGTTAGTGTCTGTCTCTCCACAGAAATCATATTACCTCCCACATAAGCTTCTTATACTAACAATGTCCTTTATTCCAATAGCAACCAATCACAGCTCCTATTAATGACCTCTAGCTTCCAGCTACATTGACTTTAATGTAATCAGGTTTTTTGGAGAGTAACTGTGAAGCACAGGGTTACTTTTTTCGTGATTGTAAATGCGATGGTGTGAATTCCTTTAGCGGACATGCATACATACACACACACACACACACACACATACACACACACACACACATACTTACACTCAGTTTTATTTAGATAAGATTTGTCTGCGAGCCAGATGCAGCTATCAAAAGAGCCACATTTGGCTTGCGAGCTACAGGTTCCCGACCCCTGACTTAAGGTGTCTGTAAACATCTTATTTTCCTTTCCTCATGAACCAAACGGGTATACGGGAGGTGGGATTAGATGGGAGTTCAAGAGATACAGCCTTTCTGCTGATTTCAAGGGTGTATGGGCACCAAAAGAAAAAGAGACTGAAAAAGCACTGAGGTTAGTCGCTTATTGCATTTCCCTTTTGCTCAACAAAAGGCATAAAGATAAGCTGTTAGGAAACAAAACAGCACTTATTCACTACAGGACTGGCCCATTTTGTGCCTTTAGGACAAAGCACTTTGTTTTACAATGTTCTATTCCAGACGCCATATTTAATTTTTCATTAACATGGATGTATAAGGACTTTTTTGTGTGGGACACATATAACTTATATAAATGCTATTACCTCTTTTTAGGAGGAAAAAGAAAAAAGTGCAATTCTGCTGCTGTCATTTTGCCTTTTTAAATTGAACGTTTTTCACTTGCTGCAAAATAACGTAATTCAGAGAATCAGTTTGATTGCGTGGATACCGAACCCAAATATTTTTTTTATATTGCATTACTTTTGTATTATAAATGCAGTTTAAAAACAAGATAATTTGTGCTTGTGTCACTATATTATGAAAGCCATGAATTTTCCTTTTTTCCGACATTGGAGCTGTATAAGGGCTTTTTTTTATGTGACAAGATGTCTTTTTCAATGCTACCATTTTCAATACATATAAATTTTAGCCTCTTTTTTTGCGGCACAAGACTTCATTTTTATGTGAGTTTTAAATTCCTTTATTTAATAATTGGGGGCTGACAAATGTAAAGAAAAATAGGAAATATGTCTTTTTCACTTCTTTACTTTCTATTTGCATAGACCCGCTATAAACACTTTAAATTGTGTTCCACTTTACAATAGAAATATTGTTATATATTGGATATATTTTTTTTGATGGAAAGGCTAGAAACTGGGATTTAGAGTGAGCGTCTTTTGTTTTTAGTTTAGTATTTTTACGTATGCGTTATTTTATTCTTTCAGTACAAAAATAAATTTCTGACATTTTAAATAAAAATATCAATGACCAATATATCCACCCTTCTTTTTAATAAGTCATCATAAACCGTCCGTCCGTGGAGCCGAGCCTGCTGGCTTCTCAATCTGTTGACGGTACCATTTTTGGGCAGCACCAACAACAGCCTACAAGACACTGTTCCCAGAGGTGACTGTTTTCCTTCACTGCAAAATTCCCATTTAACAAGGGCCCACAAGTTCTCATTAGGGTTTAGGTCAGGTGAGAAATTGGCCATGTCATTATTCTTTCAGTGTTAAGGCCTTACTGGGAGCCAAGAAATTGAGTTCTTGAATGAATCATATGGAACATTGTCCTACATAAAAATCACGTTTTCCTTGAAAGATGCTGACTTTTTCCTGTACCGTGCTAAAAACTGGCAATACGTTTTGGAGTTGATTTTGAGCCCATCTTCAACCTGAAAAAAAACAACTAGCTCATTTTTAATTACACCATCCCATAGCAGTACCCCACCTTCATCTAGCTGGCATCTCAGTCGATGTGACCAGACCAGATGCCCATTACTGATCCAGCCCCGGGCACATCCATCTGCTCTGTCAGGTGTCACTTTCACCTCACCAGTTTATAAAACTTTGGAAAATGTTTTTAGATATTTCTGGGCTCACTCTTGAGGTTTCAACCTCTGTGTCTTGTTCAGTGGTGGTCTTTTTTCAGCTTTCCTTACCTTGGCGGTGTCTTTGAGCACTAAACAGCTTGTACTTCTGGGCACTCCAGGAAGCTTGAAGTTCTGAAATATGACAACACTGAAGGATAATGGGTTCCTTCACATTTGAGTCTTTTCAAATTGTTGGCAGTTAACATGCGTCTTTTTTTCTCTACACATTTTTTGTGACCTTGTTGACTATTTGCAACAAACCTTTTGCTTGTTCTGTGATCACATCTCAGTATCTTAGCAGTTTCAAAAGTGCTGCATACCTCTGTAACACTTCTAAAAAAAATTTGACTTTTCATATATGTAAATAGGCTCTTCAGAAGGAAGGGAATGTGATCAATGACAATACCTATTGGAAGTAAAAATTCTAAAAGTGAATACCCTTTAACAAACCTTGCCCCATGACTTAGGACAAAAAGTCAAACCAGAAACTCCATTTGCAGACACGTGTCACACGGCATTGCCCCTCCTCAGTGCACAGCAGAACTGATTTGGCTAGGATAGAGTCTACTGACATGGGTTCTATGGGGGAATATTTCTCCTTTCGGAGAGTGAAAAGCTGGAGTAAGGAGGCTTATAGGCCATGCAATGCTCCTCTGGGAACTTAAATATTCAAATCACCTCTTCAGAAAGAAAAGACTATTAGCATATTTAAATTCTTACAGGAGCACTGCATGACCTATAAGTCTCCTGGCTTGACTTTTCGGAGTTTGCCTTTTAATTCTGATCACCCTGTTAAACAGTGTTGATAACCTTAGGTCACCCCCTCCATCATTACCCATATACTCATCACCTAATATGCCTCGTCCAATAAACTTTCAATTTTATACAGCTTGGAGTTGGAAAATATATATGAGAATGCTAATATGGGCAAAATACTCACTTGTCTAATAATTGGGCACACAGTGTAGTTGGAATTACTGAAAGTGTGGCCATAAGGAGAACATTAAGTTTATTTGAGCTAATACAGTCACTGCTCCCTATATAATGTCTGCACTGTAATTACTCCCCGACGCCATACAGTTGTGCTCAAAGGTTTACATACCTCGGCAGATTTTTTGTTTTCTTGGCCTTTTGTCAGAGAATATGAATGATAACACAAAATCTTTTTTTCCACTTATGGTTAGTGATTAGGTGAAGCCATTTATTGTCAAACTACTGTGTTTTCTCTTTCTAAATCATAATGACAACGAAAACCGTCCAAATGACCCTGATTTAGTGTTATCATTCATATTCTCTGAAAAAAAGACCAAGAAAACAAAAACATCTGCTCGGTTATGTAAACTTTTGAGCACAAGTATCTGTGGAGCAGGATGTCAATCATTGTGACTGCATCAGCTCCCTGCAACGTCCTGATGACTGGAGCAGGTCACAGAGAATTTAATTACATTTTCTTCCTGTAGCTGCTGCTCCTGCAAACCTGCTGCACAGGATTTCAATGTAGGTATAGGTTTCTAGTTGTAACAAGTTCCCTTTGAATAGTTTACTGTAGACCTAATATTTGAGTGATTTTGTGATACCCAAGTGGACCGCTCTGATGTCCTTTCTATACCCATTTCTTATACTAAAACTTATCTTAGGGTTATATTTGTATTTTACTATATTTAACTTCATCAAGATTGTCCATGGACTATAAATGTCCAGGCAGTCCACACTTTCCTTTGCACTGATGTGATGTAATGTAATGTAAGCAGCTTGCAGGAGATTCTGTAGGGGTCGGAGTTGGGAGATAGCCATCAGACACAGCCAGACTCCCAACAGAGAAGATAAATGTTTTTTTTACAATAGTTAACTTCTTCGTCACTGGATCAGCATTTGTGTACACAAATTAAGAAGCACTGATAGTGCCTTTCTTCTCTGGACCCAGTATAATTTAGAATGTTTTCAGAGGCCATCTGTGGTCATAAAAAATAAATAAATAAAAAAAAAGAGACATGACTATTCTATTTCTCGCCACATTTTCCTACAATAATAGCAAAGGGAGAAAAGAAAAAAAAAGGAAAATGAAAATGACACAAAAATTAAGCCCTATGTATCACGTAAATAGGAGTCAAAAATTGTTTGAATATCTGAACGGGACTTTTTTTTTTTTTTTTTTTTTTAGAAGCAATAAAAGTGCCCATATGGGAGTTAGGCCAGGTAGTACATTGGACACTTTTATCCGTAATTCTAACACGCAGGCCACCTCCACTAGCCAGATTTACTCGTTGCTACGTCCTCACTGGAACTGGGAGGAGGAGAAGGCGGGCCCGGCAAAACGGAAAACAGAGTTCCCGGAATATGAGATAGCAGATATATTGGGAGCTACCCTGTCTCTAGTAAAAACAGTGTCATATGCTAGTTATACAGACATGGCTTTATGGGTCTTTCATAGGGCATACATATCACCTCTGGTTCGGTCCAGGATATTATCTACAATATACGCTTGCACTAAGGGTGGACTGGCAAAAGCTACACTATACCATCAGTTTTGGGAATGCACGCAAATTTTGCAACTGTGGAAAATAGGAGATACAATATCTGTAACTTTGTAGTTTAACATAATCATAATGAATTGTATTACATGATTATTGATTATCTGTTTTTGTTATTAAAAACTAATAAAAAGAATGTTAAAAAAAAAAATGCACATATGAAAAAAACAAAAATGTGCTTCGTCAGAAACAAGGAAAAAAAATGTCCCAGTCCTGAACTGGTTAATGTGCCAAGTCCTTGACATCTTCCTACCTGACCCTGATCCACTGATCTCTTGCTATGTATACTTAAGGGCTGGTTCACACTTAGCGATGCAGCAGCGATCCGACCAGCGATCTGACCTGGTCAGGATCGCTGCTGCATCGCTACATGGTCGCTGGTGAGCTGTCAAACAGGCAGATCTCACCAGCGACCAGTGAACAGCCCCCAGCCAGCAGCGACGTGCAAGCGACGCTGCGCTTGCACGGAGCCGCTGTCTGGAAGCTGCGGAGACTGGTAACTAAGGTAAACATCGGGTATGGTTACCCGATGTTTACATTAGTTACCAGTGTGAGCAGGGAGCAGGGAGCCGCGCACACTGAGCGCTGGCTCCTTGCTCTCCTAGCTACAGTACACATCGGGTTAATTAACCCGATGTGTAATGCAGCTACATGTGCAGAGAGCAGGGAGCCGCGCACACTGCTTAGCGCTGGCTCCTTGCTCTCCTAGCTGCTGTACACATCGGGTTAATTAACCCGATGTGTACAGCAGCTACATGTGCAGAGAGCCGGAGCCGGCAGCACAGGCAGCGTGAGAGCTGCAGAGGCTGGTAACTAAGGTAAATATCGGGTAACCACCTTGGTTACCCGATGTTTATCTTGGATACAGCTTACCTCAGCTGTCAGACGCCGGCTCCTGCTCCCTGCTCGCTTCATTTGTCGCTCTCTTGCTGTCACACACAGCGATCTGTGTGTCACAGCAGGAGAGCGGCTTTGAAGAAAACGAACCAGGGCTGTGTGTAACGAGCAGCGATCTCGCAGCAGGGGCCAGATCGCTGCTCATTGTCACACACAGCGAGATCGCTAATGAGGTCACTGCTGCGTCACAAAAAGCGTGACTCAGCAGCGATCTCGGCAGTGAGCTCGCTATGTGTGAAGCACCCCTAAGGGAGAGTCCTTTCATTCAAGCAGAACCAAGTTGGAGCAAGCTGGAAGGGACATCCCCCGCATCTTGTCTTTTTTAGTCACTTCTTTCAAGGCTCATTGTTTAAAGCATATTTTCTTGGAAACGCAGCAGCTGCCCGAAGAGAAAAATAGGTATTTCTAATGATGGAGCCAGTCTTTGATTATTGTTGCCTTTAGTTTGGTAGTAGTCTTGTTAAATTTGTGACTTTAGACCCTAAAAATATATTTTTTTGTCAGATCAAGAATACTGAAGCCTCATAGGCATCTTCTTTTAGGCTTACACAAAGTGAATTCCTACAAAAATGCAAATCTATTATAGCTATTTATTGACAAAATTTCTATTGTAAATGCTGACATCTGCCACATAAGAAGTGAGATTATAGGAAGGAGCATCACACTTAAGATGATTTACAGAACTAGGGCACACTTAAAGATTTAATGTGAATTAGTAAAACACGAGGAAGAAGAATAAAAGAAACACAGGACGTAAGAGGTTGTCATATTTTTCTTCTTGCCTTGTGCAATGAAGCATACGACTATTACAAAAGTTTGTTAGATATTTATTGTGTAAATATAAAAACATTTGACATAAAAAGTATTAAAAATGTATACAAATTTTGGTAAATAAATAACTATGGCTATGGCTTCTGGGCAAAGGCTTCTACTTCAGAACCGTCTATGTCTCCCGCTCGGTTTGTCAGTTATACAAGTCTTTGGCCGTAAAGCTGGAAAAGAAAAGAAAAATATATTGTACAATGTTTTTAAAGCAAATGTCTTGATTATGAATTGTTTTCCAGACAAACAAAAGTTTACAAATAAGTGGACAATGGTATAAAATAACAAAGAAAAAAATCTTCTTTACCAATAACCCACAGCTCCAATGTAGGCACTTTTCCGACTCCCCACTGGCCACTGTTAGTTACCATGTCACCTTGAAATCGGACCACTGTAGCCAGTCAATAGTGACAGTGCTGTCCTCGGTGGTGACAAAATGTCACCACTACAGCCAGTGATTGGTGGCAGTGATCACACGTGGACACACCATAACGTCACTGGGGTTAGCTCAACAAGGGTACCAGAGAGGTGATGGCAAAGCAGTGGCAGAAGATTGGTAGTGACTGTATATTATCCCTTCAGTTTTTATATTATGTGCCTATTTATAGAAGATTTTATGAAGATGGAAAACCTCTTTAAGGCTTTGCTACACAACTACATTGAGCCACATGTGATGCAAAGTAAATCTTAGAATTATCATGACCTTAATGTGTAGGAAACATGGTTGCTGATAACCTTGTAACCATTACAAAAAGCTTGATACAAATGAATTTTTCAGAACAAGGTTGCCAGGTTATTCAATGTTTTACTGTGGCAATCAAATATCGCAAAATCATAGCCCAAGATGGATCAATGAAAGTAAGCAGGGTTCACTTTCCTCCCATGTCCTTCTATTTCTCTATCCTCTTATTTGTTTATTTATCACAATCTTTTGCTCTGAAACCATTTTCCACTTTCAGCCTCTTCCCTAGCCATCAGTTCTTATATGTTCTTGCTTTTTAACGTTAATCTTGGGAAAGCATGACTTGCGAAGGACTCAACAATTTAAAGTGAATCTCCACATTTTCCCACAGTGTTGTTTTATGTTCTAACATTGTGTTTTGATCATTTCTTTACAAATATTTCTATGGACTGGATTTAGTTTTTCTCATGACAGAACTCCAAATTCCCGGCTGTCCTTTACACCATTAAGTGCTGGCCAACTGCAGACTGCTGTGGAGAAGACCCTTTGGACAACAAGTCACTGCAGATGGCTGTCGTAGGTTTGCATGCATACAAGCCTGGGTATTTTAATGGCAAAGTAACTGATCAGCAGCAGTGGTGAATATTAAAGGCTCTAGAACTCAGAGAAAATGCCCGTGAGGCCTGGTTATCCCTGCCTGCACAGCGATTGACAGCGTTTTCTGCATTTGTTTGTATGAGAAAATATCTTAGCATATAAAGTGTAAATATACTTTCAAGTAAATATTCAGAATAAGCGGTCATATGTGTATCTGAGGAATCACAGTATCTCTGCCCACTATATGTCTAAAGTCCACGTCACACTAAGCAACATCGCTAGCAACATCGCTGCTAAGGAACAACTTTTGTGACGTTGCTAGCGATGTTGCTGTGTGTGACATTCAGCAACAACCTGGCCCCTGCTGTGAGGTCGTTAATTGTTGCTGAATGTCCTGGGCCATTTTTTAGTTGTTGCTCTCCCGCTGTGAAGCACAGATCGCTGTGTGTGACAGCGAGACAGCAACAACTAAATGTGCAGGCAGCAGGAGCCGGCTTCTGGGGACGCTGGTAACCACGGTAAACATCGGGAAACCAAGAAGCCCTTACCTTGGTTACCCGATATTTACCTTCGTTACCAGCGTCCGCCGCTCTCAGCTGTCAGTGCCGGCTCCCTGGTCTCTGCACACGTAGCCACAGTACACATCGGGTAATTAACCCGATGTGTACTGTGGCTAGGAGTGCAGGGAACAGGGAGCCGGCACTGGCAGTGTGAGAGCGGCGGACGCTGGTAACGAAGGTAAATATCGGGTAACCAAGGTAAGGGCTTCTTGGTTACCCGATGTTTACCGTGGTTACCAGCGTCCCCAGAAGCCGGCTCCTGCTGCCTGCACACGTAGCAGAGTACACATCGGGTAATTAACCCGATGTGTACTGTGGCTAGGTGTGCAGGGAGCCAGCGCTAAGCGGTGTGCGCTGCTAACCAAGGTAAATATCGGGTCGGTTACCCGATATTTACCTTAGTTACCAAGCGCAGTATTGCTTCCACGCGGTGCTGTGGGCTGGTCACTGGTTGCTGGTGAGATCTGCCTGTGTGACAGCTCACCAGCAACCCGTGTAGCGACGCTCCAGCGATCCCTGCCAGGTCAGGTTGCTGGTGAGAATCGCTGGAGCGTTGCTTAGTGTGACATCTCACCAGCGACCTCCTAGCAACTTACCAGCGATCCCTATCAGGTTGTATCATTGTTGGGATCGCTGGTAAGTTGTTTAGTGTGACTGGGCCTTAACACCAGTTCTCTTCTGATGGGTCTACCTTTTCATTTGCAATTGATTTTGATCTGGTGGGTGGAGATGAGCTGCTATGATGTGTCCCATACACAGTACAGTTTACAGGTATGAATGCCTGCTCTACATTCGTTAGTTAGCACACAGACAGCAGCAGATAAGTGGAGGAAATTATAGTGCAGTACTGAGCAGTGTAGAAGTCAATTCAGCTCTGAGCTGAGGTACAACTACTTAAAAAGGCCTCTTTCTGTGTCTCCCTCTGCCTGTTTTCTCAGTCTGATTCTCAATGCTCACTCTCTACTATCAATAGAGAATAACAGGAGGTGTCAACTGTCACCTCACTATGCTGGCTGTCCAATCTGTCTGGAGCAAGAGGGACTGTATTTTTCGGATTATAAGATGCACTTTTCCTAAATTTTGGAGGAAAATGAGGGGTGTGTCTTACAATCCGAATGCACCTTACCGGGAGATGGAGGAGAGGGGCAGCAGGAGGTAGGGGTAACGCTTTGGGCTGGGGGTGCTGTGCTGGGGCCTGCGGGGTGCTGTGCTGCAAGTGGCGAGGCAGGGCATTCTGAAGACATCAGCGATGCGGGCTTCAAATAATGGCGCATGCGCAGATGGAGCTCTCGGCTCAAGATCTCATCTACACACGCACCAACTCCGGCCCACTGATCTCCTAGCAGCGGACTTAAGGAAAATGGTGCCCGGAAGTGGCGCATGCACAGATGGGATCTCGGCTTGTTGTTGAGCTGATTGACTGTTGAGCGCAATCTGTGCACGTGCCGACTACGGGCACCATTTCTTTAAAGCCCACACCACCAATAGTTTTTGAAAGTTGCCTACCTCACAGCATTTGGGACACCCGCCGGCCGCACCGCCCGCAACATTTACCTGCTCCACCACTGCCCCTGCCTCCTGTGACCCTGCTCCACCACCGCTGCAACCCCATCCGGTAAGACACTACCGAATTGTAAGACAGAGCCCTTTTTTTCTCTATATTTGGGGTGCGTCTTATAAACCGAGAAATACAGTATATTATTGATTTACTGATTTATGCCAAGTTTATTAAAAGTACTGCTCCCATTTAATAATGTTTGCATTTTTCTGTGTCTACGGGACATTTGGAATTCTATTCCAAAGAAAAAATAAAAGTTCTAACAACTATAATGATAATTTGAAAGAAATCATATTTCACAAAATGCTGAATTTATTTAAAGTAAAAACACAATATGCTTGCAATGCACCCATGTATGACGTATGTCCAAAATGCTGAAGCCTTTACAATTCCTGTAATTATAATTTTTGCATTATTTTTATAGTACCGTATTTTTCGGACCATAAGACGCTTTTTTTTTCCCCCAAATGTTGGGGGAAAGTTGGGGGTGCGTCTTATGGTCTGACTATAGGGCTGCGGCTGGGAATGAGGGTGCTGCGGGTCATCGGGGGCACGAGCAGGCAGCAGCAGCGCCTGCCGTGACCACGTGGGCCCGCTCATTACATATGCACACCCATCCTCCCGCCCATCTCTCAGTGCAGAAGCCGGCGCTGACAGGTGGGCGGGAGGACGAGCGGGGACGCGCGCATAGCAAAGAGCCGGCCGCATGATCACCCCTGGCAATTACAGCCTGGAGTGATCATGTGCGGCTGTATTCACTGCCCCCCGCGCGTCATTACCAGTGCGGGGTGCAGTGAATCAGTACACTCACCCGTCCCCCGTGTGTGGAGCCGCCCCCCTGCTGCACGCGATGTCTTCCTGTCTGTGCCGGTCAGCTGATCTGTGCTGGTCAGCTGATCGGCACAGACAGGAAGAAATCGCGATGCAGCAGGGGAACGGCTCCACACACACAGGTCAGTGGCGCAGAGAGGAAGATGATCGGTGCTGGAGGGAGTGAGGAAAAGGTGAGTATAAACGTTTATTTTTTTCTCTGTGCTATAGGATACAGGCCATATACCAGGATGGTATATGAGCACGATGGGGGCATATAGCAGGATGGGAGTATATGAGCAGGCAGGATGGGGGTATATGAACAGGATGGGGGGTATGTGAACAGGATGGGGGGTATATGAACAGGATGGGGGGTATATGAACAGGATGGGGGTATATGAACAGGATGGGGGTATATGAACAGGATGGGAGTATATGAGCAGGCAGGATGGGGGTATATGAACAGGATGGGGGTATATGAACAGGATGGGAGTATATGAGCAGGATGGGAGTATATGAACAGGATGGATGGGGGAATATGAGCAGGATGGATGGGGGGTATACCAATAGGATGGGGGTATATCAATAGGATCGGGGTATATGAACAGGATGGGGTATATGAACAGGATGGGAGTATATGAGCAGGATAGGGGAATATGAGCAGGATGCTGGTATAGGAGCAGGATGGGGGTTTATAGCAGGATGATATACAAGGCAGGAGGATCATTACCAGGATGGGGTACCTTAGTAGAGAATTTGGGGACATTACCCCCATAACAGTGTCAGCAGCAGATCCTCGCCCCATAACAGTGTGTAATGACCACATTTTTTGCTTAAAGTTTTATTTTCCCATTTTCCTCCTCTAAAACCAGGGTGCGTCTTATAGTCCGGTGAGTCTTATAGTCCGAAAAATACGGTAACTTTCACAGTTTCAGAAAGAATTAATAAAATAATTAAAAATGATTATGAACAATACAACATACATATTGATATACAGACCTGGGTCGGCATTCTGGCTCTTCTTAAAGTTGACAACAACTTTATTATCATTCATCATTCTCACATCTTGATCTTCTACATGATTGCTGTAATATAAAGGACAATATACAATGAAAATCAAGTACAACACTGATATGTCACATCACAAAATAAGATAAAATAAAAATATTTGCTAGCATTTCTTTTTCCTGTGTTGACAACAATAAAGGGGTATTTCCAACACATACATTCATGGCATAGCCATATTTAGTGTATCCCATTGACTACTGGATAGAGATTGTACACTTCAAGTGAATATTATACAAAATAAAATAGAAATTCATCTGTATATTTATATATAGCAGAAATAACCTACCGAGGTTCAACAGAAGACATTGGCAACACACCTGATAAGATCCTTGCCCTATGGTCAATTTCTCAGAATAAGGCAGATAGTAATTAAGGAGTAATTTTTAAATGGTATATTAATGGATAAATTCAGAGAGAGGGGTTATCCAATTTCAATAGTTGTCAAAAAAAAGAAAAAAAAAATTGGAGATACCGTAGGACACAGTTAAATTGTAGTGTTATTAGAAGAATAAAAAGACCATAAATACCAATACCAATATACTACAGGATTCAGACAGGCCATAGTCTTATATGGTGGAGGCAGCACAGGTGCAAAATACTGGTGAAAAATCACTCACACACCTACCATCCATGAGTCGTGTGAGTAAAGCCAATAGGTTGTAAGCCAGGATGGTAAACCATAGACGTATCTGTGTAACTGGGACCTTATACAAGTCTTCGCCATGTGCATCCATAATAGTAAGCTACTACCCGCCTCATGGATGATTGGCTGTTCATCAGTATTTTTCATCTGAGCTACTTAAACCATATACCTGTTGGCATCCTAGAGTATACTGGTATCGCAAATATTTATTGGTTAGTATGGCCTCTTATTTTTGTTTTTCAATTTTATATTGTTTTCAATGAATTGTTGTTGTTAGATGGATCAAAAAATGAAGATTTTTGCGTGTCATTGTTTAATGAATTTAGTAACCAGGTAGCCTAAAGGCCCCGGTCACACGCAGCGATATCGCAAGCAATATCACTTGCGAGCGTACTCGCCCCCTGTCGTTTGTACTTCACGGGCAAATCGCTGCCCGTGGCGCACAATATCGTTCGGAGCTGTCACACGGACTAACCTGCCTAGCGACGTCGCTGTTGCCGGTGATCCGCCTCCTTTCTAAGGGGGCGGTTCATGCGGCGTCACAGCGGCATCACTAAGCGGCCACCCAATAGAAGCGGAGGGGCGGAGATGAGCGGCCGTAACATCCCGCCCACCTCCTTCCTTCCTCATTGCCGGCAGCCGCAGGTAAGCTGTAGTTCGTCGTTCCCGAGGTGTCACACATAGCGATGTGTGCTGCCTCGGGAACGACGAACAACCTGCAACCTCAACAATCAACGATTTTTTTAAAATGAATGACGTGTCAACGATCAATGATAAGGTGAGTATTTTTTGATCGTTAACGGTCGCTCGTTGGTGTCACATGCAACGAAGTCGCTAACGATGCCGGATGTGCGTCACGGAATCTGTAACCACGGCGATATATCGTTAGATATGTCGTTGCGTGTGACGGGGCCTTAAATCATAACGAATAGACATTGGTCCACTTTAAGCAGATGCCTCACATATGTTTCTAAGTTCAATAATCCTCCATTATTTTCTTACCAACATTCCAGGAATCTTAGAGATAGAGCTGTAGGAACTGACATGGAATTTAGAAAGTTGTATAAGCATACTGTTCTTGAATGACTGCTTTCCCTGCTTATCATGTATAAATTGCTTGATAAGCAAGATTAAGAGCCAGAAGTTTGTTTGTACTAATATGCAAGTCACAACTCAAAAAAAGATGTGCACGTAACCTAACTACGTCATATTACAGGACTCTTGCAAGTGAAAGAGAACCTGTCAGGTTAAAAAACACAATTTACATGCAGATGTAGGGTTAATCTGCAAGGAAATAGCATCAAAAAGGTTCACCAGTACTGAAAGTGCAGCTCGTGGGAGAAAATGAGCCTTATTCCTTCTAGAAGCTGCCTATCAGTCATATAGTCGTTTTGGAGCGGTACAGCACTGTGAGTGAAGGTTGTAAGCAGACTGTGACTTTGACTGACAGCCAACTATGCAGTGCATGATCCTTAAGGGTACTTTACATGCTGTGATATCGGTATCAATATCGCTAGAGAGCGTACCCACCCCCGTCGGTTGTGTGGAAAGGGCAAATCGCTGCCCATGGCGCACAACATCGCTTACACCCGTCACACGGACTTACCTTCCCTGCGACGTCGCTCTGGCCGGCGAACCGCCTCCTTTCTAAGGGGGTGGTTCGTGCAGCGCCACAGCTACGTCACACGGCAGCCGTCCAATAGCAGATGAGGGGTGGAGATGAGTGGCCAGAACATGCCGCCCACCTTCTTCCTTCCTCATTGCCGGTGGACGCAGGTAAGGAGATGTTCGTCGTTCCTGCGGTGTCACACACAGCGATGTGTGCTGCTGCAGGAACGACGAACAACATCGTACCTGCAGCAGCACCGATATTATGGAAATGAACGTGTCAGCGAGCAACGATTTTTCATGTTTTTGCGCTCGTTGATCATCGCTCATTGGTGTCACACGCTGCGATGTCGCTAACGGTGACGGATATGCGTCACTAACGACGTGACCCCGATGATATATCGTTAGCGATGTTGCAGTGTGTAAAGCACCATTTAGGCTGGAGTCACACAAGCATATGTTCTCTCATGTGAGAGAATCAGGCTCATTATGCCAATGACACTCCTCTCAAATAGATCAGAGTTTGAGTTGAGTGTCACTGTGATCTGATTCTCTTACATGCGAGAATCGGAGTACAGATGAGAAGACAGAACTAAATTTCTCCATCTGCTACAATGTCTGTGTTGATGTAAATCAGACTCCACTCAGATGTCATCTGGTTGCAGTCAGATGTTTTACAAGCACCCTTAGACTTGCATGGGTGAACATGATCTGATATACGCTGTCAACATGCAGCAATTTTTTTTCTCAGTCTGAATCGGGACTGCCCCATAGTAGAACACTGGTCCGTGGGCTATTCCAAAAAACATTGGATAGTCCTCGTCCATGTTACACGCTCGTCTGATCCAGCCCTCGTAAAGTGCTTATGCTTTCTAATATACTCGATTTCTATCTCTCTTCTTCCAATCCTTCTTTTAGCATTAGCAGGTAAAATAAATTATGCTATTGACATATTAATATGTTTTGTGTAAATTAGATTTATAGGTTTTGATATCATTAGCGGTCTAATAACGTAAAACCACAGCACATAAGCCTTCACCCTATCGATAAAGAATTACAGATAATGATCAATAAGGGTCTGACAGCGATTTAAATGTTTTCCATCTCACTGACCATCATCACGTCACATGACGCTAATTACCGCATGCTAGGATTTTGACACCATGTATTCTGCATGGAAACTGTAAAAGCTCACTGTCATTCCTAGTGACATAGGCTAAAATCTACATCTCTGACAAACTAAGGCAAGGCAGTGTACAGGGCATCAGTACTATATAGAAAGAAAATTAGTGTAGCAGTTGAATAATATAGTAATTCAACTAATAGGAGGAGAGAGATAGTAGTGGTGTCAACAGCTGTGCAGGACTCAATGTGATTGATAAGTGATGTGGTGTAGCTGCCTACCATGCCTGATGAAGAGACCTGAGTAGTCTCGAAAGCTTGCAATTATTACCATCTTTTCAGTTAGCCATTAAAAGGTATCAATCACTGAGGACTCTCTGTTCTTTTAAACAATTTTTTTATCTCTACTGGCTAACACAAAGATATATTTTACTTGTATCAAAATGGTGTAGCTGGAATTTTTCATGCTGTTAATGATATATAATATAAAAAAAAATAAAATTATACATTTATTTTCTTTATTCTTAATGCACTAGAAAGCAGCAGTACAATATTTAAAAAAAAATAAAAAAAAATTATATAAAAATTAAATCAGTGTCAATTAGTGACACTGTGCTTGCTGTGTAAACTCCACCCACAGCCCTGATTGGTGTACCTTCCTACCTACCTTCCTGTGTACACTGTCAGCAAGCTGACAGTGTACACAGGTGGGGGCTGGGTTATAAAATTAGATGGACTACCTTACTCATGACACCTAGTCCTGCAGCGATAATCTCCTGTTTATAAAATGATGATTGTATTGAAACTAAAGCAAACTGTTAAGGCCCTGTCACACACAGATAAATCTGCGGCAGATCTGTGGTTGCAGTGACATTGTGGACAATCAGTGCCAGGTTTGTGGCTGTGTACAAATGGAACAATATGTCCATGATTTCACTGCAACCACAGATCTGCCAAAGATTTATCTCTGTGTGTGACGGTGCCTTTAAACAAGTGCCACATCTCTGAAATCAGACTCTGCTCCTATAAAATGTTGTTCTCAGATTATATTGTAAAAACTTGCTGCCAGAACTTTAACTAGAAAGGTCTACCACACAAAGTGTGCATGTTGTTTACAGGATTTTTGTTTTACATGTCAAACTTTACATCCATATATACACCAACAATTCAGTGTCCTATTGCATTTCTACCTGCCTAGCGTTTCTTATTTGGTAATTTGTGTCAATGGAATTAAATGTAAAAAAATTATAAAAAAAATATGGAGATTTAACTGTGTATAACTGTTTTACTTGTCCAATTTGAGAAACATACACACCAAACCTATACTACGAATTGCCTCAATATTTTGGGATTGAAAAGATTGTCAAAAGTTAACTGTAGGGTTTTATCAAATGTATGGTAAAACAAAAATTTCCCAGTGGCTATGGACAGGTTTGTATAAAAATAAAAAAAAATTCCATGGCTGAGAAGCCGAGTGACGCTACTAGCAGCCTAAGGGTCAGCACACACGGCGAGTAATACGGAGCGAGTGGAATACGATAAAAAAAAAAAATCACATTCCACTCGGACCAATGTTACTCTATGGGTCGGCTCCCATGAGCGATTTTTTTCGCAGCCCTAATTGGACCGAGAAAACAATCACAGCATGCTGCTGGTGCAATGCAATCCTGTTTCACTTGCACCCATTCAAGTCTATGGGGGGGCGAGAGAAACATCGCATTGCACTCGCACCGGTGTAACGCGAGTGCAGGGCGATTCTCGCATCAGACGGTAATGGAAGAGATAGTGAGATAAATCCCTTCCTCCCCTCCGCAGCTGTGGTCTGATCGCACGATCGGACCACAGTCACATGACACTTGGCTCTCCTGGGCTGCAAGCGTGAGCTGAGTGTTATGTGAGGACTCGCACAAATTCCCATCTGGCCTCAGCCTAAGAACCATCAACACCACTTGCACCAACCTTCTGGGCAGTAGTAGTACCAAATGCAGGGCACAATTAGCTTCTTTGTTTCTTGCAAGCGTATAGTGGGGAAAAAGTGGAAGGCGTTATGGAATATACGGCATACAACTCGTCTCAGTCTCAGATGATCATACCTGACACTATCAGTTTGAGCCCATGCTCCACACAGAATAGTTTATAATTTTGCATTTTTTTTTTTTTTATTTCATTAAACATGGAATGTCTAACAGTGCGTGGTGTCATTAAATGGGCTGTTGGTTTACCACTGGGTTACCATCTATTTCTATGGTGAGGTCACTTTGATATTACCAAGGCTGTAGCTGAGTTAAAGAGATTGAAATGATTACATACAGCTGTTGGAGACCTAAAAAGTTTTACACAACTTTTAAGGGTAATTGGAGACTTTTTAATATTGCGATTTCCAGCAAATCCAATTTTGGGGAAATAATCCTCAAACCTGGCAAATTCGATTAAGAGATTCAATCATTTCTACATGACTCACATAGACAGTTTATAAAATGTACAAGACACTCCTTTACCCTGTGTCCACTGGCTTCTGCTTATAACAGCTGACAGAGACCAACAACAAGCAGAGACTACACAGTATACACTAAGAATCTGCACCCATAATGTGATGGTACACCATCAGGTCCGAGCATTCCTACATGAACAGTGTCCTGAAAAGTGGATTGGTCATTGTGGGCCAGTTGAATGGCCATTAAGGTCTCCTGATCTGACCCCCTTAGACTTTTATCTTTGGGGTCATCTGAAGGCAATTGTCTATGCTGTGAAAATACAAGATGTGCAGCATCTGAAACAACGGATACCGGAAGCCTGTGCTAGCATTTCTTCTGTGGTGTTGCTAACAGTGTGTCAAGAGTGGGAGTAGAGGGTTGCATTCACAATCCAACACAATGGGCAGCAGTTTCAACACATTTTATAAGTGGTCATAAAATTGTAAATCACCAGTGAACAAATAAAATTATGTTGTTAAAACCAAGCACACCATTATTTTTCCTGTGAAATTCTCAATAAGTTTGATGTGTTACATGACCCTCTTCTCATTGGAAAAAATAAAGTTGGATCCAAAATGGCCGACTTCAAAATGGCCACCATGGTCACCACCCATCTTGAAAAGTTTCCCCCCTCCCATATACTAATGAGCCACAAACAGGAAGTTGATATCACCAACCATTCTTTTTTTATTTACGTGTATCTATATAAATGGCCCACCCTGAACTTTACAGCATTAGTTTGGTATAGAGAAAGTGGCTGGTAAACCGGACCTCAATCTCTTCTCTGGAATGACCTAGAATGCCAACTGGGAGTCAGACCTCTCAGTCCATCATCAGTGTCTCACGTCATAAATCTCCACTTGTATATAAGCTAAGAAATATGTAGGCAATGGCAACAGAAATGCAAGAATTTTGCAGGTGCAAAATCACAATGGTGATATTTTTAGTAAATAATGGACAGAAAACCATGAGCTGCATATAATGGGACTGTTATTCTGTGAATAAGCAGAGGATTGATACAATGACTACAGATTGATGTAATGCAATGTGCTGGACAAAACTGTCACAGTTCCATATTTTACAGTAAAGAGACAGTCAATGTAACAATATAGATACACACACACACACACACACACACACACACACACACAGGGGAAATAAGTATTTGACACACTGTCGATTTTGCAAGTTTTCCTACCTACAATTTTTACATTTCAACTGCGACAGGCAGAATAAAAAAAATTCAGAAAATTACATTGTATAATTTTGGAATAATTAATTTGCATTTTCTTACATGAAATAAGTATTTGATACAATATAGAAAAACAGAGCTTAATATTTGGTACAGAAACCTTTGTTTGCAATTACAGAGGTAAGACGTTTCCTGTAGTTCTTGACCAGGTTTGCACACACTGCAGCAGCGATTTTGGTCCACTCCTGCATACAGATCTTCTCCAGATCTTTCAGGTTTTGGGACTGTAACTGGACAACATTGAGTTTCAGCTCCCTCCAAAGATTTTCTATTAGGATCTGGTCTGGAGACTGGGTAGGCCACTCCAGGACTTTGAAATGCTTCTTATTGAGCCCTTCCTTGGTTGCCCTGACTGTGTGTTTCAGGTCATTGTCATGCCGGACAATGAACCGAAACTCGTATAGTTGCACTTAACGTTTGTGATGTAACTTCTGGACAGTCAAAAGTTATGAGCACAAGATGGCGCAGCGGGACCGTACCAGAGCTGAAGAAGAAGGATGAAAACACTGGAGGGCAAGTATAAGAATGGCGGTAAGGAACTTACATTTAAAGCACCACTGCAGCTATGAAAAAAAACAAAAACAAAAACGCTGGAGTGGTGCTTTAATACAACAGATGAAAGACATCTCTTGCTAACTGCTCTTAAGTACTTAAGTACACCCATCTATGGTGTCTGACCAGAAGTTGATTTTATGGAAAAACTGTGGTCAAAAAGCCATTCCTTCGACATGGAATGAATGTAAAGTTCCCATGCAGAAAAACAGAGGAAATGAGGTGCACAAGAATTGTTGCAGGTGTCATGGAGTGATAAGCCACAATTTGAAACATTTTGCTGTAACAGAAAGCATTTTGTTCACTGAAGGATTGGAGTGTGGTACAAAAATGGCAGGCAACATTGAATCAAGGTGAATGTTCCTCAAAACTTTTCAGCTAAATTTGAGCAATGGAGTTAGAGGATTGGTCAGTATTAATGTTTTTTTCAATGCTGATTCGGGGCCACAGGAACAGAATGGCTATCACTGACAGATTAGACACAAGCCACCCAGGATCCAGAGAAACTCTTTAAGGGTACGCTCACACGAGTGTGAAAATCGGAAGAGTGCAATGCGAGAAATTCTCGCATTGCACTCTGACCAATGTTAGGCAATGAGGTTGAGCTGTTGGTCAGCTTTTCTCGCATCCAGATTCTGGATGCGAGAAAAGCGGCAGCATGCTGCGTTTTGCTGCTACCGCCGTATCTCTCGCACCCATTCAAGTGAATGGATGCGAGAGATACATCGGACTGCACTCGGATGTTATCCCAGTGCAGTGCGATCTACGCACAGGCTGACAGTGGAGGAGATGGGAGGATTAACCCCTCCCTCTCCTCCGCAGCGCCTGCACTCAGCTTCACAGCTGTGACCCGATCGCAAGATCGGGTTACAGTCGCATGACACCCGGCTCACGCTCGCAGCAGAGCCTGAGCCGGGGTACATTAGCATATCGCATCCGATGCTCTCGCATCGGATGCCATACGCTCGTGTGAGTCCAGCCTAACTCCTATACAGGGATTTGGATTTACTTCAAGGTCCAAGAGATTACTGCCTATGGAAAGGCTGCAGTCCAGAGAGGAATACTCACCAGTGGTAAAACTAGGAGGTACAAAAGAGGGCAAAACAGCAAGCAAGAGAATTGTCAGTAAATCAGGCCAAGGTCAAAACGGAGAGGTTAGCAAGGTACCAATGGAAATCACAGGGTTGATAGACATATTAATGATATGCAAGTGATGAAATAAATATAAGCAAGATTTTTAAAAGATCTATATTTCTCCAGTGTCAAGGATGAGCGCCATGCAAAGAAATACATGCACTTACACACAATGGCATGATATCAACAAAGTTATTTTTGGTTGTCTGAAAAGGATAGACCTCTATTCCCATTGCAATTTTGCTCTGCAACACGATAGCCTTTAAGAGTCATGGCATCAGATCAATGGAATAATTTTAGCTGGAAGTTTGATTTGTAGCCCTATGTCAAGCAAACTACATCTGATGCTTTGTTTAGTTACTGTTTGGTGCCTTAGGGGTACTCTACACGCTGCAACATCGCTAGCAATTGTTAGTGATGTCGAGCACGATAGCACCCTCCCCCGTCGCTCGTGCGACATTTGGTGCTCGCTGCCGTAGTGCACATTATCGCTACGGCAGCGTCACACGCACATACCTGGTCAGCAACGTCGCTGTGACCGCCAAACAATCCCTCCCTCAAGGGGGCGGTTCGTTCGGCATCACAGCGTAGTCACTAAGCGGCCGGCCAATAGAAGCGGAGGGGCGGACATGAGCGGGAAGTAACATCCCGCCCACCTTCTTCCTTCCTAATTGCCGGTGGACGCAGGTAAGGAGATGTTCGTCGCTCCCGCAGTGTCACACATAGCGATGTGTGATGCCGCAGGAACAACGAACAACATCGTACCGGTGGCAGCAGCGATATTAAGGAAATGAACGATGTGTCAACGATCACCGTTTTGGAACGATTTTGCGATCATTGATCGTCGCTCATTAGTGTTACACGCTGCGATGTCGCTACCAACACCGGATGTGCGTCACTAACGATGTGACCCCAACGATATATCGGTAGAGATGTCGCAGCGTGTAAAATACCCCTTAGGCTTAGTATGTGACATCTAATTTCAGTTACAGGACACAATGCATCCCTATTCACCATTCTTCAAATCTGACAATGCCAAGAAAAAGCTTTTCAAAGCAGGAGAGGAGAAGGGGTTAGGCTGCTTTCACACTTGCGCTGTTTTGCATCAGTTGCAATCAGTTGTGTGACTGATGCAATGGATACGTTGCACATAGTGGCACAACTGATGTGACTGACGCTGCAAAAAAAAATCCTTTTTTTTTTAACTGTTTTACCCCGGCTGCCGGGCGATCAGCTGATCGTTCACAAAAAACGGCCGCCGGGCGATCAGCTGATCGTTCACAATAGCCGGCCGCCGGGCGATCAGCTGATTGTTCGGCTGCCGAGAGAGAGGGAGAGACATTGATTTCAATGATTAAACACAAGAGCTGAGTATGCGCAGTGAAAACAAAAGGATTCCGCCGCTCAAAAAACGTTACATGCTGCGTTCCTGCCACCCGACGGTCAGTCGATCCACGACTGATCCGTCACGCGGCGGATGCAACGCAAGGCCATTAGTCGCAATCCGTCGTCCATTCAAGTCTATGGGGAAAAAACGGAATCCTGCAAAATATTTTGCAGGATACTGTATTTCCTCAAGGCGACGGATTGCAACTTTGCAAAACAATGCAAGTGTGAAAGCAGCAATAAACGCCGCACATTCACCAGAAAAGACGTAGAATTGCTGATTAAATAATAAATCTTTTATTCCATAGGTCTACGTGTTTCAAGGTATGAAACCTCTTCCTCAGGACCAGAATATCAACAATACAAGAAAAGGCTTTTACAAGAGAACATCATACCGTTCCTACTCTGGGGATTATGGTGCTGGGACGCAAAAGGCCACAGCAGAGCATTAGTGCCCTTACTGGTGTATGGGGCCAGGAGAAGAGGGAGGCCCAAGTAATTACATTGCGCCTTATTAAGCAACGGGCCCATGTAACCACCACAGCAGCTTACAACACATATGGGCTCACAACAGTGACATTAGACACTAATATATATATATATATATATATATATATATATATATATATATATATATGTATATATATACACACACACACATATACAGCACAGACCAAAGGTTTGGACACACCTTCTCATTCAAAGAGTTTTCTTTATTGTCATGTCTCTGGAAATTGTAGATTCACATTGAAAGCATCAAAACTATGAATTAACACATGTGGAATGAAATACTTAACAAAAAAGTGTGACACAACCGAAAAATTGTCTTATATTCTAGGTTCTTCAAAGTAGCCACCTTTTGCTTTGATTACTGCTTTGCACACTCTTGGCATTCTCTTGATGAGCTTCAAGAGGTAGTCACTAGAAATGGTTTTCACTTCACAGGTGTGTCCGGTCAGGGTTAATAAGTAGGATTTCTTGCCTTATAAATGGGGTTGGGACCATCAGTTTTGATGTGCGGAAGTCTGGTGGATACACAGCTGATAGTCCTACTGAATAGACTGTTAGAATTTGTATTATGGCAAGAAAAAAGCAGCTAAGTAAAGAAAAATGAGTGTCCATCATTACTTTAAGAAATTAAGGTCAGTCAGTCCGACAAATTGGGAAAACTTTGAAAGTGTCCCCAAGTACAGCGGCAAACTCATCAAACGCTACAAAGAAACTGGCTCACATGAGGACCGCTCCAGGAAAGGAAGACCAAGAGTCACCTCTGCTGCGGAGGATAAGTTTATCCGAGCAGCTCAGATTAGAGACCAGGTCAATGCCACACAGAGTTCTAGCAGCAGACACATCTCTAGAACAACTGTTAGGGTGGAAACACATCTACGCGAGTAAAATCGGTCCGACTGGGCTGAAAAAAAACTCGGCTGATTTTAGTTCACGTTAGGTGCGAGTGCAACGCAAGTGCGATGCTATTTCTGAATAAATTAATGATTTTACTAGCGTGTGTAATGCGTGTGTAATGCGTGTGTAATGCGTGTGTAATGCGTATTTTTTACTATGTCATCTGCCATTCAGCGCTGCTACATGGCCGCTGACAGCAGACACAGACAGCCATGTAGCAGAGCTGAATGGCAGATGACAGCAGACACAGACAGAGCCGCACAATCAGAATGAACTCGGGTTAACTTCCCCCGACTTCATTGTCATGCTGCGGCTCTGTCTGTGCTGCGTCCTGATTAGCGGTCACCAGTGAAGGGCTCACCGGTGACCACTAATCCCCCGAGTGACTTAAGTTAGCAGCCCTCTCTCATACTCACCGATCCCCGGCGCCGCACTGCACGGCGTTCACACTGCTCCGGCGGCTTTTACTATTTTGATAAAGCCGGCCGTTCATTAAACAATCTCGTATTCCCTGCTTTCCCCGCCCACAGGCGCCTATGATTGGTTGCAGTGAGACACGCTCCCACGCTGAGTGACAGGTGTCTCACTGCACCCAATCACAGCAGCCGGTGGGCGGGTCTATACTGTGCAGTGAAATAAATAAATAATTTAAAAAAATGGCGTGCGGTCCCCCCCAATTTTAATACCAGCCAGATAAAGCCATACAGCTGAAGGCTGGTATTCGCAGGATGGGGAGCTCCACGTTATGGGGAGCCCCCCAGCCTAACAATATCAGCCAGCAGCCGCCCAGAATTGCCGCATACATTATATGCGACAGTTCTGGGACTGTACCCAGCTCTTCCCGATTTGCCCTGGTGCGTTGGCAAATCGGGGTAATAAGTAGTTAATGGCAGCCCATAGCTGCCACTAAATCCTAGATTAATCATGTCAGGCGTCTATGAGACACCCTCCATGATTAATCTGTAAATTACAGTAAATAAACACACACACATGAAAAAATCCTTTATTAGAAATAAAAAACACAAACACATTCCCTCATTACCAATTTAATAAGCCCCAAAAAGCCCTCCATATCCTGCGTAATCCACGAACCTCCAGCGTCGCTTCCAGCATGAAGGTGACAGGAGCTGCAGAAGACACCGCCGCTCCGGTCACCTCCAAGCAGCAACTGAAGACAGCCGCGCGATCAGCTGAGCTGTCACTGAGGTTAATCGCGGCCACCGCTGGATCCTCCAACAGTGACAGCGGGTAACGTGACAGCTCAGCCGATCGCGCTACTCACCTCAGTTGCTGCTTGGAGGTGACCGGAGCGGCGGTGTCTTCTGCAGCTCCTGTCACCTTCATGCTGGAAGCGACGCTGGAGGTCCGTGGATTACGCCGGATATGGAGGGCTTTTTGGGGCTTATTAAATTGGTAATGAGGGAATGTGTTTGTGTTTTTTATTTCTAATAAAGGATTTTTTCATGTGTGTGTGTTTATTTACTGTAATTTACAGATTAATCATGGAGGGTGTCTCATAGACGCCTGACATGATTAATCTAGGATTTAGTGGCAGCTATGGGCTGCCATTAACTCCTTATTACCCCGATTTGCCAACGCACCAGGGTAAATCGGGAAGAGCCGGGTACAGTCCCAGAACTGTCGCATATAATGTATGCGGCAATTCTGGGCGGCTGCTGGCTGATATTGTTAGGCTGGGGGGCTCCCCATAACGTGGAGCTACCCATCCTGAGAATACCAGCCTTCAGCCGTATGGCTTTATCTGGCTGGTATTAAAATTGGGGGGGACTGCACGCCATTTTTTTAAATTATTTATTTATTTATTTCACTGCACAGTATAGACCCGCCCACCGGCTGCTGTGATTGGGTGCAGTGAGACACCTGTCACTCAGCGTGGGGGCGTGTCTCACTGCAACCAATCATAGGCGCCTGTGGGCGGGGAAAGCAGGGAATACGAGATTGTTTAATGAGCGGCCGGCTTTTTCAAAATAGTAAAAGCCGCCGCAGCAGTGAGAAAGCCGTGCAGCGCCGCGACGGGGATCGGTGAGTATGAGAGAGGAGGGGAAAATGACCGACAGACTGTGAGAGAGGGACAGAGATAGTGACGGACCGACAGAGAGAGAATAGAGACCGAGAGGGAGAGACCGACTGACAGAGAATAGTGATTGACAGACATTGGGACATCGCTCGTTTCCAGTGTTTTAGGAAACATGCGAGAAATGTATTTAGAAAATCGGATGTCACTAGGATGGTGTGAGTGCCGTCCCGTGACATCCGATTATTTACACGCTCCCATAGACTTGCATTGGAGAAACTCGCAGTAGAAACTCGCAAAAAAGCAGCATGCTGCGATTTTTTTCTCAGTCCGATTCGGACTGAGAAAAAAAATCGCAGATGAGAGCTGAATCATTCACTAACATGTGTCCGATTCCAATGCGAGATTTTCTCGCATTGCTCTACTGCGAGAAACTCGCAAGTGAGAAGCAGCCCTTAAGAGGAGACTTTGTGCAGCAGGCCTTCATGGTAAAAATAGCTGCTAGAAAACCACTGCTAAGGACAGGCAACAAGCACACGAGACTTGTTTGTGCTAAAAAACACAAGGAATGGACATTAGACCAGTTGAAATCTGTGCTTTGGTCTGATGAGTCCAAATTTGAGATCTTTGGATCCAACCACCGTGTCTTTGTACGACACAGAAAAGGTGAACGGATGTACTCTACATGCCTGGTTCCCACCATGAAGCATGGAGGAGGAGGTGTGATGGTGTGGGGGTGCATGTAGCTTTTTTCAAGCTGCCAAGATGACGACTGTGCTGCATAGCTTAACCAAACAGCAGTTAATATGTGATTGGTGAGGATGTTTTGCAGAAGTGGAGTTTTCCCAAGAGTGGAAGTGGGAGTGTGAAAGGTTTGAAGGGTAGAGGTGGAGCCGAGGCAGAGTCTCGAGGGGGCTCTAAAATTCTGCCAGTATGGGGCCCTGAAATACTTAGTAGCAGCCCCCGTATTGCCTAAATGTGCTAATATGGCCTGCATTATCTCCAAAATTGCAAAGGGAGCTGCCAGCACTGGACCTTTGCATTTTACATCCCCAAGTACATTTAGAATGGCAGAACATTCCTCAGACAATAATTACTATCCTGATAGTAGCCAAGGCATGTTAACCTTTGTCCGGCTGAATAGGTACAATTTTAACTATTTCGTTTTAAAATTGCAATACATTTTTTTTCCAAAAGACGTAGAGGGCTGAAATTTCGTGACATCTCTGCAGTTTTGGTCCAGAATATATTGGCCAAATTTCAATAAAATATCTCCACCCCCTTCCGAGATAGGGGGTCGCTGTTAACGTTGTAAAATTATGCAGCCTGACGAAGGTTAAAGGGAATCTGTCAGAAGGTTTTTGCTACTTCATCTGAGAGCAGCATGTGGTAGGGAAAGAGATTCTGAAACTAACCATTTTTAACTTAGATTACTCCGTGCAGCTGTTCTGACACAATGTGCATTTTTAGCGTTAGTCATGTAGCAGAGTCCCTGCCCACACCAGGCTCTCAATAGAGACTGTGCATTGACTGTGAGGTGTCCATCACAGCAGGGGACCGTGCCGGCGGACAACATGGCATGAGAGAGTTAAGGTGGCTTTACACACTGCAACATCGCAAACGACATCGCTGTAACGTCACCGGTTTTGTGACGTAACAGCGACCTCCCCAGCGACATTGCAGTGTGTGAAACACATCAGCGACCTGGCCCCTGCTGTGAAGTTGCTGAACGCTATAAATCGTTCAGGACCATTCTTTGGTCCTTTGTTTACCGCTGTGCAGCAAAGTTTTAGTGTGTAAAGGGGACTTTACAGCGACTTCGTTAGCGACTTCCCTTTCAAAAAGCTGCTTTACAATGTCCCCAATGACTAGCTAGGTCGTTCTGCAGGTCCGGATCGCTGTTGCGTCGTTGGCCAGGTCTGCCTGTTTGACAGCTCACCAGAGACTTTGTAGCGATCCCGGCCAGGTTGGGATCGCTGGTGGGATCGCTAGAAAGTCTCAGTGTGGGGGGCCTTTAGCCACAGCAATGATAAGGGTCCGGATGCTAAAACAAACAAAGCAAATAAAATTAACACGATATCATTAACATATTTATCGATCCAATGATTGGCACATCTCCATAAGTTTTCCTTTTTGGTGTTGCAATTTTAATGTTATAAAGAAACAGTCATCGTGATTTAACCTGTTAAAGTAATGGTATGGCCATAATGGCTCTGTTATATTGATTTAATGGATACCTGTAGCCAGATTCTTGTTTAACTCACCAGTTTTTATGCAGAAGCCTTCCCCATACTTGACTAAGTACTGTGTTCTTTTCTTTCTAGGCCTCATTCAGTTTTCAGTGAACAGAATGATGTGTATTACAAAAAAGCCCTATCTTGGTCTCATCTGATTACAAGACGCTTTTCCAGAAAGATTTTGGCTTACGTATATTTTGGCAAACTGCAGTCTTGCAGTCTAGACTTTTTAGGTATCTGTGTCAGCAGTGGGGTCCTCCTGCGTCTCCTTCCATAGTGTTTAATTTCATTCAAATATGGACGGATAGTTTGCGCTGACACTGATGCACCCACAGCCTGCAGGACAGCTTGAATTTCTTTGGAATTTAATTGGGGCTTTTTATCCATTACATGGACTATCATGTGTTGCAACTTTTCATAAATATTTCTAAATTGTCCAGCTCCAGGGAGATTACCTACAGATCCATGGGCTGTAAAAGTCTTGATTCTGCTGTGGATAAAGGAACATCAAGATCTCTGGACATAGATTTGTAACCTTAAGATTGTTGATATTTTTCAACAAGTTTGGTTCTCAAGTCTTCATATAGTACATTTCTCCTCTTTCTGTTCTAACTGCTTAGTGTAGCACACACATACACAATGCAAAGATTGAGTCTATTTCTCCCCATTTTATCTGGGCTCAGGTGTGATTTTCATATTGCTCACAAATATTACTTGCCACAGGTGAGTTTGATTGAGTATCACATGCATGAAACAAAGTTATTTACCCACAATTTTGAACAGGTGCCAACAATTTTGTTTGGCCCATTTTGTTGTGTGAAATTACGTCCAATTTGTCTAGTTTTCTCAGGGTTTTTTTTGTATTGTTCCAATACACACAAAGGAAAAAAACAAGTGTATTACAATACATGTGTAATTGCAATACTTTTCTGGGAAAGATACTTCATTTTCTGGAACAATTTGAAGGTTGCCAACACTTTCAGCCATGACTTTATATTATTAGGTAACAAACAAGGCAAAATTACTGCTCTACAGTGTGCAGAAAAATATATTTAATAGAAAATTCAAAGGTTAAAAACCATAAAGCACAATGTAGTTCTACACGTTTCAGATGGGAACCATTATTAGTCATGATAACATTGGAAGTGCCATGTACAAATTGTAAATAGGATTTGATTCTATTCACACATGCGGCTTAATAAATTCAGACGTGATATCATTATGTGCCAGTTTTTGAATGGTTAACATATTGCTATACTATCGCACCTATACACTAGGATACATAAAAAGATAATTATTTCTTTAAAGGGAACCTGTCAAGCCCCTTATGTCCTCCAGCAGTATTCATATCTGTATGTCAAAATTCCCTGTTCAACCAGTCCTGTATGTTATTTCCTAAAATCAATGCTGTGAGGTAGCACGGTCGGCTGCGCAGCAGAAGACACGGGATCCAGGCATTAAGGTTCACAGCACACGGTTTTAATGTCCAAACAAAAGTCCATAACAAAAATACATGTGCCTCTCCAGCAGAGACTCAGGGAGTTCTGTTCACTCCCTCACACCCGGCACACCTGCCCTTGTTCCTGATTCTATTTAACCCTTCCTTCAGCCTGTAGGGAAACAGCATTAACCCTGTAGTGGATCTACTTTCTATCATGGAGTGAGCACAACCGGGGCGAGACATACCGGCCGTCATAGATAACCCCGGTCACAGTCTCACATACCCCCCCCTCAGTTCAAGCGAGCGGGGTTGAACTCCCGCCATCAAACACGGGCCGCGGGACAAGGCATCGGCGTTGCCCTGCAACCTACCGGCCCGGTGTTCAACCGTAAACCGGAAGTTCTGCAGAGAAAGGAACCACCGGGTAACCCGGGCATTCCGTTCCTTGGCGGACCTCATCCAGACCAGTGGAGAGTGATCCGTCACCAAGCGAAACTGCCGTCCCAGCAGGTAATAGCGTAGGGACTCCAAGGCCCACTTGATCGCCAGGCACTCCTTCTCCACTACGCTATAATTCCGCTCGGGAGGGGTGAGCTTCCTACTTAAGAAGGCGACGGGGTGTTCCTCCCCCTGAACCACCTGAGACAGCACTGCCCCCAGGCCGACCTCTGAGGCGTCAGTCTGTACTATGAACTCCTTCCGGAAATCAGGGTGTACAAGAACGGGCTGTCTGCACAGGACCTCCTTCAGGGACCAGAAGGAGTCCTCGGCCTGCGGAGTCCAGCGCACCATGACGGACTTCTTGCCTTTGAGAAGGTCCGTCAAGGGGGCTGATAGTCCCGCAAAATCCTTTACAAACCTCCTGTAGTATCCCACGATACCCAGGAAGGCCCTAACCTGCTTCGTGGTCAGGGGTCTAGGCCACTTCTGGATCGCCTCAACCTTGTTAATTTGGGGCTTAATCACTCCTTGGCCTATCACGTAGCCCAAGTAGCGGGCTTCCGTGAGTCCCAATGCACATTTCTTGGGATTGGCTGTCAATCCGGCTGTTCGAAGCGCGTCCACCACCGCTTGTACCTGTTCCAAGTGGGTCTGCCAATCAGAGCTGTAAATAATGATGTCATCCAGGTACGCTGATGCATACGCCTGGTGGGGTTCCAGCACTAAGTCCATCAACCTCTGGAACGTGGCCGGAGCGCCATGTAACCCAAAAGGCAAGACAACATAGTGGAAGAGACCCTCCGGCGTAACAAAAGCGGTTTTCTCCTTGGCGGACTCAGTTAGTGGCACCTGCCAGTACCCCTTGGTCAGGTCGAGCGTGGAAAAATATCGCGCCTGTCCCAGCCTATCAATCAGCTCATCCACCCGGGGCATGGGGTAGAGATCGAACTTGGATATTTCGTTCAATCTCCTAAAGTCATTGCAGAACCTTAAGGAGCCATCGGGTTTTGGTATTAGGACAATCGGACTAGCCCATTCACTCCGGGATTTTTCGATGACCCCCAGGCGTAACATTGCCTTTACTTCGTCCGATATGGCTTGTCGTCGAGCCTCCGGTACCCGGTATGACTTCAGGCGTACCTTCAGGTGGGGCTCGGTGACAATATCATGTCGTATCAGACTGGTCCTACCGGGCAGCTCGGAGAAGACATCGGGGTTCTGCTGAACCAACCGTCTGGCCTCTCGCCTCTGTTGCTTGGTGAGGGCTTCTCCAATCCTTACTTCCGGTTCGTCCTCTCCGGAGGTCGCTGGAGCCGGATGTGAACGACCCGAAGAGGAGGGAGGTGGGGAAAAAACAGCCATCAGGCTTTCCCGTTCCTGCCAAGGTTTTAATAGGTTGACATGGTATATTTGTTCAGGTTTCCGCCTACCGGGCTGCAATACTTTATAGTTAACCACCCCTACTCTTTCCTTTATCTCGTAGGGGCCTTGCCACTGAGCCAGGAATTTACTCTCCGCCGTGGGGATCAATACCAACACCTGATCCCCGGGTTTAAAGGTCCGCACGGTGGCTTGTCTATTGTAGCGGCCGCTTTGCGCGGCCTGAGCCTCCTGTAAATGCTCCTTCACAATTGGCATGACCGCGCTTATGCGGTTCTGCATACCCAAAATGTGTTCAATCACACTTTTATGGGGGGTGGGCTCTTGTTCCCATGTTTCCTTTGCCAGGTCCAACAATCCCCGGGGATGTCGCCCGTATAACAATTCAAAAGGCGAAAACCCCGTGGATGCCTGTGGCACCTCTCGTATGGCAAACATCAAATAGGGAAGCATCATATCCCAGTTTTTCCCGTCTTTTGAAATCACCCTTCTTAGCATGGTTTTCAGGGTTTTATTGAAACGCTCGACTAAACCGTCCGTTTGAGGATGATACACAGACGTACGCAACTGCTTGATCTGGAGTAGCCGGCATAGCTCTTTGGTCACTTTAGACATGAATGGGGTCCCCTGATCCGTAAGGATCTCCTTGGGCAATCCCACCCGGCAGAACACAGCAAACAACTCCCGAGCTATAAGCTTTGCTGCAGTATGTCTGAGAGGTATCGCCTCGGGATACCGGGTGGCATAGTCAACGATCACTAGGATGTGTTGGTGCCCTCGAGCGGACTTTACGAGGGGCCCCACCAGATCCATCCCTATCCGTTCAAAAGGGACTTCTATAATGGGTAACGGTACCAACGGACTGCGAAAATGGGTCAGGGGTGCAGTAAGCTGACACTCCGGGCAGGTTTCGCAGAACCGTTTTACCTCCCCAAAGACCCCGGGCCAATAGAACCTTTGCAATATTCGCTCCTGCGTTTTCTTGACCCCTAGGTGGCCACTCATCAGGTGTTTATGAGCCAAGTCGAGGACCCGCCGGCGATGCGGCTGGGGCACCACCAACTGTTCTACCCCCACGCCCCGTATTTCATCTACCCTGTAGAGTAAATCCTGCCTAAGAGCGAAATGGGGGTACCTTACCTGGGCACCGGGCAGCTGTGCCACCCCGTCAACTACTGTCACCCGACTCCGGGCATGTATTAACGTAGGGTCCTGGAGTTTGGCTGTCCCAAACGTATCCGGGGACGCCTCCAACTCCGGGATGGGCTCGACCGTCTCAGCCTCTCCTGCCAATACCTCTAGGGGCGACCTATCGGGTTCACACTCTGTCCCTATCATGGTGACCCCTACGGCAGGTGTCCCGGATTCAGGATTGTAGGGCTCAGGTCCCGGACCGACCAATATCTGAGGGGACTTAGGGGGTCCCCTCCATAAAGTCCAAAAATAGGGCAGATCCCTTCCTAGGATCACATCATAAGGAAGAGTGTTAAGAAGTCCCACCTCATGTTGCACCTGACCGCAAGGTACTGTGATGGTGACAATCCCCGTGGGATAGTCGCGGCGGTCCCCATGTATGCAAACCACCCCCACGGTGCGTCCTGTGGCCTTTACTTTAGCCCTCAAGGTGGATCGCACAAGGGTCACTAAGCTTCCGGAATCCAACAATCCTGTAACCGGACATCCATTCACCTGTATTTGGCACAAGTGGGGCTCCGTCTCTGGGGAGACCAGGTCAGCGGTACACACCACCTGAGCATACATTGAACCCCGCCGGGTAACCCCACAATCCATGGGCTCCATGGTGAGTGGACACTGGGCTTCCATATGTCCCACCCGCTGGCACCGCCAACATCTAATGGGGACGGAAACCCCCTTGACGGGTTGTCGTTTAGGGTACAGAACCTTCCGGACCTCAGGAATGGCGGCCGCGGCCTCAGACGGGACGGTAGGGGACTCCTGCACCGTTGTCAGCGGTGGGTCCTTGGCCCTAGGCTTGGAGGGGACGGACCGACGGGCGGTACGCAAAGTCTCAGTGTCCCGTATCAAGTCCTGCGTAGCCACATGCCGCTCTACCAGGGACACTAATTGGTCCAGGGTACTCGGGTCACCCTGCCCGACCCACCGTTGAACGGTGACGGGTAAAGTGTGCACAAAACGATCCACTACTACCCTTTCCACCATTTGCGCCGGGCTCAGAGTGTCAGGCTGCAACCACTTTTTTACAAGATGCAACAAGTCATAGGCCTGGGAGCGTACGGGTTTGGCTTCCTCATAGAACCACTGATTTACCCGCTGAGCCCGTACATAGGTATTCACCCCCAACCGAGCCAGTATTTCGGCTTTCAGGGTCACATAGTCAATGGCGTCCTCGGTACAGAGGTCCAGGTACGCTTTTTGGGGTTCCCCCGTCAGATAGGGCGACAATACCTCAGCCCACTGCGGGGTCGGCAGCTTTTCCCGCTCGGCCACCCGCTCAAACACCGCCAGGAACGCTTCCACATCATCACCCGGGGTCATCTTTTGCAACGCTTGTCTCACCGCTTTCCGGACGCTGCCGTCGTCACCCGGTCCCGGGGTTGTTGCTGCCGGTCCGGCACGGATCGACTTGGCCAGGAGAACCATCTGTTCTTGGTGCCTTTTTTCCTGCAATTGCAAGGCTTGCTGCTGACGTGCATTGGCCTGATCCATCTGTTCTTGGAGTTTTTTTTCCTGCCCTTGCAAGGATTGCTGCTGACGTTCCAACGCCCGGAGCAGGTGTGCATTAGTCTGTTGCTGCTGTGCATTAGCCTCTTGTAGCTGTGCATTAGTCTGTTGTTGCTGTGCATTAGCCTCTTTTAGCTGTGCATTAGTCTGTTGCTGCAGCCTTAGTATGTCTTCCATGGCGTCGCTGGGTTTGGGCTGTAGTATAGCCGCTCGAATCCAGGACATGTGCTACCGGGTCACCAGGGATGGATGCTACACCTCACCGGCTGTCATGCCCGCCGATTCTCCACCATATGTGAGGTAGCACGGTCGGCTGCGCAGCAGAAGACACGGGATCCAGGCATTAAGGTTCACAGCACACGGTTTTAATGTCCAAACAAAAGTCCATAACAAAAATACATGTGCCTCTCCAGCAGAGACTCAGGGAGTTCTGTTCACTCCCTCACACCCGGCACACCTGCCCTTGTTCCTGATTCTATTTAACCCTTCCTTCAGCCTGTAGGGAAACAGCATTAACCCTGTAGTGGATCTACTTTCTATCATGGAGTGAGCACAACCGGGGCGAGACATACCGGCCGTCATAGATAACCCCGGTCACAGTCTCACAATGCTTAAATAAAGGACTTAGAAATTGTGCTGTCCCTATGCTAATTAGGGCCTTCTCTAGAAGATGGGGCGTTATTTTCTAATTGGCCAGCTTTACATGTTATCATGCCCCTGAGGGTGTGATAACATGATTTCCATGAGCCGGCGTTACCGTCAGCTTCTGGAAATCTTGTGCATGTGCGGCTTTGTTCATCACATTGAGTCCCTTCTGAAACCGGGTGTACATGTCCCGACTTCAGCAGGGCACATTGCGCATGATCAGAAGAACAGCTTCTGCACTTTTGGTATCCAATTTGAATATCCCCCATGTTTCTCTATTTCGGAGAATGGATTCTTTATCTCCTTTTACATGACTGGTTTTAATTTGTTCTATAGCATATACATGTAACTATTCCAGATTTCCTTGGTGAACATTAAAAGGGAACCTGTCACCAGATTTGGGGCCTATAAGCTGCGGCCACCACCAGTGGGCTCTTATGTACAGAATTCTAACATGTTGTATATAAGAGCCAAGGCCGCTGTGTAGAGTGAAAAAATGACTTTATAATACTTACATAAGGAGCGGGGCGGTGCAGGCGGGTCAAATGGGTGGCTCCGTTCTCCGGGTGCAGCGTCTCCTCTTTCGGCTATCTTTGTCCTCCTTCTTTTGAAGCCGGGCTGCATGACGCGTCCTACATCATGCATACGTGCCGACATTGAGGTCCTGCGCAGGCGCAGTACAATACTGTGATCTGCCCTGCTCAGGGCAGATCAAAGTGCGCCTGCGCAGGACCTCAATGCTGGGTTACCGACAAGAGATATTAAGTTATATTATTATTAATTTTTTCTTTGTTTCATAAGGAGAAAAGGAGATATAAAGAATGAGATAGCGGAAAAAAAAAGGAAATAAAAAAGGAAAATATTTGTATTGGTTTTTTTATCATTTTTTTCCCCTTCTCTTGATCCTAGTTAAATATTTGAAACTCTGAATTTAAAAATAAATAAATGAAGAAATAAGAGAAAAAAAAATAAGAAAGGCAAAATGATAGAAAAGAGAAAAAAAAAATAAAACGAACATTAAAAACTAAATATATTTAAAGTGAATGGTCGTATTCTCAGACTCAGGGTCTCCCATTACTGTTTTTCAGTAACCAGTTATATAACATAGACCCAGTTACATCATTTTGGTGTTACATGTGCTATAATGTGAACAATGTTCTAACAATGAGCTAATTATACGCACATTGGCTATGACTACATGCTTTTATAACAGTGATCACGTATTTTCAGTGCATTTGCAATCTTATTATGCAGTGACACTACTGAAAAGAACAACTATTTCTGTATTTACTCTGGTGCTATAATGTTAACAAGGTTGTAACAATTTGTTAACCATTGTGTAGTGACATTATTTATAGAAACAATCTCTTTATTTATCCTGGTACACAGCGCTATAATGTGAACAAGGTGTGAATTAATCACACATTGGGAAGCATTTCATTCTCTTAAAATAGACTTCCTAAACAAGTGTTTTTTGTGTTGTTGCAATCTCATTACGCAGTGAAACTATTTTAAGGAATATTAATCTTTTTAATTTTCCTGGTATATGCGGTAGGTGCTATAATGTGAACAACGTTCTAACAATATGTTAACTGTACAAACACATAATGGCACATAATGGAATCACATCTGAATTAATAAAATAAGTGTGGATGGGATAAAATGCTATTTATATGTACATAGCGCCTGCAATGTTATCACGGCTAAGGATGGTTCTCATCTGAAACGCGTAGCTCTACATAGCTTTATTTTTATAGATTTTGTATGTGAGTTTTATGTCTGAATATTAACCTTTGCATCCTCTATGCAATACATTTTTCTTCACGCCGTAGAGCTGGAATATTTGCCTTTTTGCTATCTACTACGTCTGAACAGCACATTTTCTTGTTCAGAGAATGCGAGTCCCTTTTGAGAGTGAGCTGGACTCTCTCTATATATTATATTACTCGGTATGTCTTATACGTGCTTTAGTATATCTTACCAATGTGGTTAACGCCCATCTATACCTATTTGATCTATTAAACATTTTTAATTTGAATTTTGTCAATTAAAGATACTTATTTAATGGGAATCTGTCATCAGGTTTTTGCCACCTAATCTGAGAGCAGCATAATGTAGGGGCAGAGATCCTGATTCCACCGATGTGGCACTTACTGGGCTGCTTAGTGTAGTTTTGATAAAATCACTGGTTAATCAGCAGTAGATTATCATTAGAGAACTACTTGGCCTGCTGCCAGGTAGTCCAGCATATTCATGAGCTCTGTATAACTGCTAGATCTGCAGCAGAGAAAACAGTGATTTTATGAATATGACAGCAAACAGCTCAGTAAGTGACACATAGCTGGAATAAGGGCCTCTGTCTCTACATTATGCTGCTCTCAGATGGAGGAGCAAAAACCTAGTGACAGATTCCCTCTAATGGGACTCTACAGTCTAAAATGATAAGTCTGTAGTCACTCTATGACTGCCCACTTACGTATCCTCCCAGAAGACACACACTGTATGTTGTGAGGAATTGCTGGTTTCTGAGCCAGGAATGGTGGTCAAGTGACCACAATTGTGTGATATGCATGTTCCCAGTCAGAACCTGATTAGTGGGCATGGCCTCACTCAATATATGTGTATTGAGCAACACTGAGCTCACTAGATGGCTGCGCCTACTAGTTGGACGTGCCCATTCCATAGACTTGTAAAGACTGAGGATGTGTCCACCAGTCAGGTTCTGGCCCAGAACATGTATACAGCACAACTGCGGTCACATGACCGCTGTTCCTGGCTCCGAAGGAGGTGAATCCTTGCAGCGCACAGTATGCGTCGGGAACCTTGACTGCTGGACCTCTTTGCCAGATAAGTGACTACTATAACATGAATATAAGTCTGTGTCATCAGTAGTCCTGTTTTTAACATTTTGGTTTCACTTTTGGTGCACATACTTGTGTAGTGTAGGGCACATTAGGGAGTCTTTAGGGTCTCCCGTCGGTGAATGGGGGCGTCACAATCCTAGGGCGTCATACCCGCCATTGTTCTGTAGGGATACATTAGGGACAGTGGCTCCCCCCTCTTCCCTTCTCAAAACTGGTAATTTACCAAAACAAAAGACTCTCTTGAATAGTGAAAGGGCAAAAATTAGGTAAAGTCTATACCTTTTTAAAATTAGAAGTAAAGGTTAATTTTTAAGGGAATTTTCTTATGGTTTTCTGTGTGCACTGGGAGTATTCATAGGTCTGCAGTCACTCAATCATTTTAATAATAAGAAAGCCGCCCTTCCCGTGGTTGTTCCTTCCCGGTGAAAGACCTGGCTAGTTTCCAAAAAACCACGGCTTTCTTATTTGCATACTTCCCAGGGGGCAATGCTCTAGAATCACTGCGTTGAGAAACACGTGATGGTGTCTCCGCAGTGGATATGTTGATCTCCCTAAGGTCAACAATGCTTGCTTAAGTACTCAATCATTTTAGACTGGACAACCCCTTAAAGTACAGTCATTTTGTATGATTTTATGATTCCTTATGACATGAATCAGTAGATTAGAACGGCCATTAAATCGCTCACTCTCTGCTCATGCTACTTCAGTCTACACAGCTCAGCTGACAAATACGCTGCAGAAAACAAAGGCTCAGCCTTCTGTGACAGTTCAAACATGTTTGATTAAGAAATTAAAATATTTATTTAAGCAAACCCCCCTACATACCTTAAGATGGTTCTTTTTTCGGCCTCTGATATTTTCTTGTCATTTGCAAAGAGGATGGTGTGATACGGTATCACAGGGTCACATGTTGGCAGTATTCCATAAGATATGTGACTGACTTGGTTTAAAATTCCATTGTACACAAGGAGGTCATCTACAAGGAGCTGACAAGATATCCAGTGTAAACAGCAATATGGGAAAGGATTCACAAAACCATTAATACATTTTACTACAAACAATTACAAATAATGAAATACGCAAAAAAAATATAAAGTAATAATTGTGAAATTGGAGATAGAAATGGAAGATATTATAAACGTGTCTTAGATCTAAATATCGTATTAAATATTATAACCGCTGTTAGACAATATGCCTCCTCTGAAGCAGAAAGAAGCCGTCTGCCATCAATTCTGCACATAAAGCATATGTCAATTACTAAATAGAGTTGGATTCACTTCACACAAACACTAAACAAGATTATTCTACAATCAAATAGGATAATAAAAAAAGAAATACATTTTCAATAACAAAAAAATTGATTTTTAATATTTTGCTACTATGATAAATCAGCAGAAGTATATTGCCTGTCTTGGAGAATTCCGGTAAATTATCAAATTGCTAAAAACACATCGGGTGAGTCACTCACTGATCTCATTGCAGTGTGTCTTGTCTGAGAATCGATCAAGAATGGCAACTAACAGATTGTGGCTAGCAGGATGTCTCAGATATGGGACTCTGGATTTTTTTTTGCCTACACTTCAGTGATCTCGATTTTGCCTCAGACCCCGGAAAACTTGTATAGTCAGCTGTTACCTACAGAAACTGCATGCCTCCAGCTCTACATTTGCCTTGCCAGACAATAGGAACCCAAAGGTCCTTTCCTCCCAGGAAGTCATCTTTAGAGCCTAGGAGGTCCATGAGGTTAATTATTAGACATGTGGCCTATGCCCGAGTCCTCTGACCAACTGTAAAGAACAGTAGGGTTGATCAGCTTCTAAATATCTTATGTGGGCATCGTGGTATCCTTCCCACTTCAAATGTTACATTATATACTGTATATGTTACATAGGTGTAAGCTTCTGATATGCCTCTGCATTCTCTATGTCTTACTTAAAGAAATAGTTAGATCTTAGACCTACAGTACTTTGCAAGAGTTTTCATTTATTTGCAGATTCCAGACCTTTTCTTGGATAGATTGGAAAAAGCTCTGCCTACAAGAAAAGTAGTGTAAAATAGTTCCACTTATTGGTTGGAGTGCCCCTACCTCTCCTGTTATACCTACCTAAATATGATGTCTGACTTAAAAGGGAGTCTGTCACCACATTTCACCTATTAGTATGGACATACGGTTATAGAGCGCTGAAAAAAGCCATACCTATATGCCTCATATGCAGGGGTGGAATTCTGCTGGTTCTTCCCGGTTCAGTGGAACCGCTTGTTAAAATAGTAGCCAGTTCCCTGAACCGGGAAGAATTAGTGCGATGATCCAGTTCCAAATGTCAGCACCATGTCACCGCCAGGGAGCCGCTCATACACTGCTAGTTCTCTCTCTACAAACAGTGAGGAGCAGAAGGAGGGCGGTGTGATCGAGTGTGGAGAATAGGCAGCTGCACGGGCTCTGTAATCACGTCTGATCAGATGCTGGAGTCTCATTTTTGTCTCACAGCATCCAAGCACAGCAGTCAATATAGAGCCAGACTTCTATTGGGGGGTGGGGGGGGTGGAGGTGACTCTGGAGTGGAGGGGGAAGGAGGGGGAAAGAATACATTGGAGGAGGATTATAGGAAGGGGCCCAGGATGTAGAAGTGCATTATTATAGGAAGGAGCCCAGGATGGAAGGGGCGATATTTATAGGAAGGGGCCAAGGACGTGTAGGAGGGAATTCTTAATAGAAAGGGCCCGGGAAAGGAGGGGTGCATTCTTATAGGAAAAGGTCCAGGAAAAGAGGGGTGCATTATTAAAAGAAGGGTCCCAGGACAGGATAAGTGCTGTAGCGCCAACATCCCTGCAGAGATGCCGACTCACTCATCGCCCCGGCTGGGTTGCCTCATCCCCCACTGCCCTGAGCAGCTAAGGTCTCTCAGGAGAGTACTTAGGGAAAACGCGCTCGCACCAGCCCTCCTCTTCAAAGGTCGGTGCGCCATTTCCAGGAAATACCTCTCAGCCTATGGCTAAGAGGCACTAAGTATTGAAAACACCCTCCTATTATGTGAGGTGCCTTCTCAATGCCTTCAGTTAGTCAACCTTCAGTCTTCTAGCTGGTTAGTTTTCAGGTCCTGAGCGCCTGTCCTGTTATCCCTGTGTCTGTCACCTGTATCTGCCTTCCCATACCTATTTACCCTGCTGTGCCCACCATATCCGTCCGTACCGGTCTGTCTCAGTCATCCCACCTGTACCTGCATGTACCAGTGTCTGTACCTGCCCTGGAAGTCAGCTGCCACAGTCTTGGTCACTTCCCTGAGAGTGGTACCTGGCGTCCACCTCACAGTAGGCGCTTAGTTAAGCCCCTCCCACTAAATGGTAAGCAAATATCCCCCATGTGGTCCAGTGGAACCATTAATTCTGCTCGCTGCCCCTACAACAGCTGTGAGTGTTAGTTTGAACAGGCCATGGACTCCGCCGCCCTCTCTCTGTCGGCACTGTACCAGATGTCGCAGACGCGGGAACCAGCAGAATCCTGGCCCTGTTTGCTTGCTCCCCCTCGATTTGACAGCAATCCTAAGCAATGTCAAGTTTCATCAAACAGTGATCCTTGCACTTTGAACTTTTGCCACATCAGTTCCCTTCGGAGCATGTCAAGGTGGTATTCCTGATGTCGCATCTCAGCAGGGATGCTCTTGCTTGGATCAAATCTCTGTGAGAGAGAAGAGATTTGTTCACCTCCGACATCATGGACTTTCTGGATGCCTTTCGGAAAGTTTTTGATGAACTGGGTCGGGTTGCCGCGGCTGCATCCACCCTCCTGCAGTTACATCAAGGTATACAGACTGTCAGCCAATATGCCGTGCAGTTCCCCACCATCTCCTTAGAGCTAGACTGAAATAATCAGGAACACTGTGGCCGCCTTTTGGGAAATCTTGTCTGGGAAAATAAAGGATGAACTGTTTGGCCATGATATTCTCGTTTCTCTGAATGACCTAACATCTATGGCTACCCAGGTCAACCTCAGTTTCCAGGAGCGATCCTTGGGAGGTGAAACGTGACAGGGATCTTATCCATCTGCATCCATCCCTCCAGAGGCTGTGGTTGTCCCAGTTTCCATTTACTGCTCCTGCATCTACGGTGGTTGAACAATGTTGAGACCACCGTCGAGCCATGGGGCTGTGTTACTACTGCGTAGGTGTGGAACACTTCATCCATGCATGTCCCGTGCAGCCGGGACTCTTCTGCCTAGGATCTGTCGGAGGAGTGACCATTGGCAAGAACGAATTGTCATTGACCCTGCCTGTGTCCATATTGCATAACTGTATTTGGTTTTCTCAGACGGCCCACCTAGATAACGGATATGCTAAAAACTTTATTCAACAGGCGGTGGTGGATCGCTCCCAGATTCCCATCCAATGCCTCGGGAGTCCTTTGACTGTGACTTCGGTGGATGGAACACTTTGGACAGAACAGGTATGCTTCATTTTCCAGCAGGTGGAACTTAAAGTGGGAGCTTCGCATATGGAAAAGATCTCTTTCCTGGTTCTTCCGAACTTGTCCTGTCCCCTGGTAAAGGGTTTGCCTTGGTTACGTTTCCACAAGCTTGCCATGGACTTGACATCCGGAAAGGTGCTTTATTGAGGCAGAATTGATGCAAAAGTTGCCTAGTTCCTGAAGCCCCAGTGATAACTAACCTGAAAGCCAGTGCAGTCTTACTTTTAGGTCCCAGGAAGAAGCCTCTCGAGCAGCTGCTATCCAGTCTACCCCTTCCACCAGTCAGCCAGCCAGGTCTTCAGCCGCCATCTCTGAAGACAAGTAGCTGGAGCAGAGACTTCCTTAAGACCTGCTGAAGAGGGGGGTACTGTAGTGCTGGCATCCCTCCAGGGAGTTATTGACCGCTCTGGCTTGTTTGCTTCCTCCCCTGAAGCCATCCACATGTGCTCCTGCTTCCTCATCCTCATGTCTCTCAGGAGTGTGCTTAGGGCACACACACACACACACAAAACGGTCCTCCTCTTAAAGGGCCAGCGCGCTATTCCAGCAAAAGCCTCTCAACCTATGGCTATGTATGTAAGGCACCCCTCCATTAGAGAAGGTGCCCGTGCAATACCTTTAGTTAATCAGTTATCAGTCTGCTGGCTAGTTAGGTGTCAGGTTCTGAGCTCCTGTCCTGTTATCCCTATGTCTGTCACCTGTACCTGCCTTCCTGTACTTATTTAATCTGCTGTGCCTGCCATACCGGTCATTACCCGCCTGCCGATCTGCTTTAGTCATCCCCCTTGTACCTGCATGGTTTTCATGCAGAGAATGAGTCGCAGCGATGAACAGTGACGGCATAAGTTTAGTTGCAGTCACAGCTGGAGTTTCCCATGGTCCTCCACCTGTGACCACAGGTACCTTGATTGACGTCACCGCTGATTGCTGAGGCTCCCCCTTTGCCTGAAGTTACAGGGGGCAGGCATGTTCTATGGCTACTCATTGTTACCTCAGATGTAGCAGAGCCAGGATTGTCGTGGAACCTCGTGGATTATGTCGGACCTGGGTGTTTCGGGGGTTAATAAAGTGGTGAAAGAGGATGTATTTTTCGTATGTTATGTCAAATAATTTTTTTTTCGGTGTTTGTCTTTATTTCTTTTCACTTACAGGTTAGTAATGGAGCGTCTCAGATGCCTTCCATTACTAATCTAGGGCTTAGTGGAAGCTGTGAGCTGCGATTAACAGTATGCCTGCAGCATACTGTTTCTAGACTACCAGAGAGTACCAGCCCCCAGCTGTCGGCTTTATCTTGGTTGGATACCAACATTGGGTGTCCCGCACGCAGTTTTTTTTAAATTATTTATTTAAATAAATAATATAAAAAAGTTGCATGCGGTTCCTCTTATTTTGATAGACAGCCAATATAGGCTCATGGCTATGAGCTACAGCCTGTAGTCGTATACTTTATTATGAATGGGTATCATAATATGAGGGACCCTACGCCAATCTTTTTAGATGGTGTCTCTCACTTTAATACGAGATTGCACGTTTCCCCACACATTTGGCTGATCTGATGAGCCAACATGTGCAGCTTACAGACGCGATTGGATTGGAGATCCACCAGTGCTTGGTAACCAGTTAAATCCTGTTGTTCTCTGACCACGGGATTTAACGCGTCATTCTCCGCGCAATTGGCTGATGTGATCACGGGGTGCCAATGGGTTATCATCTGGATCCTTTGGTTTTGGTACGTAGTATTACGCATCAATAATGCTAAGAAAGTTATAGTATCATTATATCCTGCAAATGGAGCCATCGTAAAAATAATACTGATACCTCGACACCACCAAAGTTGCCTTCCCCCCAACCTACCATCTTCTCCACATTACTCTGCAGAGTAGACTGCAAGTCTGGAGAACAGTGTCCTCTCTGTCTGTCACTGGTAGTTTTTTCATTGCAAGTTATATTTGATTTTTGTATGCAAACCCTTTTTCACATGTAACCACCATGGAATCAATAGTGTTCCGAAAAGAAATAATAATTCTAGTTGCATGATAGTGCATGTATCATCAAGAGGAGTAAAAAATCCATTGATGTCAAAACAGATAGAGGATACAACTAACTGCTTGGTAGAAATCAGAAGCAAACATGTAACGCATCCCTGCAATAGGTTAACAGTGTTGCCTTCAGATTGAGACCAACACAAGTGAGTATATTAATAGCAAAATATATAAATATGTGGCTTAGTACAGAAGGTCATAAATACCACATTACACGGTAGCTGTAAACTGAACTATTATTGAGCGCTAATAATTGCACATAAAGTATAAATCTTTTATTCTTCTGTCTGATGGGAATCAATATTTGTGATTGATACTTCTTCGTCTTAAGACATCACATAGTGCAATAAATCTTGTTAAGCCAGAAGAAGAACTATAAGTCTTCTAGCTCGCAGGCCTATACTCTGGATCTATAAAGAACCAAATAAAAGTGAACATAGAGGATTTCTTAAAAAAATAAAAACAAACACCCCTATAAAACACTTCCAATTTATACACAATGTTGACGAACACAAAGTTTCATTAGCTTTGGAGATATAACCATAATATGTTTTATAAGCAATGTTTTTAGATATTGACAAAGATTACATGTAAATGAATAAAGCAAAAAAAAATTAATTCCACTTATCAAAAATTAGTTAACATTTAATACTCACACCAAACTCCTTTACACCCCTTAGTGGTGTTTTTGCATAATTCCATAGTTTGATCATTGACACTTTGGTTGGTTGATCAAAAACAACATATATTCGATTAACCTAATAAAACAAAATGTCTCAATTACAAAAAGTTCACATTTTCACCACTTCAAGAGTTATTCCCAACTTTATAAGTGGGTATTGTCAGACAGGGCTAATACAAGCAATTTTGCAGTTTACCACTTAATTAAAATTTCCATCCGTTTTTGAGCTAAACACTTTTCTTTTGTTTACAATTTGTTGCCTTGGAGACAGACCATCACGTCTAGAAAGCTCAACAAGCATAGTCCTTACAAGCTCTTTTTTACTATGTCATTTATAATCACTGTTTTGCAGCTAGCCAAGATGGCAGGAGTGCACTGTAAACTCCTAATCCTGGACAACTTTGGCGCAATGCTTAGCAGCTAGAAAGCAGTGGTCCCTGCGCATGTCCTTATATACAGAATTCTAGAAAGTTGTATATAAGTGCCCAGGCCACTGTGTATACTATAAAAAACAGCTTTTATTATACTCACGTGTGGGACAGTCCGGTCCCATGGGCGTCGCTGGTCTTTTCTTGCCTCCTCTCTCTTCTTGCGATCGCCGTCCAATTTCTCTACTCCATGTTGATGATGCACCCTACATCATCCACACAGAGGCCTATATTGCACTCATGCGCACGTGCACTTTTCTCTCCCCTGCGGAGGACAGATAAAAGTATTGTAGTGTGCTTGCACTGGCGGTCTTTGACCTTTCCTGGAGCCTATGCATTACAGTACTTTGCTCTGCCCACACCAGGCCAGAGAGAAGTGTGCGTGCGCAGGAGTTCAATGGAGGACACTGTATGGATAACGTAGGATGCATCATCCACCCAAATCAGGAAAAGAGTATGGCGATCGCAAGAAGATGGGAGGCGCCGGACCAAGATCATTGACGACTATCGGACTGGACCACACCACAGGTGAGTATAGTAAAAGCTATTTTTTAGGTTATACAGAGCGGCCTGGGCACTTAGATACAGAATTCTAGAATTCTGCATATAATATATTCCTGTTAAACATTGTATACATTTATTCTAAAAACAAGATTCTATATTGTCTGATGGAGCTTTATAGCTAAGCATCATCTAAGAAATGAAACATTATCAATACTTTTATAAGAAATTAATGTGCATCACTTTGCGTTTTTAATGTCATTTTTTTCCTTAGATGCACTCACATTGCATAAAGCCCTGTCCTATCCAAATAGCAGAAAAGGTGCTTGTGTACAAGATGGCAGTTATCTTCTAATATACATTGTGAAGAATATAAGTAAATCTTTCGTAATACTAAATTTGGATATTCCAAGCCAGTGACCTAAACATAATGCCTCCACTCATTACTGGATGTAACTTACCAAGCCAGGAAGAATTGGAGAGAGCCACGCATGTCTACCGTCACTAGTGTCATTCACAGTGTCAATGAGCTTGTCCGGTGTTCTCACGTCTCCACACACACCTTCTAAAATATTTATACTTTCTGGGAAAGCAGCAATATCTAATAAAGAGTTAAAGAATTAAAAAAAAATAGACTTTGTGGAGTCGCATTGGAAAAATAGAGTTTCTTATCAACAGTTACAAAGTTTTACAGCATTATCCGACAACGACCAGAGAGGCTCACATCCGCATCAAAGAGAGAAGCTGATGACATTATAACCTGCTCACTTGCCGAGATGAATGCTAGATCAGTAGGCATTGTGCATGTGTTCTATTTTAATGAATATCACAAGTGAAAGTTACCTCCTGATCATGAACGCATATCAACAAGTGTGCGATTTGTAACATCACTCATTTCTGATGCAGATGTGAGCGGCTCTGGATGTTGCCGGATAATCCCTTAAAAGATAGCACTCCAGCAATCTTTTTGCACATGTTATGCATATTCGTACACAAAATTCTATCAATGCATTTATACTTTTTGAACCTTTGATTATGTCAACTGTGTTATCGGCCCTCAAGTCTTATGACTAGTCCAGTATAGGCTCTCCCATGTAGACAGGAGGTCAGTCTCTGACTTCCTGTAAACTACAGGATAACAGCATCAGACTGCCTGACAAATCACACACCTACTATCCACTCTTATACTATATGTTCACCATGAAGCTGAAGACATAATTTACACCTTTTAATAACAGCAGTGACATAGTAGTTGAGGTGATCTGTAGTTATAAAACTCCAGTAACTTACAATGAGTGATTGCTTTGTGTAGACTTCCTTGTTAGAAGCAGCTCTAGACTTCGTGATAAAGCTGACAGGAAGAAACTTATCAACAGTAGGCAGGTGAAACATGCTGCTATATCAAACAAACAGCTTTGCTATCGTATGCTATCCTATTCATTTGCATGAGAGTTAAGCTAAAATTGTGAGTAATAATATCGTGTTTTCCTGAAAATAAGACACTATCTTATATTTTTTTTGCCCCGAAAATGCACTAGGGTTTATTTCTGGGGTAGGGCTTAAGGGGGCTTTACACGGTAGCGAGCGATATCGGTACTGATATCACTAGCATGCGTACCCGCCCCCATCGTTTGTGCGACACAGGCATATCGCTACCCGTCACGCACAAAATCGCGCTCCCCCGTCACACCTGCCCTGCGACGTCGCTGTGGCCGGCGATCCGCCATCTTTCTAAAGGGCGGGTCGTGCGGCGTCACAGCGACGTCACACGGCAGCCGGCCAATAGAAGCAGAGGGGCAAAGATGAGCGGGACGTAACATCCCGCCCACCTCCTCCTTCCGCATTGGCAGGTAAGGAGATGTTCCTCGCTCCTGCGGTGTCACACACAGCGATGTGTGCTGCTGCAGGAACGAGGAACAACATCGCTAATGAGAGGTAAACGATTTTTTGTTTTAGGACGACCTCTCCGCGGCAAACGATTTTGGCCTCTTTTGCGATCGTTTTAGGTCGCACATAAGTGTCACACACTGCGATATCGTTAATGACGCCGGATGTGCGTCACTAACGATGTGACCCCGTCGATAAAACATTAACGATATCGTAGCGTGTAAAGCCCCCTTTACTCTCGGAGAAACATTGTTGGGGGAAAGTTTAACCCCCTCAAAAATGCAGATCCCCTTCCCAGGAGAATCATACTTACCATGCGTTCCACTGCAGGTCCTCGCGCTCCATTGCATTGCGTCTCAGGTTCAACTTCCGGCTAGAAGCAATCGATATTGCCAGATGTGGTGAGTGTGTGTGTGTGTGCAATCTGATGTGTCATTGTGTGTGCAATCTGATGTGTCATTGTGTGTGCAAACTGATGTGTGTGCGATCTGATGTGTGTGGGGTGTGCGATCTGATGTGTGTGGGGTGTGCGATCTGATGTGTGGGGGGTGTGCGATCTGATGTGTGGGGGGGTGTGCGATCTGATGTGGGGGGGGTGCGATCTGATGTGGGGGGGTGTGCGATAAGCAGTGTATGATCTAAATTGTGTGGGTGAGCGATCTAATGTTTGTGGGTGAGCAATCAGGTGTGTGTGCGATTTGAAGTGTGTGAGTATATGATCTGAAGTGTGTACGATCTGATGTGTGCGTGATCTGATGTGTGTGGGTGCGCGATCTGATGTGTTTGTGTGTGCGAGATCTGATGTGTGTGCCATCTGATGTGTGTGGGTGCGCGATCTGATGTGTGTGCGATCTGATGTGTGTGGGTGCACAATCTGATGTGTGCGTGATCTGATGTGTGTGGGTGCGCGATCTGATGTGTGCGCGATCTGATGTGTGTGGGTGCGCAATCTGATGTGTGTGGGTGCGCAATCTCATGTAGCGCGATCTGATGTGTGTGGGTGTGTGTTCCACTGCAGGTCCTCCCGTTTGGCGCCTGGTGAATATAATTGTGGGGTCTTCTGTCTGTCTTCTCTTTTTACAGGTGTCTGCTTTCTATAATGAAGTGTCCTACCGTATTGTTTAACTTTTCTAGCTGACTCTTCATTATTGAACTATGACTAGGTCTTATTTTTGGGGTAGGGCTTATATTTAAGCCTTACGCTGTAAGGCTATGTGCGCACTTACCGGATTTTGCCGCAGATTTTTTGCGGTTTTGCTGCATGTTTCGCTGCAGAAAATGTTCATAACATCTCTGCAGTGAATCACCAGCAAAACCTATGGGCAAAAAAAATCCTGTGCGCACTAGGCGGAATTTGACAGCTGCATGTTTTGCTGCGGGATTCCCGCAGCAAAAACAATTGCATGTCAATTCTTTTCCGCACGTCGCTGCGGGATTTCACTACATTGACTCCAATGTTAATCGTGAAATCCCGCAGGGAATAACTCAGGCAGCAAATTCTGTGCGGTTCACTGCGTTTTCCTGCGTTATTCCCTGCGGTATTTCGCGGTTTACCTCCGGTAATGTACATCGCCTGTCAGCGGTTTTGCTGGGAAGTGATGTCATTACAGGAAGAGGAAGCCGTGCAGAGAGTAAACACACACACAGATCACACATACAAACATCACAGACATAGATCACAGACACAGGACACATAGAACACACATAGAAAGAAAACGGAAATATAGAAAACAAAGAACGTGGGCTCCGCTGTATATTTACCATCCAGCCGAGGTAAGCACACAGCGGCGGCCCGGTATTCTCAGGCTGGGGAGGGAGAGGGGCAGGGTTAATGTCCCCCGCCTCACTCCCACCTCCTGCAGCCGAGAATATCAGCCGCAGCTGCCCCGGGACTGTCGCATGCATTATGCGGCAGCACTGGCGTGTCCCCGGCTCTTCCTGCCGCCGTGTAGCAGTGGCGGTCAGGGTAATACAAGGGGTTAATGGTGGCGGATCACCGCCATTAACTCCAGGCTTGATCATGGCAGCGTCTATGAGACAGCTGACATGATCAAGCCGTAAGTAAAGTGAATAAAACACAGACACCGAAAAATCCTTTATTTTAAATAAAACAAACTAGCCTCGTTCACCATTTTATTAACCCCTCCCGCACCAAAGCTCCGGCGTAATCCACAGGTCCTGCGCTGCTTACATCCAGCCGCGACTGACGCAAACACTGCTGAATGAATGCAGCAGACAGCAGAGGTAATTACCGGTCATTTCCCACGGCCGGTAATGTGAACTCACTGCCGACCGTGGGAAATGTAGCGATCTGTCCTCTATCTATCTATCTATCCCTCTATCTATTCTTCTGTCTATCTATCTACTATCTCAGAATTAAAAGACTTTTTTTTTTTTTTTCAATGTGCTTTATTGCATTGAATGCAATAAAGCACATCCCAACCCGCACGCGGCAAAACCACGGCAATACCGCGAACAATACCGCGGTGAAACCGCAGCAAACCGCATTCGGTTTTCGGGTGCGGTTTGCCGCGGTTTTTTACCGCGGGTGCGGTAATCTTTGAATACCTGCGGAATTTTCTTGAGAAAATTCCATTTTCCAGTGCGCACAGGGCCTAAACGCTGAAAATTCCTGCTAGGACTTATTTTTGAGTAGGTCTTATTTTTGGGGAAACACCATAGTAACAAAAGATGAAAATACCCTTATAGGGGTTTATACTACTTGAAAATACTGTATTACTATATGTTATTAACTGTTATCTGTATTCATGAAAGCATAAATGACAACACTGGGACATTGTTAGGCAGAACAGCTTTTTGCGCGTCTATACAAATATGCAGGGATAACAGTTCACATTTAGTAGGTAGCATACACTGTTTAAATGCTTGACAGGATGTAATACATATAATGAGAAAATGTGAAGAGAAACTTTGGTGCACGGTTCTCTTACAAAACACAGGACACAATTCATGACAGCTTTTCTGTCTTCCATGTTAGAACTTATACATCCAAGGCATTTTCTGTTAAACTAATTTCACTGAAACAAAAGTAACGGCAACAATAACACCACTGTTCAGTTGGAAAAGCAAATCTAGAATGTATTTTCAAAGACTCAATTGGTTGCTGTGAATATAACACACTAACGAAGATGACGAAGGTCATTGTTACTATATAATAGAAAACGAGTGGTAGTAAGTGCATGGGAACATCATTTGTACGGAATATACATATAATAGGAAGTCATCAAAAAGGTTCAGCGTCCTTATGTACGAGAGCAGAAATCTGCCATTATTACCACATTCAGCAGTTGGAATGACAGTGGCTGTTAGCTGCATTAAAGTTCAGATGATCAAAAGTTGTACAAATACTTAAGGCTCTATTTGCACGGTGTTATTTCCCTCCATTAAAAGCATATCCTAGAAAAGTTACAACAAACAGTATAGATTTAGCAGATGGCATTACAAACTCCATACAAATATAGAAGTTAAAGGGAATTTATCACCAGGTTTTTGCCACCTAATCCAAGAGCATCATAATGTAGAGACAGAGACCCTGATTCCAGCGGTGTGTCACATACTGTTCTGCTTAGTGTAGTTTTGATAAAATCACTGTTTAATCAGCAGATTATCATTAGCGGACTACTTGGCCTCCTGCCAGGTAGTCAAGTATATTCATAGACTCTGCATAACCCCTCCCCCTCCACCGATTGGCAGATTTCTATGTGGACTTTACATGGACAAAAAGGTGCAAATCATTCTTGTGGATAGGGATATAAAGCTCATATTCTAATAACTGCTAGATCTGCAGCAAAGAAAACTGTGATTTTATTAAAATGACAGCAAGCAACCCTACAAGTGACTTTGCTGGAATCAGGGTCTCTGTCTGTACATTATGCTGCTCTCAGATGGGGTAGCAAGAATCTGATGACAGATTCCCATTAATGGTAAGGACTAGGGATGAGTGAATCCGAACACAAACTTACGAACTTTTCACAGAAGTCAGTGTTCGGAGTTCAAGTGCCGTTTGAATGTGGAATAAAGTTTGCTGAAAGGCTTTAGGGCAGCCAATAAACAGGCTTTGCGGCATGGGGAAGATGCCTGTACGCTAGAGTTGAGCGCGGTTCGTGGTTCTCCAGTTTGCGGTTCGAGTGATTTTGGGGGCTGTTCTAGATCGAACTAGAACTCGAGCTTTTTGCTAAAAGCTTGATAGTTCTAGTTACGTTCGAGAACGGTTCTAGCAGCAAAAAGCCAAGCTAATTACTAGCTGACTTTTCACTGTAATAGTGTAAGTCACTCTGTGACTCACACTGTTATGAAATTTCAGCGTATGAGGTGTGGGAACAGCGCATTCAGATCACTGCTGCTGGTATAATGGCGATCGCCATTTTTTTTTTCCCCTTGTCTTCCTTCCTTAAGCGCGCGTGTAGTGGGGCGGGCCAGCATGTCAGCCAATCTCAGACACACACACAGCTAAGTGGACTTTTTGCCAGAGAAGCAAGGGCATGTGTCACAGGCTGTCCATGTCACATGTCCCTGCATTATAAAAACGGTTATCTGCCCGTCTGGACGCCATTATCTGCCTTCTGCGTCTGGGTGTCAGTCACCGCTGGCGCAGTTCCTGTCTCCGATACTGCTGTGTACGCTCTACACACAGGGCTATGCAGAATAGGGATAAAAGTTTTTTTCAGCCCTTGTAAGGGCTAATTACAGCAGGCTCAGAGCCATAGGTGACAGTCAGGTCCGTGGAAACAGTTTTTAACAGCTACAGATAAGAGCGTCTGTGTAGCTAAGGTCAGGGAGTTCCTTGCTGCATTTCACCATTAGGAGGGATAGAAAATGAGGCTTCCTTTCCTCTACACTAACCCACAACCCGGCCACTGTACCCTCCTGCCCTTTGCAAACTCAAGCTCATAGTTACTAAGCCATTATACTAGCAAACACTGAGGAAACTTAGTGGCATCCTAAAAGTGGCTGTTGGACTTCATTAGTGTCCCACTGGTGCAAAGATATTTGCAGCACCTCTGCATTGCACACTCAAACTCATTTTTACTAAGCTATTATACTAGCAAACTGTGCTGCCAGTTTAAGGGCCATAGTTGCATTGTCCGGGATAGTTATTGTTGTTTATTCTGCTGTCAATAAAGGTAGACCACCGCTGCAATCTACACCACCTCTCAATTTTTACTAACACATTTTAAGTGCACAATCTTGTCGCAATATAAATGAGTGGCAAAATGACAGATGCTGGTGGAAAGGGGAACAGGCGTGTTGGAAAAGGAAAAAAAGTTTGTGTCCGTGGGGAAGGTGGCAAAGCTCCATTAACATCTGTTGAAGATAGGCCATCTTCCAGCAAAAGTAAGATGTCTACTACTTTCCGTCGACAATCAGATGTGCTCCCTTTTTAACGAACACGAACAACTGGAACAAAGGTAGATGATGGCCAAAACAAGAAAATGCTTGAATTGATCTCAAGTGGTCCAACAAGTGCCCTCTCTGCCACCTCAACTACCGCATCCAAAAAACACCAGTCCTCGAAGTTGTCATCCCAATCACACTTGCTTTCTCCCAGCTCTCAAGTCTCCATCTGCCCTGCACAGTATGGTGGAACAGAGATGGCTGAGTCTGCAGAGCTGTTCAGTCACACTATAGCCTGGGAATCAGAGGTCTGCTCTCAAGCTACAGTGAGTACAGACCAGGAAATGGTCTGCAGTGATGCCCAGAACCTTTGTGACTCTGATTCAGGCCGTGATGACCAAGTTTCTGAGCATAATGTTGACCCTTATTCACAAACTGAAACACCTGTTGTAATAGACAATGAGGAACATACTGATGACGATGAGACGCAGATACCAGATTGGGATGACAACTTAAATATTCGTTTAGGGCAGGAAGAGGCTCGGTCTGAGGGGGAGGGGAGTGCAAATACAACGCTTGATGAGGAAGTTCTAGATCCCACCTACTGTTAACCCACAGTCAGGCACTGGAGGAGGTCAACAGAGGCGGTGGAGGAGGATGCTACTGACAACGAAGTTACGTTGCGCCTTCCTGGACAGAGGAGGAGTACTGGTAGCACGTCTACAACTGCATCCTCAGCCACCACTCTGCCTCTGAGCACCAGTCGGGGGGGCTCAGCAGGTCGCATGCAGTCTAAGCCTTGCCTAGCCTGGTCCTTTTTTGACCTTGCAAAGGATCGCCCAAATCATGTGATCTGTAAAATTTGTCAGGATCTGTAAGTAGAGGCCAAAACCTCAGCAGTTTGACAACTTCTTCCACGAATCGTCACATGAATAAATATCATATGTCCCAGTGGGAAGCTCACCGTGCTGCAATGCGGCCTAGAGGAGCGAACCATCCACCGCCTGCCCCTTCCAGTGCATCCGCGCGCTCATCATCTTCTAGGACTGTGGGGACAGCTGTCACACCTGGTTTTCCACGCACAACTTCCACCACTGTAACCGCAACAGGCAGTTTGCTTGGTAGGTCGTCAGTTGGTTTGGAAGGGGAAACAAGTGCGTGTGTACAGCTCTCTCAGACATCGATAGCATCAACGTTGGATGAAGGCAACATCATGTCTACGCCTGCACTTTCCTCACAAACCTGCATTTTTTCAGGGATACCCTACTCACCACCGTCTACACACAGCAGCCAGATCTCTGTCCCTCAGATGTGGACAAATAAAAGGCCATTTCCTGTGACCCATGGCAAAGCTAAGAGGTTGACTTTATCCCTCTGTAAGCTCTTGGCTACCGAAATGCTGCCTTTCCTCCTGGTGGACACACAGGATTTTAGAGACCTTATGTCTGTCGCTGTGCCCCAGTACCAGATGCCCAGTTACCACTACTTCTCTAAGAAAGGTGTGCCTGCGCTACACCAGCATGTCGCACACAACATCACCGCTTCCTTGAGAAACTCTATGTGTGAACGGGTGCATTTCACCACCGATACTTGGACCAGTAAGCATGGACAGGGACGTTACATGTCGCTGACTGGGCACTGGGTAACTATGGTGATAGATGGTGAAGGATCTGCTGCACAAGTCTTGCCGTCCCCACGACTTGGGCATCAATCGTCTGTCAGTCCAAGTTCCTCCACTGCTTCTGCCTCCTCAATCTCATCTGGGTCCTCCACCTCTGCCCCAAGCCTGCCTGGTCAGGCCACCAGCGTTGGAACTGGGCAGAAGGAATCATTATTATGCTGGCAGCAGAGCGCAACGGCATCAGGCGGTCTTTAACTTGAAATGTCTTGGAAATAAGAGTCACACAGCGGCTGAGTTGTGGGCAGCTCTGGAGACTGAGTTTGGTAAATGGTTGTCTCCACTCAACCTGCAGCCTGGTAAGGCCGTGTGCTACAATGCTGCAAACCTGGGTGCGGCCCTTCGCCTGGGCAAGGTGACACACGTGCCTTGTATGGCTCACATGTTGAACCTTGTTGTCCAGCAATTTTTAACACACTATCCCGGCCTAGATGGCTTCTGAACAGGGCACGAAAACTGTCTGCTCACTTCCGCCGTTCATCCGCCGCAGCTGAGCGACTTGCATCGCTCCAGAAGTCTTTTGGCCTGCCGGTTCATCGCCTGAAATGCGATGTGCTGACACGCTGGAATTCGACTCTCCACATGTTACAGCGACTGTGGCAGCACCGCCGAGCCCTGGAGCAATACGTCATGACGTATAGCTTGGGCCAACGAGATGCAGAGATGGGGCAGATCACCCTGATGGAGTGGTCTCACATCAAGGACCTATGCACCCTTCTGCACAGTTTCGACATGGCGACGAATATGTTTAGCGCTGACAATGCCATTATCAGCATGACAATTCCAGTCATTTACATGCTGGAGCACACGCTAAACACTATTCAGAGTCAGGGGGTGGGACAATAGGAAGGGGAGGAACTACAGGAGGATTCATATGCGCAAGGGACAACAACATTACCAAGGTCCAGACGTTCATCATCACCAAGGCGGAAGGCATGGGACCATGGGGGACAAGGATCAACAAGGGTGCATGGTAGCAGGCGAAATGTTGAGGAAGGTGCAGGAGAACATGATGAAATGGAGGACGAACTGTCCATGGACATGGAAGACTCAGTGGATGAGGGAGACCTTGGTCAAATTTGAGTTGAAAGAGGTTGGGGGGAGATGTCAGAGGAAGAAAGAACGGTTAGCACCGCTATGCCACAAACACAGCGTGGACTTGGTCCGCATGGCTGTGCCAGACACATGAGTGCCTTCTTGCTGCACTACCTCCAACATGACCCTCGTATTTTCAAAATTAGAAGTGATGATGAGTACTGGCTTGCCACACTATTAGATCCCCGGTACAAGTCCAAATTTTGTGACATAATTCTAGCCATAGAAAGGGACGCACGTATGCAGGAGTATCAGCAAAAGCTGTTACTCGATCTTAACTCGGCTTTTCCACCAAACACCCGTGGTGCACGGAGTGAATCTCCCAGTTTTAACTTGACAAACATGGGACGGTCTCGTCATCTTCAACAGTCTACCCGTACCAGCAGCACCGTATCTGGTGCTGGTAACAGCAATTTTGTTGAATCTTTTCATAATTTTTTTAGACCATCCTTTGCAAGGCCACCAGAGACAACAAGTCTGACACATAGTCAATGGCTGGAGAGGATGATACAGGAGTATCTCCAAATGAACATCGATGCCATGACTTTGCAAATGGAGCCTTGCTCATTTTGGGCTTCAAATCTTGAAAAATGGCCAGAGCTCTCCACTTACGCCTTGGAGATCTTTTCGTGTCCAGCTGCCAGCGTTGTCTCTGAACGGGTCTTCAGTGCTGCTGGGTGTGTGCTGACAGATAAGCGCACGCGTCTGTCCAGTGACAATGTGGACAGACTAACGTTCATCAAAATGAACAAGTCATGGATCCGCAAGGACTTTACTACCCCTGTGTCATCCTGGGGAGAGTAAATGCTTGTGTATTTTGAATGTGCTTGATGCAAATCTACCTGTGAAGTGTACAACTGGGGCACAAGTGCTGCCACTGAAGGGGTAGGTGTCTGTGTGGCCCAATTTTTGGAAAAAAGGGAGACTTCGCTTGGAGTAAGCCTTGCTTGCTGTGTTTTTAAAAAGGAGCCAAGATGAACAAGTCATGTTTCAGCAAAGACTTTGCTACCTATCCCGGTGTTTTACATGATTATAGAAGGGCATGCCATGCCTGTCTCGTCCTCTGTTTCCTCGTTACGCTGTTTTGTTTTCGCATGAGAATTTGTTCTTGTCACTTTCCCATGTGTTTGTGTTGTGATGTGAGTTGTTTGTCACCTTTTGGACACCTTTGAGGGTGTTTTCTAGGTGTTTTTTTATGTGTTTGTGATTGCCTCCCATTGTTTCCTATGTGGTTCGAGTGGTTCGCCGAATCGGTTTGCCGAACCGAACGCGAACCAGACCTCGGTTGGGCGAACCGAGCTCGAGCCGAACCGCGACCGGTCCGCTCATCTCTACTGTACGCTACTGTGAAGAGTAAATAAAATAAACAATTACAATTGCCCTTCTCTTGCCCCAATTTTGCAGCCCCCTAGCCTGTACTAGAACCATTTTACAGCACCAAAGTTTGGGTCCCCATTGACTTATATGGGGATCGGGGATAAGACCAGGTTCCAAACTAAACTTTTAACTAAAGTCTGGCCAAACCTGTCAAACCCGAAACATCCATGGGTCCATTCATCCCTAGTAAGGACAATATATTTGCACTGTTTACAGAATTAAAATCGCAAATGGGAACAAATGACAATTTCTGGTTATTTACACAAAAATTCACTACTCTACATGGATTTTGCCGACTACAAAATGATCTGTATGAAGTTTGGGGTGCCGAATTCAAAAATCAAATCCGTTTCCTCCAGTCACATCTGTTTTTTTCAGCAAAACACTGTTTACTAAAAGACTCTTACAGTAATATTGTTATATATAATTTAAATGATATTATATAGCTATGCTAAAAAACAAATGCTGACTATGCAATCTGTAAAAAAATTGTTTAAAAGAACAGAGAGTCCTCAGTGGTTGATACCTTTTAATGGCTAACTGAAAAGATGGTAATAATTGCAAGCTTTCGAGACTACTCAGGTCTCTTCATCAGGCATCGTATAACACAAAATCTGAAGAGTCACATATTTATACACAACAGGACTTAGAATAGTGCAGTAAAAAAAAAAAAAAAAAAAAAAAAAAAAAGAACAAGTTATATGAAACAGAACTATCTCTATGGCAGGGGGACAAGCTGTTCTAGCCATAAATACTGCTGCAGTTCAGTGTGAAAGTTTTATTGTCCTTTGATAAGGGTCTGGTCCAGGGCTGTGACACGCTCGGATGGTCAGAGGAGCACATCTTTTAACTGATGTTTTAACTGATGTAAAAAGACATGAATCCATGAGACACATTCATTCCTTCTCTGAATGTGTCAAAGGTCATCATAAGTTTGTACTCCCATAGTCTCCTGTCTCTCTGGGACTTGAAGTTTCCTTTCAATACCAGCAATTTCATGTCCATGATGCTGTGGTCTGGGTTACAAAAATGTTTGGCCACAGGTAGATCCATCCTTTTTTCTTTTTTTCTTTTTTTCTTCTCTAATTGTGTGGCGGTGAGAATTCATCCTTGTCCTGAGCTGTTGTCCGGTCTCCCCTACATACAGACCCCCAGTTGGACATTTGGTACATATAATTAAGTACACCACATTGGTTGTGGTGCAGCTGAACGTACCTGGGATCTTGTAGTCCTGATGTGATCTGGGAATCTTTATCTTGTCCGTTGTCATTATTAATGGACAGGTCTTGCATTTTTTCTGGTTGCAGGGAAATGTTCCTGTTGGTGTTGGAGAGGACAGGGAGCTTCTGACAATGATGCTTCTTAGATTTGGGGGCTGTCTAAAACACAGAAGTGGGGGGTCTGGAAAAATAGATTTTAACCGGGCATCTTTTTGCAGTAATGGTTGTAGTTTCCGTGCAGCTCCTCTAAACACCTCCAGATGTGGATTGTAGGTGACTACAAGAGGGACCCGGTTGTTCTCTTCTTTGGTTTTATAATGTAGAAGATGGTTTCTTGATATTCTGGTGGCTCTTATAATCTGGTTTTCAATTGTTCTTGGGTGGTAGCCTTGATTCAAAAAGGTTTTTCTGAGGCCCTCAAGGTGATTGTCTCTATCTGTACTGTTGGAACATATCCGATTGTACCTGATAGCCTGGCTGTATACAATAGAGTTTTTTATGTGTTTTGGATGAAAACTGTCCCATTTCAGGTATGTTGGACGGTCAATTGGCTTCTTGTACAGGGATGTCTGTATTTCATTGTTCCGTAGTTTAATGATGGTGTCCAAGAAGTTGATTTCCGTGCAGGAGTAGTTGAGTGTTAGGTTGATGGTGGGATGAAACTGATTAAATTGTTCATGGAAGGTCTTCAGCTGCTCCTCAGACTCTGTCCAGATGATTAAAATATCATCAATGTAACGGTAGTAGGCCAGAGGCCTGACAGGACAAGAGGATAAAAAGTCACTCTCAAGCTTGGCCATGAAAAGATTTGCATATTGTGGTGCCATTTTGCTTCCCATTGCAGTCCCAGTCTCCTGTAGATATATGTCATTGTCAAATTCAAAGTAATTATGGGTGAGGATAAATTTTGTAAGCTTCACCACAGAATTGGCATCAGTTCCTGTATTTTCCAGGAAAATTTTGCAAGCATTTAATCCATCCTGGTGTGGAATATTCGAGTACAAGGATTCCACATCCATGGTGGCAAGGATGGTTCCCTCTGGAAGAGGACCTATTGCTGATAGTTTTTTCAATAGGTCAGTAGTGTCCTGGATGTAGCTGGTTGTATCCCTTACCAAGGGTTTAAGGATACCCTCTACCCATCCAGAGACTTGTTCAGTGAGGGTGCCCACACATGAAATGATGGGTCTTCCTGGGTTTCCAGATTTGTGAATTTTGGGAAGCATGTAGAATGTGCCTATTCTTGGACTCACCGGTATCAGTTCATCAGTTCTTATGGATATGTCAGGCAGACAAGAGGCCAACTTGTTAAGTTCCTTGTAATAGTCCTGTGTAGGGTCAGACTCCAATTTCTTATAGTAGCGTGTGTCCATCAGTTGTCTGTGTGCTTCCTTCATGTAGTCTGATTTGTTCATCATGACTATTGCACCCCCCTTGTCTGCAGGTTTAATGATGATTTCTTTGTTGGTTTTCAAAGATTTTATGGCCCTTCTCTCCTGGGCACTGATGTTGGATGGTTGCCTCCTGTGTGTGTCTAGGAAAGTGGATTTTACCAAATGTCTGAAAGTGTCTATATAGTTATCCAGATGAGGGTTGCGTCCTGGTGGAGGTGTCCAATCTGATCTTTTCCTGGTTGTCAAGATCCGTCTTCCTTCAGTCTGGGAGGATTCTGAAACATCTGCATCGCTAAAATATTCCCTCAGACGTAGTCTCCTGAAGTAATCTTCCATGTCGCTGCAGAGTTCAATTTTGTCTAGAGCTTTAGTCGGACAAAATGAGAGTCCTCTAGAAAGCACAGCAACTTCCATTTTGTTTGGTTTGTAATCCGAGAGATTGATAACACAGTTAGATGCTTTTGTGCCTTGAATGGACTTGGTTTCCAAGTTGTCAGGTTTTGGCTTTGTTCTCCACCTGTTTGTATTAAGTCCTGTATAACTAATAGGAATACTGCTTAATAAGTAGTTGAAAATTGCTGATCGGAGTTTATGGCCATATAATGAGCATGAAAACTGATGGTAGCATTAAGGTCAAGAGGCTTTCAAGTTGCAGCTGTTAAAAAAGTTTTGATTGATTATGTCATTCAACACTAGAAAAGCTCATGGATAGTGCAGGAATGATCCTGAGATATTCTGCCATATTTGTGACTGTTTTACAATATTGAAACACAAGGCAAATATATGTGACTTTGAGCGTAAAGCTTATCATTCATATTTCAGGGTTAAACTATGTGACCAGGAAAAACGTTTGGCACTGCGTAAAGTATGCAGGATATGTATTGAAAACCTGAGACAGTGGACTAGGGGTCAGAGAAAAAGTTTCAGCTTTCTTGTTTATATCATGACAAACCTGATCAAAACTATCCAAAGCATCCAAAATGAGAAAATTTCTGCCTAAGAATTAAAATTCTCAAAAATATTGTGCTCTTGGCTAGACGATAGTCTTAAGGGTGCTTTACACGCTGCGACATCGCTACCAATATATCGTCGGGGTCACGTCGTTAGTGACGCACATCCGGCGCCGGTAGCAACATCGCAGCATGTGACACCAAGGAGCAACGATCGCAAAATTGTTCAAAAATGGTGATCGTTGACACGTCACTCCTCTCCTTAATATCGCTGCTGCTGGTACGATGTTGTTCGTCGTTCCTGCGGCATCACACATCGCTGTGTGACACCGCAGGAACGAGGAACATCTACTTACCTGCGTCCACCGGCAATGCGGAAGGAAGGAGGTGGGCGGGATGTTACGTCCCGCTCATCTCCGCTTCTATTGGCCGGCCACTTAGTGACGCCGCTGTGATGCCGAACACACCTCCCCCTTGAAGGAGGGATTGTTCGGCGGTCTCAGCAACGTCACTGACAAGGTATGTGCATGTGACGCTGCCGTAGCAATAATGTTCGCTACGGCAGCGAGCACCAAATGTCGCACGTATGACGGAGGTGGGTGCTATCGCGGTTGACATCGCTAGCGATGTCGCAGCGTGTAAAGCACCCTTTAGTGTTTGCATGAAACAAATCTATTATGTGCTATGGCTTCTTTAGAACTTCTTATTACCCCTGATATATAACTTCAAAACCTTTAAATACTTGTCACTAATGAAAAAAAGTAGATTTTGGGTACTCACCGTAAAATCTCTTTCTTGGAGCCTTCATTAGAAGACACAGAGACCATGGGTTGTATGCTGCTGCCACTAGGAGGCGACACTAAGCAAAAAAAGGTAAACTCCTCCTATGCAGTATACACCCACCAACTGGCAATCATTCCTCAGTTAGTGAGAAAGCAATAGGAGACAACAAGAAAGAACGAACAATCTTACAGAAGTGAACATTAGAATCAACATTCAACAGTAACATGTAACCAACACAAGGGCGGGTGCTGTGTCCGCCAATGAAGGCTCCAAGAAAGAGATTTTACGGTGAGTACCCAAAATCTACTTTTCTTTATCGCTTCATTGGGGGACACAGAGACCATGGGACGTCCTAAAGCAGTCCCACGGGTGGGTCTATTGTTACTCTCAGGGCTGACCTCGGTCCACTGCAGCCTGCAGAACGCGTCTACTGAGGCTTGCATCACAGGATGCGAAAGTGTGAACCCTGTAGAACTTCATGAAAGTGTGGAGTGAAGACTAGGTTGCAGCCTTGCAAAGCTGCAACGCTGGAGCGTGGTGATGGACCGCCCAAGAGGCTCCCACCGCCCTGGTGGAATGGGCCGTAATCCTGAGTGGGCGCGCTCTGCCCCTTACCCGGTATGCTTCTAGTATGGCAGAACGGATCCATCGCGCAATGGAGGACTTGGAAGCGGGGAGGCCTCTGCGCGGACCGGATGGAAGCACGAATAGAGAATCTGACCTTCTGAAATGAGACGTCCTGGAAATGTACAGGCGGAGGGCTCTGACCAAGTCCAGCTTGTGGAGAAGAATCTCACGAGGGTGAGACGGGTTCGGGCAAAAGGAGGGAAGAACAATGTCTTCGTTAAGGTGGAAAGAGGAGACCACCTTCAGAAGAAAGGACGGTACCGGCCGAAGGACTACCTTATCCTGGTGGAAGACGAGATAGGGGGAGTGGCAGGAAAGCGCCGCTAGTTTAGATACACGCCTGATTGACGTGATGGCAACTAAGAAGGCGACCTTCCAAGAAAGGAACAGTAGAGACACCTCCTGAATAGGTTCGAAGGGGGGATGCTGAAGAACGGACAGAACTAAGTTGAGGTCCCAAGGCTCCACTGGAGGCTGGACGGGGGGAACAGAATGAGCGGTCCCTTGGATGAATGTGCGAACCTGTGAGCGAGAGGCAATCCTCTTGTGAAAGAGAATGGAAAGAGCAGACACCTGCCCTTTAAGAGAGCTGAGTGCCAACCCCGCATCCAGACCGGACTGCAGGAAAGACAGCAGAACTGGTAAGGAGAAGATCATGGCTGCGACCTGGTTAGCTTCACACCAGCGGAAGTAGGCCTTTCACATATGGTGGTATATGCGGGAGGAGGATGAGGATTTCCGTGCTCTAATCATTGTTTGGACAACCCTTTCTGAGAATCCTGAGGAAGTTAGTACTGCGGCTTCAACAGCCATGCCGTTAAATTGAGCGACTGTGAATTCTGGTGGAGGAATGGTCCCTGAGAGAGTAGTTCCGGGATGTCTGGTAGTCTCCACGGGACGTCGGCAAGAAGGTGCTCGAGTTCTGCATACCATGGATGACGGGGCCAATCCGGGGCCACGAGAATCACCAGGACTCCTTCTGATTTGATCTTCTTGACTAATTTGGGGATGAGCGGAAGCGGAGGGAAGAGGTACGGCAGAGAGAACTGCGACCAGGGGATCGCTAGAGCGTCCGTTGCGACCACCAGTGGATCTCTTGCTCTGGACACGAACTGGGGCACCTTGTGGTTCCACCTGGAGGCCAGGAGGTCCACGTCAGGGGTCCCCCACCTGGAACAGATCTGCTGGAAGATGCTGGGATTGAGGGACCACTCTCCCGCGTCGAGGCCTTCTCGGCTGAGGAAGTCGGCGGCCCAATTGTCCACTCCAGGAATGTGGACCGCTGAGATAGCTGGAATGTTCTGTTCGGCCCAGTCGAGGATCTGAGACACCTCCTTCATTGCCGCTCGGCTACGTGTTCCACCTTGGTGGTTTATGTAGGCCACAGTTGTCGCATTGTCGGACTGTACCCGAATTGGGTGTCCTAGGAGCAGGGTCTCCCAGTGGAGGAGAGCCAATCAAACTGACCTGAGCTCCAGAATGTTTATGGGAAGGTTCGTTTCCGGCTCGGTCCAGTGACCCTGAACTGTAAGGTCTTGGAATGTGGCTCCCCAGCCTAGTAGACTGGCGTCTGTCGTAATGACCTTCCATCGAGGGGGAAGAAATGATCTCCCTTGGAGGATGAGGGGAGAGCGTTTCCACCATTCCAGTGACTCTCTGACTCGTGGAGGGAGCGCGACTGGGCGATCCAGGGAGTGAAGGGACTTGTCCCATCTTGATAGAAGGAGACCCTGAAGAGGACGTGTATGGAATTGACTGTAGGGCACCGCTTCCATTGACGCCACCATTTTCCCGAGAATGCTCATGCAATACCAGAGAGAGCAATGGGGAGCGTGTTGGAGCTTCCAAATTCCCCTGAGAATAGCCGAGAGCTTGTCCTCGGGCAGGAGAACCTTCACCTGTGCGGTCTCGAAGACCATGCCAAGGAATGAGATGCGTTGTGCAGGGATCAGAGATGACTTTGGTCTGTTGATCAACCAGCCGAGACGGGCTAGAGTATCCAGGGTGATGCTGAGGCTTTCGCGACACTCCGATGCCGAGGGAGCTTTGATTAAAATGTCGTCCAGGTACGGGATGGCTAGAATTCCCCGGGTCCGAAGAATAGCCATGACGGTTGCCATTATCTTGGTGAAGACTCTGGGAGCCGTTGAGAGCCGAATGGGAGGGCTGTGAATTGAAAGTGTTGATCCTGAACCACGAAACGTAAGAATCTCTGATGAGCTGGGAAGATCGGGATGTGAAGATAGGCGTCCTGGATGTCCACTGAACAAAGGAACTCCCCGGGTTCCATGGATGCAATAACTGAGCGCAGAGACTCCATGCGGAAGTGATGGAGACGGACATGCTTGTTGAGCCGCTTCAAGTCCAGAATGGGACGGACGGTGCCATTCTTCTTTGGAACAACAAAAAGGTTTGAATAAAAGCCCCGAAATCGGTCTGGAGGGGGGGCGGGGGTGATGACCCCAGAATCTCGCATGGACTGGATGGCCGCGAAGAAACCCTTGGTGAGGGAGGGATCCTTGGGGGGTTTGGACTTGACGAAGCGTGAATGTGGGAGAGAAGAAAACTATCTTGTAGCCGTGACAGACGACGTCTCGGACCCAGGCGTCGTCTATCACGAAAAGCCACACGCTTCTGAACAGTCGCAGGCGACCGCCGACCCTGGATGAGAATCTGGGAATGGGAGCCCAGTCATGCGGAGGAGAATCTGTTGGATCCGGAGCTGGAGGTCTTGGACTGCTGACCACAGGAACGCCAGGAACGCCAGTGGGGTGTTGCCTTAAAGGAGGGCTTCCGTCTCTCTTGACGTGCTGGCGACCGCTCTCGACGGGTGCTACTGTTGGCAGTAAATTGACGAAAGGGACGAAAGGGAAAAGCCTGTCGTTTGGGAGGGGCTCGAGGAACCCTTTGCTGGGGACGGAAGGTGCTCTTACCCCCTGTTGCCTCAGAAATGATCTTGTCCAGCTCTTCTCCGAAGAGTCTGGCCCCGATAAAGGGGAGACTGGTGAGGGACTTTTTGGATGCTGAGTCCGCGTTCCATGCCTTAAGCCACAAGGCTCTGCGGATTGCGGCAATGTTACCAGCTGCCAGAGCTGCAGAAGCAGCGGAGTCGAGGGACGCAGTAACTAGATACTTTCCGGCATGGGCGATCTGATCTGCCAGATCCGCCAGTTCAGGACCTGGAGCTTCAGCCAGGATACCGCGCCGGAGTAGCTTTGCCCAGGCGGAGACAGCCTTGGAGACCCAGGTGGATGCAAAGGCTGGACTGATGGCAGAACCGGAGGCCTCAAAGGCCGACTTGGCAAGGGATTCTATGGTCCTGTCAGATGGGTCTTTAAGGGAGGCACCATCAGAGAGTGGTAAGGTGGTACTAGATGAAAGTCGGGAGATTGGAGGATCCACTGAAGGAGACGCTGACCACTTCTGGAGAAGTTCCGGTGCAAAGAGGTAAAGGACCTGTGCCCGCTTGCGCTTCTGGAAACGCTTGTCGGGATGTTCCCACTGTCTAGAGAAAATGTCCTCAAATTCCCTTTGGTTGCCAAAGATCCTTGGCATTTTTTTGGCCCTTTTGAAAGGAACCGACTGACTGGTAGGGGTCGGATCTACATCCTTTACCTCTAGGGTGTGGTTGACGGCAATAACCAGACTGTCCATCATACTGGTCAGCTTGGAGATATGTTCAGAGTCCAGATCGGAGTCCGAATCAGGGTCCTGGTCCGAATCTGGTGCTGCCGCAGATGAGGTAGGAGAGGGAGAGCGTACCACTCTGGAGGCCGTGGAGGGGTTAGGAGAGCTGGAAGACGATCCCGAGAAGGACCGCTTCCTAGACCTCTTGTGCGTCCTGCCCTGCCGGGCTAGTAGCGCTGTGGGCTCAGACTCGCTCTGGGCCACTGGGGGGGGGCTCCAGAGGTGGAGGCGGGCAGACGCTCTATGGCTGAAACCAAGGTTTGAGATACCTTAGTTAGGTTGTCCACGGACTGTGAGAGAGCTGCAGCCCACTCAGGTGTGGGGGCCGAGTCCTCGTTACGGGCGGTGGGGGGCTCCGTAGTAGTCATGCTGGGGGTGCTGCAGGCTTGGCAGATGGGAGAGGACTGCCCTGAGGGAAACTTCTTTAAACAAGAGGTGCAGGCGAAGTGTAGGACTATGGCATGTGGCTGAGAGCGGGAGGCTCTTGTGCTGGACATGGGACAGAGGGGAGAGAGAGCGAGGAGAAAGAGAGAGAACAGACCGGAGGATGCCAGGTGGATGGGGTACTGGGGAAGGAGCTGCCTCCCAGTGGCAGGGCTTACCCAGGTTCTGGCGTCCTGTGTCTGCTGGCGCTGTGTCCCGCTGGTGTGTCAGGCTGCAGGCAGAGGGAGGAGAGGTGGGGACTCCGGGGAGCTGCAGGGGTATGAGGCCGGTGGCTGCACGTGGAACGCCGCCGCCGCACAGAGTAACAGCAGGGCAGCGATGGCGCTGGAAAGGCTGAGAGCATCCGGACCGGGGGAGGAGCCAGAAAGAGCGCGCAAAACAGGCGTGCAGCAGAGGTAAACCTGCAGGGATTGGCTCAGGGACGGCCGAGAGGAAGAGCGCCCCTGATTGGCTGGAAAGGGCGCGCAGAGAGGCCTGTTGTGACTGGCTGCTGGAGTGGGCGGGCCTGCTGGGGAGCGAGGACTCGCGCGATAGGCTGGCCGGGAGGGGGCGTGGGCCGGATGGGAGATAGGCTGGGGAGAAGCCGGGGACTAAATTAGAAGTGAGGCCGCAGGAGGAAACGGTGGACAGCGCCGAGGACGGGGCCGGGACTGTGGAGGGAGGGCGAGCGCACAGCCTGCATGGAGGGGAACTGACCTGGGGTAAGGAGGGTTAATTTCATGGATCCTCTTTTTTTTTTTTTTATAAATGGAGCCCCCCATGGCCCGGGGAACGGGAGGGTACCTGTCCCGACGGCTGATAGTCCCTCCTTGATCCTGGGATATAGAGAGACGGGCATCGGTCGTCCTGCCTGTATGATTTTCGTCTCCCCTCCCTGATCAGGCCGGCTGTGGAAGGCGAGTGTGCAGGGGGAGGGGGGCAAGGACCATCCGCCTGTCCCTCTGTGCGGATGCCCCACAAACCGTCTTGAAAGTGTTAGGGGGGTAGGGTCCTGCCAGACAGACACGGAGGACAACGGAAGTGGCGGACGGACCCCACTTCTGTGCGACCGGTCTCTAGGGGTGAGAGCAGGGTGAGTGATTACACCCTGTCGCCCGACGAGCTGTGTCTGTAAAAGAAAAAGGGAAATATTAAAAATACAAACCTGGGGGGCTGAGAGCAGCCCCAAGTGTGTCCACCTCCTATGGACACTAAGCTTAAACTGAGGAATGATTGCCAGTTGGTGGGTGTATACTGCATAGGAGGAGTTTACCTTTTTTTTGCTTAGTGTCGCCTCCTAGTGGCAGCAGCATACACCCCATGGTCTCTGTGTCCCCCAATGAAGCGATAAAGAAAATTGATGTATTGCATATATTTTTTACTTCATACCTGCACCTTTCATTTGGGTAAAAAAAGCAAAAATACTTCGGTCAGAACTTTTTTTTCTTCTTCAAACATAAGCCAGTGATATCACTATGCAAAAGTTCATGTACATAACCTTTACTTTTCTTGTTTTACATACTACGTTCTGTTCACATGGCCTAATCCAAAAAGGATATTATATAATATCAGAGCAAAAAACCCTGATGGGACAAAACCATAACTGCATTAAGTAAATCCTAAGATAATACAAGAAAAAACCTCAATGGAGAATTGAGGCTGTACACATTAACACAATTTACAGCACTGAATTTACATATTTTGCCAATGAAAGATGTAAAGTGACATGCAAAAGTTTGGGCACCCATGGTCAAAATTATTGTTATTGCGAACAGTTAATAAAGTAGATGAAATGATCTCTCAAAGGCATACAGTTAATGATGACACATTTCCTTTGTATTGTAGGCAAAATATTTTCATCTTTTACATTTTAAAACTTACAATAATGACCATGAGCTGATGCAAAAGTTTGGGAATCCTTGGAGATTTGCTCATACAACTTTGACCAAGGTTTCAGACCTTAATTAGCCTGTTAGGGTGATAGCTTGTCGACTATCATTAGAAAATGATAGGTGATGCAAATTTCACAGCTCCCAGCCTCCTCCAACCTTGTGGCAAAAAACAGCAGTCATGCTTTCTTCTAAGCAGCTGCCTAGCACTCTGAAACTGATGGAGGTCCACAAAGCAGTAGAAGGCCATAAGAAGATAGCAAAGAGTTTCCAAGTTGCCCTGGTAGAAAATGTAGTTAAGAAATTGCAATTAACAGGAACAGTGGAGATTAAGGTAAGGTCTGGAAGACCAAATAACATTTCTGTGAGAGCTGCTCGTAGGATTGCTAGAGAGGCAAAACAGAACCCCTGCTGGATTGCAAAATACCTTCAGAAAGATTTAGCAGACACTGTAGTTGTGGTACATTGTTCTACTCTTCAGAGATACCTGCACAAATATGGCCTTCATTGAAGAGTCATCAGAAAAGAACCTCTCCTGGATCCTCACCATAAAATTCAGTGTTGGAAGTATGCAAAAGAACATCTAAACAAATCTGATGAGTTTTGTAAACAAGTCCTGTGGACCAAACTCTTTGGCCACAATGATCAAAGGTACTGTATTTGTGAAGAAAAAATTGCCCAAAATTTCAGGAAATGAACAAATCACCAACCATTAAGCATGGGGTGGATCAATCATGCTTTGAGGTTGTGTTGCTGCCAATGACAGGGGGAACAATACACAGGTAGAGGGAAGAATGGATTCAATGAAATTTTATCAAATTCTTGATGCAAACAACCGTTTGTAAAAAAAAAAAAAAAAAAAAAAAAGATGAAGTTGAAAAGAGAATAATGATCCTAAACACATGTCAAAATCCACAATAGACTACCTGCAAAAGGCACAAGCTAAAGATTTCACAATAGCCCTCACAGTCCCCTGATCTGAACAGCATTGAAAATCTGTATCTAGCCCTCAATGGAGCAGTGCATGCAAGACGACCCGGACCCTCACAGAACTGGAAGACTTTTCAAGAAAGAATGGATGAAAAGCCCTCAAACAAGAAGTGAAACACTCTTGGCTGTTACAAAAATCATTTACAAGCTGTAATACTTGCCCAAGTGGGTGCTAGTAGGTACTGACCATGTAGGGTATCCAAACTTTTGCCCTTTTTCTTTTTTTGGTAAATTAAAAATGTAAAAGATGAATGTGTGTATATTATATATATATATATATATATATATATATATATATATATATATATATATATATATATATATACACAGTATACAGTATACATACTGTACGATGTGTAAAATGACTTATGTGCGATCTCGAAAGATCGCACTTGCGATTTAGCATTTTACATAGCTAACGAGATCGCTAGCGATGTCGCAGCGTGCAAAGTACCCCTTAGAGATCATTTCATCATCAACTTGCTTAACTGTTCACACTAACAGTAATTTTGTCCAGGGGTGCCCAAACTTTTGCATGCCTCTACAGTTTAATACTAAGAAATATGATAAAAAGATGACCTAACAAAGGCGCAAGTGAGCAGATTTCTGGAGTCAGGAGTAATATAATACTATATATAGTGTTGGGTGAATGTGGGGTGCAGCTGGGACAGAAGATCACAGCCAGGGTTATATTAGTTGTTGGTTGGTATGATCAGTGCTTTCTATATGAAATGTCATGGTTGAATATCAATATACATTTTATAGATTTTTTGCTTCTCCCTGGAAATCTTCAGAACAGAATTAATCTCATATTATTCTCAAAAACAGCTTATCTGAATAGAACATTCAACACTGTCGCAATCAATTTACTGTGTATTATCCATTTTACAGAAACATTTTTTCCCAGCTGTAACCAGTGCAACGGAGATTACATTCTGTGATTGGCAGATGACCCCATAACCTGTAGTTTCAGTGCTCAATGATGGAAAAGCAGCATGAGGTTCTTCACATATGGCCACTTTCTCTACAAAATCCACTGGATTATCCTTGCATGGGTTTAGCTTAGAGTACAAACAATAATCAGATGGTGTTATCTATAATATCTGACTATTATAATTACTACAAAAGCCTGCATGTCTTATCTGTATTTTCAATTCATAGGGACAGGAGTATCAGTCATACACCATGAATCATCTTTGCCTCAATTCTAGAATATTTAACAGGAATGTATATAACTTGTGTTTCATTAATTAACATATTTTCAATATAGGACATCCTATGTTGGTCCCTATTTATGATACTGGCTCAGGACCAGAGTCTAAACTATACCTGACAAATGTCAGCTGTGTTACCTAGCCATCATCTGCCTCAAATTACAGTGACACAACTCCTGGTCAGGGGAGGAAGCAAAAGAGTATACAGATATTACAGCATGGGATCACAGCTGATTCTTTTTGTGAGGTAAAATTTTCCCTGCCTATTTTCAAAAAAATGTTTTACCTCATAGAAAGAGTAATTTGCTATCCCGTGATGTAAGGTCTGTATACTTTTTTTTTTTTACTTCCTCTCCGAACAAGGAAATGGTATGATCAGACAATGTTCCTGCACAGTCTGACACATCCATTACACAGTGCACAGCAGGGACATTATATAATTATATGTTATTATTATAGCGCCATTTATTCCATGGCGCTTTACAAGTGAAAGAGGGTATACGTACAACAATCATTAACAGTACAAAACAGACTGGTATAGGAGGAGAGAGGACCCTGCCCGCGAGGGCTCACAGTCTACAGGGAATGGGTGATGGTACAATAGGTTATATATATATATATATATAAAAGAGATTATGTCAGCATAGGAACATTTTTATAAAAAACTTCCAAATGCAGAAGTTATTATTATTCCAGAAGCTATTGAGTAAAATGAGCTTTGTTTGTGGTAAAACTACTTTACTATTTAAATAGTGCTGTCTATCATTAAAATCGGCATTGTTGCATAAAGGGGATACCCCTCTCCAGGTAACTGTCATAAATAATATAAATTGCATTAAAAACAAAAAACAAAAAATCAATCAGGTAATTCCCACTGTGAATTTCAGACCAAAGAGGACCTCAAACCAAGAGCCAAAGCATGTGGAAGAAGAGAAAGAACACGGATACTCTTTATGACTATTTACAATATGGCAAATGGGTTCCCATTCCAACAAGACTAGATTTTGTTGTAGACAGGAGCCATGTGTAAAGCTGTAAATAAGTGGAAACGACAATCAACGCTCTAAGAATGAATAACTGCAGCCTGGAATCTCAAAATTGGGCCCACAATTAGTCCTGCGAAACAGAGATCCCACTCGTATGAAGGAAATCTACAAAATCTAAGAGTAGCAAGGACCATACAAATAGTTTCATGCCTGATTTAGGATAGTGCCTATAATGTCCTGCTTAAGTAGACACAGTGATAGTCCACTTCTAGAAATAATGTAAGTAGGGGAAGGATGAGGGAAAGTGGCTATATTCCCTTGAGAAGCCAGAGACGCTAGGTCGTGATATGTGGTACAGGAGAGAAGGTAATGGCTGACCAAGGTGTCCTCAGCAATATATATTGGTCACTGGACTAAATTCTGAAAGAAGTTTGGAGTGAAGAAGGAGTCACATCAAAAACTAGTTGTCTAGATCATAAAGGGCTCACTAAAATATTCAAGTTTAGGAAAAGGCACTATCACAAGTTTAAAAAGATTATACTTCTAGAGAGATTTACAGTGGGAGGTTAGCTATGGAGGAGAGTCCAAGGAGCAGGGATTACGGAATGGAGACCAGAAAGGACAGAGTCAAAGAAGGCAGGATATGGTACTAGAGAGAGGCAGAAGACTGGAATACTAGCAGGAGCTAGACACACAAGGAATCTAATTGCTCAGGCTCCTTCCCACTGGTGAAGGTGTCTTAAACACATAGTGACTCCCAGCCATAGGCTGGGGATACTTTATGGTGCGCGCACTGTTTCTTTAAGAGGCGGGAAGCGCATGTGTCCTAACAATCCTGCTGGGAGACCTGTGTAATATGCGCAGACACTGGCATGTGGAAATAACGGGCAAAGGAAGCTCCTGGGAAAGAGCAGGAGGAAGGAGCAGGGAGAACACCAATGGCCGGTTTCAGAGGTTTGGACGGCGGTGTCTCTGCCAGGAGGAGACAGCGGGTCTGTTCAGGGATGCCAGTGTTACACAGTGCCTTCTCACACTGCAATAAATATGGTAAATGCAAAAATACAACTATGTCTATACACATAAAAAATATAGAGAACTATGTTAACATTTTGTTTAATCAAAAAGCGTTGAAGCCATTTAGCTGCTACTAGGTGTACCCAAACGGGATTGTCCCTAACCCTAGTGACTCACCTCCCTCTATGTTTAACAAGGCCTCAAAGAGACAGGGGAAGAGACAGGATCAATGTATGACTTGGATTAAAACCTTTCTTATGAAAGCTTGGTGGACAGGCCAGGGGTAAGGGAACATCCCAAATATACTTAGTACAAGAGAACTGAAGCTTAACAAGGGACAGCACACTTACAAACAAATCACTATTGATAAACACGTAAAAACACAAAGCGTAAAAGGTGTGCTGACCCTTGTTTAGCATTAGTTTTATTTTACTAAGAATATTAGAAAAAACAATTGGATTTAACATGAATTTATTTTACAGGTTGATATGGTTAATATTTTATTTTTCCTGAAAGGTGAATGTTGTTCAGTCTGACTCATCAAAAACAATAAAAAAAGGACAAAAAAATCATACGTACCTCTAAAAGGTAGAAAAGAATTATTTACCTTTTCAATCAAAAAATGTGCCTTTACAAAGCTCAGTTGACAGAAATATTTCAGAATGCGACAATATAAAAACTAAGAATTTATTTGAAAAAGCAGAATTCAGCTTTTTTTCTATTCTTTTCCAGGAAGAATTCTAAAAGTTAAAAAGATATCTGTAACCAAAGATGGTTCCAGTAAAAAATACATCTATAGAAAAAAAAAAGTCCTGAAATGTCAAAGGGAAAATAACAAAATATGGCTCCTGGAACGCAACGATTATACAGCAAAAGAGAAAAAAATTGGGGTCATTAAGACCAAAACAGGCCTTAAGGGGTTAAATCACAACTGTTATTTCAGGGGGCTTTTTTTTGGAATAAACTGTCGTGTGTACACAACAGGAATAACAATATTTCTGGCCATTATATGATGTGTATCTTGCATTTTTCACAAGTTTTCTTCAAGGTTTCTATTTTTGGAATGTAATTGGCAGTACGAGCATTTCCTAACAATGGCAGAGATGCTGTTCTTCATCACTACAATGGCCATTCTGCATTCACAATACAATCTGTCTGACCAGGGTTATGTCAGTTTTCATACGACTGCCCATCAGATCCATATCCTCCATGCCACAGAAAAATGCCCTGTAGGACAATAAATGTAAACAGGAAAATAATGAGATTTACTAGCTATGCTGCTAGAATGTATATGGATACATTTACCCTATTTGCTTTTTAAATAATGTGACGGTCATCTATTAATCATTACGAGTTATGTAGGCAAAATAAGAAGTCTATCAAGTCTTGGGTATTATTTTGTTAAAATGTGTGATTGCTCCTATTCAAACTGTTCTATACTGGAGACAATGGTCTCATTAACAAAAATGTTACCATTTTATTTTTATTTATATTTTATATTCACAATTTTAGGTTGTGGTGAACACTACAGAAATTGGGAAGGAACTACGCAACATGGACCAAATCAGACATACTGAGATATGAATGACATAGTGGAACATTTAGGGTATGTGCGCACGCTGCATTTTAGGTTTAACAACAAAACTGCACCTATGGCAGACTGTGACCACTGTAAACACTGCGTTTTGACAAAAAAAAAGCTGCGATAAAAACGCATGCGTTTTTGCTAATGCATTTTTTAAAGGAGAAAAAAAAAATGATAGGATGAGATGATGATGAATATGATAGGATAGGATATTTGATAGCTAGATATTAGACAGACAGATAGAACACAGAATAGATAAGAAAGGACATACAGTCATATGAAAAAGTTTGGGCACCCCTATTTATGTTAACCTTTTTTCTTTATAACAATTTGGGTTTTTGCAACAGCTATTTCAGTTTCATATATCTAATAACTGATGGACTGAGTAATATTTCTGGATTGAAATGAGGTTTATTGTACTAACAGACAATGTGCAATCCGCATTTAAACAAAATTTGACCGGTGCAAAAGTATGGGCACCCTTATCAATTTCTTGATTTGAATACTCCTAGCTACTTTTTACTGACTTACTAAAGCACTAAATTGGTTTTGTAACCTCATTGAGCTTTGAACTTCATAGGCAGGTGTATCCAATCATGAGAAAAGGTATTTAAGGTGGCCACTTGCAAGTTGTTCTCCTATTTGAATTTTCTATGAAGAGTGGCATCATGGGCTCCTCAAAACAACTCTCAAATGATCTGAAAACTAAGATTATTCAACATAGTTGTTCAGGGGAAGGATACAAAAAATTGTCTCAGAGATTTAAACTGTCAGTTTCCACTGTGAGGAACATAGTAAGGAAATGGAAGAACACAGGTACAGTTCTTGTTAAGCCCAGAAGTGGCAGGCCAAGAAAAATATCAGAAAGGCAGAGAAGAAGAATGGTGAGAACAGTCAAGGACAATCCACAGACCACCTCCAAAGACCTGCAGCATCATCTTGCTGTAGATGGTGCCAATGTGCATCGGTCAACAATACAGCGCACGTTGCACAAGGCGACAAGGAGAAGCTATATGGGAGAGTGATGTGAAAGAAGCTGTTTCTGCAAGCACGCCACAAACAGAGTCGCCTGAGGTATGCAAAAGCACATTTGGACAAGCCAGTTACATTTTGGAAGAAGGTCCTGTGGACTGATGAAACAAAGATTGAGTTGTTTGGTCATACAAAAAGGCGTTATGCATGGAGGCAAAAAAACACGGCATTCCAAGAAAAGCACTTGCTACCCACAGTAAAATTTGGTGGAAGTTCCATCATGCTTTGGGGCTATGTGGCCAATGCCGGCACCGGGAATCTTGTTAAAGTTGAGGGTCGCATGGATTCAACTCAGTATCAGTAGATTCTTGACAATAATGTGCAAGAATCATTGACGAAGTTGAAGTTACGCACGGGATGGATATTTCAGCAAGACAATGATCCAAAACACCACTCCAAATCTACTCAGGCATTCATGCAGAGGAACAATTACAATGTTCTGGAATGGCCATTCCAGTCCCCAGACCTGAATATCATTGAAAATCTGTGGGATGATTTTAAGCGTGCTGTCCATGCTCGCCGACCATCAAACTTAACTGAACTGGAGTTGTTTTGTAAACAGGAATGGTCAAATATACCTTCATCCAGGATCCAGAAACTCATTAAAAGCTATAGGAAGCGAGGCTGTTATTTTTGCAAAAGGAGGATCTACAAAATATTAATGTCACTTTTATGTTGAGGTGCCCTTACTTACATACATACTTTTGCAACGGTCAAATTTTGTTTAAATGCGGATTGCATATTTTCTGTTAGTACAATAAACCTCATTTTAATCCAGAAATATTACTCAGTCCATCAGTTATTAGATATATGAAACTGAAATAGCTGTTGCAAAAACCCAAATTGTTATAAAGAAAAAAGGTTAACATTAATATGTGTGCCCAAACTTTTTCATATGACTGTATAAAATAGATAATAAGAAAGAACAGATAGAAAGCAATAACATAATAGCTCAATAGAGGGATAGCTAGTTTGGCCAGATGTTTTTTTTAAATTTTTTTGGGAAAAAAAAAATGACGTGGGGTCCCCCTGTTTTCCATATCCAGCACAGGAACAGCAGCAGCTGCAGACTGCAACCCTTATCTTTATTTGTCCCTTTCCAGCCAAACAATAGCAGCCCACAGGTGCCTCAGAAGTGGCGCATCCATTAGATACACCAACTCTGCAGCTCGGCCTGGCTTTTCCCATTGCCCTAGTGCAGTGGCAATTGGGGTAATAAGGAATTAACAGCCCACAGTTGCTACTAAGCCCTAGCTTAGTGATGACAGGTGTCTATGAGACATCCACCATCAGTAATCTGTAAGTGAAAGTAAATAAACAAACTCCCAAAAAATCCTTTATTTGAAATGAAAAACAAAAAGCACCCTCTTTCACCACTTTATTACCCCCCAAACACCCCTGCAGGTCCGAGGTAATTCATATGATGTCCCACGATGCTTCTTGCACTGCTCCATCTGACGCTCACAGCGAGCTCCATAGAACAAGACCGCCTGCTGTGAGCTCCATGCAGCAACTGAAGTGAGTCGCGCTATCAGCTGTGATGTCACTAAGGTTAGCCACAGCTTGAGTCCTCCATCTGTGACAGCAAATCACCCGAGTGACTGAAGTGAGCCGCGCGATCAGCGGTGCCGTCACTCAGGTGATTTCTGGTCACAGGTGAGTCTTCCACCTGTGACCGCAAATCAGACCATGACTGAAGTGAGCTGCAGGTGGAGAACTCACCTGAGTGACGTCACCGCTGATGGCGCGGCTCATTTCAGTCACGACCTGACCCTCACAGCAGTGAATCCATGACGTCACTGCCATGGCACATGAATTACTGTGGTGCCCGCAGCTGTGACATCAGGGGTTCACCAGATTTCATTCTAATTGCATGGCTCCATCTGCACTCAAAGCTGGCAGTTATGCTCTATGACGCTTGCTGTGACAGGAAAGAGATGCAGCAGAGCTGAATCGATGAGGGACCTCGTGTGGATTACTTCGGACCTAGAGAGGTGTTTGGGGGTTAATAAAGTGGTGAAAGAGGGGGCTTTTTATTTTATTTCAAATAAAGGATTTTTTGCCTGTTTGTGGTTATTTACTTTCACTTACAGATTAGTAATGTGGGGTTTTAGACATCACTGTTATGATCCGGAACCATGGAAGACCACCACAAATCATTGGCAAAAAGGTGACAATAGCATTGGCAACTAATCTGGCCGCCATCCCCTTACTAACCAACACAACTAGAAGTAGCCGAGGGGTGAACTAACATCCTGTGCACCGCGAACCCAGCCGGAGAACTAACTATCCTAAAGGTAGGAAAGATGAATAACTCTCTGCCTCAGAAAATAGACAAGTATAGCAAGCCCCCCACATTCAAAGACTGCGGTGATATAGGAAAAACACAATACACAGGTAGATGACAGGATTAGCAAAAGGTGAGGCCCCCGCTGACTAAAATAGGAAAGGACAGGAAAGGGACTGATGGTTGCCAGAGAAAAACCCTACAAAATACCAACTTGCTGATAGTACAAAAAGGCCCTCAGATCGCTCGATCCGAACGCCGTCCTATACCAGGTGCCCTTGTCATTCCAATGAACAGAAAACAAGAATCATAACAAAGTCAACAAGCCACAAACACATGGACCCAAAGGAGCTATACTCCACACAGAACTGCAGGGAGTTCCTCAACAATCCACTGAGGGGGAAAATCCCTGCAAGCAAATAAACTGAAAATAACCACAGCAAAATGTCAAACCCAGATAAACAAAAGAACAGACAATAAATAAAGAGCAAGCACTTATCTGGGGGAAGATGTGGTGTAAGGCAGGATTAAGCAGGCTAGAGATACAAAGAACAACTGACATCTGGCAACAGCCTGCAATCAGACCAGGACTTAAATAAGCAGAGAGTTAGGAAAGGAAACACCCACTGCACAACACACCTGATCTCTGTCCAAACCTTTCCTGGCCACCAGAGGGAGTCTCCCAGCAGCCAAGACATAACTAACATTCACAACACATCACTAACCTAGGGCTTAGTGGCAGCAATGAGTTGCTATTAAACTCTTATTACCCTGATTCCCACCGCACCAGGGTAATCGAGAAGAGCTGGGTATAGTCCCAGGACTGTTGCATCTAATGTATGCGGCAATTCCGGGCGGCTGCTGGCTGATATTTTTAGGCTGGGGGGCTCCCAGTAACGTGGATCTCCCCAGCCTGAGAATACAGCCTTCAGCTGTGAGGTTTTATCTTGGCTGGGTATTTATGTTATTTAAAAAAAAAAGAATAAAGCCTTTTTTTTTACACCAATAGTTCTTGATGTGCCGTGCTCCTAAGGTAGACTATTTTAAAAATTAAGGGTATGTGCCCACTAAGAGCGGTGCTCGCGTTTTTGATGCATTTTTTTTGCAGTGTCAAAAATGCAGCGTTTTATGGTATAGGCAAAGTGGATGGGATTAACAGAAATCTCAAGTCTACTATGCTTCTTTTTTACGGTGCATAAGCTGACCTGCAAAGCGTTTTTCCAAGCCCAGGCATGTCAATTTCTCTTGCGGGTATGCTGAGCTTTTAGTGCGGACTTTATGAATAGAACTGCATTAGGTGTGAAAAATCCGCAGGTAAAAAAAAAAAATGCATGTGTTTTTAGTGCAGTTATGCAGCGTAAACGAATCCATAAACGCTTCTAAACAAAGCATACCAGGTATCCATAAAGTTGATTGAAACAGAGGCAGCAACACAAACAGGAAGTTGCCCAAAGCAAAGAGTTCAACTTCCCAATACTGTGAGATGGTGACCGGCTACATTGCTAATGGCCGGTATGTACCACATGAGTGGTATGAACTTGGAGTTCCATGCTGGTACTTGTAGTGGCACATGTTTCTGCTAAGGTATTCTTAGGACAGGTTCAGAGGTGGCTAAAGAGAAGGGTTGGTCTGGCCTCCTACATACCTTGTCCTTGGGAGTGTTTGACATGTGTCTGACAGGCCACATGGTTTCTTAATGGAGCCTGTTGTTTGGCACATGGCAGACTGTGTGGAGTCTGAGGAGGCAGTGTGTGGAGCAGCACTGCAGGAGAAGCAGCCTCTGAGAAGAAAGAGGCTGCTAATCCCCAAGAGGATGGAGCCTCTGGAAGGAACACAGCTGAGGGAAGTCAGCCTGTGTTGAGAGTGCCAGGAGGAAGTGTGTGTCTAGAGCAGCCTGTGTGTGAGGTGCTCTAGACCGACAGAGTCTGTGGCAGGAGATGGGAACTTCTCCCGCGGGATCCTGATGAGAGATCCTGTACAAGCAAACCCTGCAAAGAGACCTGTATGGACATTTTGTGTTTGGGACTTTTTGCTAAAAAGTCTGTTTTGTTTCTGTGCTGCTGGAGCAGTTTATGAAGGAGTACTAAACCTGCTGTCTTTTAAATGAAGAGTGTTCCTGTTGCTAACTCTGAAGCACTGCAAGTGAGGGAGTACCCCATTGAACAGTGTGTGAACTGGTGTGCAACTTCACAATACACACAAACAGACACACAACCCCAAAAAAGAAAAAGTATAAAGATATCACTAGATAGAGGATAAAAATGTATTAGATACAATAGACAGAAAGACAGATATCCTGCAGCTACCTAATATCACAAGCCCCTTACTTATTATAGAGTTGCACCCTTTAGTGCTTTTCATGTGGTGCTAAAGGGTGTTTAGCCTGGTGTAGGCTATTATATAAATAATTATTTAAAAAAAAAAAAATGAAGTGGGGTCCCCTCTATTTTTGGTAACCAGCAAGGGTAAAGTAGACAGTTGAGGGTTGCTATTATAAGGCTGGGAAGATCCATGGTTATTGGGCTCTTCCCAGCCTAAAAATAATAGCCCGAAGATGCCCCCAATGTGGCGCATCACACTAGATGCGCCAATTTGTTATATTTGAAGCATTGAACCACAATGTGACCCAAACAACCACAAAATAAACAAAAACAAACCGATGCTCTGAAGTCTGTACCCCTTCTGGGATCTCTGCAAGCACCAACTTACATAGGTTTACAAGTCTCAACTAATAGCGCTGGAGATGCCACTGAAACATCTTTAAATGTGTGTCTATCTCTCAGGCATCTATCTAAATGAACAACAAGCACCATAGCCTCCTCCAGGGACTGCAGACAAGGACTGTAGACTATCATATCCTTAATCTGATCAGAAAGTCTTTAGCAGAACTGACTCCGAAGAGCTGGGTCATTCCAGGACATCTCTACTGCCCAATGTGCAAACTGAGCAGTACAACTAATCTACAAGCTCCCTGAACCAAGTAGTGAATCTTGGATTAAACCACAGCAACTTTGTCATTGTCATCATAAATGAGAGCAAGAGCCGATAAAAATGCCTTAACAGAGGACAAAACCGGGGAGTCCTAAGGCAAAGAAAATGCCCAAGCCTGTGAATCCCCACAGATCAAAGACAGTATAATGCCAATCGCTGACTCTCAGACCCACAAGAGTGAGGACATATGTAATTTTTTTTTTTTTGCCTGAGGCCTGTCCCTGTCGAAGATTTCTGGCAACATTGCTTTGGGTTCAAGCACAATGCTCTGTTGGCCCGAGACATTTGGAGCAGTTAACCCTAGAACGCATACCTGGGGCCTCGCAGGAATGGTAGGTTACTTGATTTCTATGGTAGATTTCTATGGTTGCGCATTCTAGGGTTAAAAGTGTGAGCTGTTGTTGTCACTTAATATCCACAACATCCAAGAATAAGGTTTGTAGTTGTGTGTCCAGATTGGGTATCAAGCTGTCTTTTTCCTCAGGTTATCTTCCCAAGAGTATTTGAAATATTTTCTTTCCTCTAAACAGAAAGACTGGGTGGATTTTCTCCCTCTTGACAAGTTTTCTCTAAATTACCGTCTTTCTGTGGCTTCTGGGAATTCACCTTTTTATACTGTGACGGTTTTCATCCAGTATTTGGAAACTTTTTAGGGTTACAGTCCTCTTTGCCAGTGGAAAGATGTTTTTTCAATATTAATTAGGGTCATGAAAGAAGTTGAAAGGGGTCTTTTGGTAGCTGGTGAACGGGCCAAAAAAGGTGCTAGTAAGAATGCTTTCAAAAATAGAAATGTTAATAGTCGGCATTTTGTTAATTGATAAAACTAAAGTGAATAAATACAAAAGTGATCTAAATCAAATCAATATTGCACCTTTTGCTTTCAAAACACCATCAATTCTTCCAGATACATTTGTACAGTTTTTAAAAGGAACTCGGCAAGGAGCTTGTTCCAAACATCTTGGAAAACAAACCACAAACCTTCTGTGGACATAGGGTTGGGCATATCCTTCTAGCTCTTCAAATAGATTTTTTTTTACTAAAATGGAGAGAATCATGTTAGGCAGGCTGCACTTTTTGAAATGGGGAACGTCTGAGCTTTAAATAAGGGTTTTATTAGTACCACTGCATTTCAGCGCTGAACCAGCGCCTTTCTCAAGGTCAAAAAAAACAAATGAGCAGGATACAGCAAGTATAAGGGTTGGAAATAATAAGCATTTGCTTTTTTGTGCTTGAGAAAGGCGCCAGTCTGATGCTAAAATGAGTTGATACTAATAAAAACCTTATTTGAAGCTCCAAGGTTCTTCATTTCTTGTACTGCAGCCCGCCTAACTCAATTCTTCCAATTGTGATAACTACACATCTGGAAGATGTGTATTCCGGCCACCGGGCAGCAAAAGCCAATATTCTGTAAAAGTCCGGATCCGCGCGGTTTCAACGCTCTCTGGGTGCCGGACTCGGGCGCGGGATTTCCGAATGCAAGAACCGGATTCGGCAATTAAAGTAAAAATAAACAAAATAGAAATAAGTGAAAGTTTCATACTTACCAAGACTTGGTGTCATGGCGGCACACTGCTTCCGGGTGGCGCATTCACTTCCTGTACTGTCCAGAGCATACACATGTCACGCTCCCCGGCTCCCCTGATAGGCTTCCCGGCTCCCCTGCCATGCTCCCCGGCCCCTCTGCCTTGCTTACCGGCTCCCCTGCCACGCTTCCCCGCTCCCAGGTCGCGCTCCGCCGCTCCCGTGCCAGGCTTCCCGGTCCCCCGCTCCGCAGCCTTCCTGCTCCATCGCCTGCGGTCCCCAGGCAGCCCGGTCCCCGCTCCCGGCGCCCGTCGGCTACTCTGCCTCAGCCCGGCTCTCCTGCTTCCTACTCACCGCTCCCTCCTCTGGCTTCTGGCACCCGGGCCTCGCGCATGCGCATTAGGGCGCGCGCGCGGTCATTGACCCTCTCTTAAAGGGCCAGCACCTAGAAACAGGAAATTGCATAGACAGGTACAGGGTATATTAAGAATCACTTTCCTGGTGGGCAGGGCCTGTTCTACGTGTTTAGCAAGCTAGTGTTCAGGTCCCCTATTGCTTTGCCTTGTGCTTTTGCCTGCATTAACCCTGTCCTGTCTCGTAGAGCCTGTCCTGCCACGCCAGCCGCTCCGAACCACGCTCATTCCCGTAACCTGACGGTGACTTCGGCGGATGTTCCACCATCTCTGCAGCTCCGCCAGTCTCCAGTTCCTGGCTCCGTTTGGTGACCCGTTCCATTGCTCAGCAAGTTCCGGATCCCGCCTGGCCTTACCACCTGGCCTCGGACTCTGAGCCTCATCACCCGGACCACCGTCCAGAACTCCGTCCACCTTTCCTGCTCCCCTACGGACTGTCCGGCTACCATTAGTGCTTCGGCTGCCGTGCACCCAGACCCTCTGGCGGGGTGACCTGCCTGGCTGCCTCCTCAAGAGAAACCGGTGTACGGTACAGAGGTTCCACCACCCGGACGTTGCAACACACAGCTTTCCGTCTTTTCCCCACCCACCGTCGTTCTCTCGTCTGTGATTGGTTGCAGGCTGATGCGCCCCAAGCCTGTGACAGTGTCTGCTGCAGTCATCGTTTATCGTGGCTCAGTCATAGGTTACACTCAGAGCTGGCAGTCTTCTCTATGGCTGCTAGCTGTGACATGTAGCAGAGCTGGATGTGTCGTCGTGGGACCTCGTGTGGATTACGCCAGAGCTGCAGGGTGTTTGAGCTTAATAAAGAGGTGAAGGAGGGCGTGCTTTGTACTTTATTTCAAATAAAGGATTTTTCTGTGTGTGATTATTTACAATCACTTACAGCTTTGTGATGCAGGTATCTCATAGAGGCCTGTGCCATCACAAACCTAGGGTTTACTAGCAGCTGTGCGCTGCTATTAACCTCTTATTACCCCGATTGGCACTGCACCAGGCCAACGGGAAGGGCCGGTATCGCACCGGGATTGTCACATCTAATAGACGCGGCAAAACCAGACGCCTGCGGGCTGAGAATACCAGCCCCCAGCCAGGTTTATCATGGCTGGGGATGAAAATTAGGGGGGACCGCACGTTGTTTTTTTTTTTAATTATTTATTTGAATAATAAAAAAAAAAAAAAGCTGGAGTCACACTTGCAAGGGATACACTGCTTTCCCCGCCCACCGGCCGTCTTGGCACCTGAGATTGGTTGAACTCAGCTGACATGCTGCCACTCAGGATGGGGGCACGTCTAACTGCAACCAATTACACGCGCAGGTGGGCGGGCAAAGTAGTGAATATTGAATTGTCAGCTCCAAAAGGGAAAAGCGTGACCCGGAAGGAGTGTGCCGCCATGACAGCACCTCGGTGAGTATGCCGCGCTCACTCCTACCCCCCTATCCCCACCACAAACGTTTTTAATCTCCGGATTCCGGTCCCCATTGACTTATATGGGCACTGGATTCCGGAGCGGATCGGACTCTTTAAAATCTTGCAGCAGTGATCCGCCGGTCCCGGTTTTTGGGGAGTTTGATCAGCTCTAGTCTTAAACCGATGTTGTTCCTTCCCATACCACCAAGGAAATGAAACCACACCTTCAGCAGTGTTCTTTTTAAACGATACTGCCCTATTGTGCACACTTTTGCCCCTCTCTAGAATTCTTTATGTAATCCCTGACAATCTCAATGAAGTTGAGATCAGACCTAAGTGGCGGCCATATTATCACTTGTTACATAGTTACATAGTTACTTAGGTTGAAAAAAGACCTAGGTCCATCTAGTTCAACCTTCCTCCACCAGTTCTACATTTAGTCACTAAGTCATTTATAACCAACAATGTTTTGTGTACTGAGGAAATCATCCAGCCCTTTTTTAAAAGCTGTTATAGTATCTGCCATTACTACCTCTTGTGGTAGGGCATTCCACAGTCTGACTGCTCTAACTGTAAAGAACCCTTTCCTATTTAGGTGTCGGAATCGCTTTTCTTCCACTCGCAGTGAGTGCCCCCTGGTCCTTAGTACTGTCTTTGGAAGAAATAAGTCATGTGCCAGTCCTTTATATTGACCACACATGTATTTATACATATAAATGAGATCTCCTCTGAGACGTCTTTTTTCTAAGCTAAACATATCTAACTTTTTCAACCTGTCATCATATGGGAGGCCTTCCATTCCTTGTAATAGTCTAGTTGCCCGCCTTTGAACTGACTCTAACTTCTGAATGTCCTTTTTAAAATGTGGAGCCCAAAACTGGATCCCGTATTCCAGATGTGGCCTTACAAGTAATTTATAGAGGGGTAACAATACGTTGGGATCACGGGATCTAATCTCTCTTTTTATACACCCTAAAATCTTGTTTGCTTTAGCAGCTGCTGCTTGACATTGAGTGCTGCTGCTCAGCTTATTTGTAATGAGAATACCCAAGTCCTTCTCCTGTTCTGTAGTCCCGAGTTTACTTCCATTTAATGTATACGCAGCTATAGGATTACTTCGTCCTAGGTGCATTACTTTACATTTATCAACATTAAATCTCATTTGCCAAGTATCTGCCCATTCTGACATCTTATCCAGATCTTTTTGTAATATTGTACTATCCAGGTCAGTTTTTAATACCCTACATAGTTTGGTGTCATCGGCAAAGACTGACACTGTACTATCAATCCCATCCACAAGGTCATTAATAAAGAGAGTAAAAAGAATCGGTCCAAGCACAGATCCCTGCGGCACCCCACTGCTGACTATAGCCCATTTAGAGAATGTACCATTTATGACTACTCTTTGTTTCCTATCTTTTAGCCAATTCCTTACCCAGTTGCATATTGTGTCCCCTAGTCCTTGCTTCTGGAGCTTTAGTATAAGGCTATTATGTGGTACAGTATCAAATGCCTTTGCAAAGTCCAAATAAATCACATCAGCTGCATTAGCAATATCCAGGTTTGAACTTACCCCCTCATAGAACCCCAACAGGTTGGTTAGACACTACTTATCTTTCATGAATCCATGCTGTTTGTCAGTTATCATATTATTTTCTGCAATATATTTTTGCATGTCATCCCTTAAAATGCCCTCAAAAACTTTGCATACTACTGATGTCAGGCTTACTGGACGGTAGTTGCCTGGATCTACCCTCTTACCTTTCTTAAATATCGGTACCACATCAGCAATCCTCCAATCCTGAGGCACCAACCCTGTTACAAGTGAGTCTAAAAAGATGAGATACAGCGGTCTGTCGATTACGGAGCTCAATTCCCTCAAAATTCGTGGATGAATGCCATCTGGCCCTGGGGATTGGTCAATGTTTAATTTACTCAGACGTAGGCGTACTTCATCTTGTGTTAAATTAATTATATCGGGTGGTGGACTTTGATTTTTCACTTGTTGAATGATCCCTGGTACAGTCAGTTCCTTGGTGAATGCAGATGAGAAATGCCTATTTAATATCTCAGTCTTTTGTTTGTCCTCTATAACTAACTTGTTATTATATTTTAAGGGGCCGATACTATCCTTTGTTTTCCTTTTGGCATTAATGTATTTATAAAAGATTTTGGGATTTATTTTAATGTCATTGGCGATTTTTGTTTCAGTAGCTAATTTTGCTTGTTTGATTTCTTTTCTACATTTCCTATTGATATCTTTATACTCCTGCAATGCTATTTCTGTATTCTCAGCCTTTAAGATTTTAAATGCCCTTTGTTTTTGTTTTATTATACTTTGTACAGTCTTATTTATCCATAGTGGTTTCTTTTTATTCCTGGACATTTTATTACCAGAGGGTATACGTTTTTTACAGGACTCTAGTAGTATATCCTTAAACTTACCCCATTTATGTTCGGTATCCCCAGTTACCATGACTTTGTCCCAATCTACACATTTAAGCTCTTCCCTTAATTTGTTGAAATCAGCTTTCCTAAAATTCCAGGTTTTAGCATCCCCCCTTTGAAATGTTCTATTGAATATTATGTTGAAGCTTACCATATTATGATCGCTGGTGCCCAAGTGCTCCCGGACCTGTAGATCTGAAATTGTATCCGGTCTATTTGACAGGATCAGATCTAGCAAATTATCTCCCCTGGTCGGTTCACCTATCATCTGAGAGAGGAAATGGTCTTGAATGGTAGATAAGAACTTACAGCTTTTAGCAGAACCAGAAGATTCTATGTCCCACTGAATGTCTGGATAGTTGAAATCCCCCATAATAAGAACCCGATTACTATTATTAGCTGCCTTTTCAATTTGTTCCAGCATTTCACCCTCTATTTGTTCAGGTATGTTAGGAGGCTTATAGCAAACTCCAATTAGCATTTTTCCATTATTCCCCTCCCCATGTACATTTACCCATACTGACTCTACATTGTTGCTGTTCCCCTCAATGTCATCATACAACACAGGTTTTAGGTTAGATTTAATAAATATACACACCCCACCACCTTTTTGGCCTTTCCTGTCCTTCCTAAATGTACTATAACCCTGTATGTTTGTCACCCAGTCATGGCTTTCATCCAGCCAGGTTTCCGTAATGCCCACATCATAATCCATGGTTGACATAAGAGTCTCCAATTCATTAATTTTGTTTGCAAGACTTCTTGCATTTGCCAGTAGACATTTAATCCTATTAAAGGGAACCTGTCAGCAGAAATGTCCCCTAAAACCTAACAGATTCCCCCTCTGCAGCTCCTGGGCTGCATTCTAGAAAGGTCCCTGTTATGATTGTGCCCACTTTCTGACCAAAAAAAAGTGTTTATAAAGTTGTACCTTTTTGGCTTCGGATTCGGTAAATCTGACACGGGGGCGGGCTGCCTGATGGCCGTTATTCTGCTCCCTGGTCCTGTATGCCGCCCCCATCGCTCCTTTCCATAGCTGATGACACCGCCCACTGCTCCAGCCATCCCCGCGCATGCCCAGTGCCAGTCTCACGGGACTGAGCAGTGTGACCGCTGGTGACGTGTGCGCAGACAAGTGATTATGGACGGGACTGTGACTGTTATGAGCAAGTACCCGCCCATAATCTCGTGAGCGCGCAACCCTCTCCAGCGGTCACACTGTGCTCAGTGTAGATGCTAGACTGTATGGGCTGCTTCCAGGGATGACGTCCCTTTGTCACGTGATAGGGGCGTGTTCAAAATACTATCACGTGACAAAGGGACGTCATCCCTGGAAGCAGCCCATACAGTCTAGCATCTACACTGAGCACAGTGTGACCGCTGGAGAGGTTTGCGCGCTCACGAGATTATGGGCGGGTACTTGCTGATAACAGTCACAGTCCCGTCCATAATCACTTGTCTGCGCACACGTCACCAGCGGTCACACTGCTCAGTCCCGTGAGACTGGCACTGGGCATGCGCGGGGATGGCTGGAGCAGTGGGCGGCGTCCAGAAGTATGGAAATCAGAGATGGGGGCGACATACAGGACCAGGGGGCAGAATAACGGCCATCAGGCAGCCCGCCCCCGTGTCAGATTTACCGAATCCGAAGCCAAAAAGGTACAACTTTATAAACACTTTTTTTTGGTCAGAAAGTGGGCACAATCATAACAGGGACCTTTCTAGAATGCAGCCCAGGAGCTGCAGAGGGGGAATCTGTTAGGTTTTAGGGGACATTTCTGCTGACAGGTTCCCTTTAACACCTTTATTACTCCTAGCCTCCCTATGTTCCTTGTATGTCCCATCCCCCCCAATCCTTCATTGACCCCTACTATCTCCCTGTCTCTATCTTGTAAGACTTCTCGTTTTTCTTTATGCTGAAGTTAATTTTTTATGACATAGGCAGTATTTTTAAAGTCATTGTCCTGCTGCAGATGAAATTTGGGGCCAATCAGTCTCCTCTCCAATGGTAAAGCAAGATGGCTAAGAATCTGTTTGTATTTCTCAGAACTGAGGAAAATATTTATCCTGAGAAAATCCCCAACTCCATTTGCTGTAATGCGCTTTAAATTTGAAAGGAACCTCTGACATGCTACACTGGTGCCTGTAAACACTCATTATTGTACTGTTCTCCAGCCTTTGGATGAACAAACTGCCGTCAGCTACAGAACAATAGTTCACATTTTAGTTCATCAGTCCAGAGCATCTGCTGCCATTTTTCTCAGATTGTATGCTTTCATGCATAGTTGAATCCCTTGACCTTGTTTCCATGTCAAAGGCATGGTTTTTGGCAGCAGTTTATCCATGAAGACCACTTATGGCCAGACTTCTAGTTGCTCATGTTTTAGGGTGCACCTTTCAATTTTGAAGGGAAGTATAATGTGTTTTTCATCTTGTGCACTTAGCTTAGGTCCAGATTGCTTGTGTGCCCACAGTCAGGATGGATGGTGATGCATTTATCAACAATAGGCACCGATTGTAAAAAATTAAATGCCATGTTATGGTTCGCTGCATTTGTAATTTTTGTCTGTGAGAGATCTTGTTGATGACGTGCTCAATCTTGCCATGATCATTGAGTCTTTCTGGGATTATGCAGTATTACAAAAAGCACGAAAATTGCCATCAGTGGTTTCTCATGCTCAAAACGCATAGATAGGCCTGTGCTGATTTTAATATGTTTTGCACCCAAAACAATATATACCATATTTTTCGTATTATATGACGTACTTTTTCTCCCAAAAATTTGGGAGGAAAATGAGGGGTGGTGGATAAGGCTAGCAAGAGGCAAGGGCAATGCTGCGGATTGCTGGCTTTGTGCTGGGGGCCGCTGTGCTGAGCGCTGCTAGCGCTGTGCTGGTAGCTGCTGTACTGGGGGTTGCTAGCAGCTGCTGTGCTGGGGGGCTGCGGGCTGCTGTGCTTGGGACCGTTGACGCTGTGCTGGTGGCTGCTGTTCTGGGGCCGCTGTGCTGGGGGTTGCTGTGCTGTGCTGAGGGACGCTGTGCAGTGGGGCCGTGAGGAACGGGCCATCCTCAGGTCAGCGGTGCAGGTCCAAATAATGGTGCCCAGAGTCGGCGCGTGCACAGATGCAGCTCTTGGCCTAAGATCTCATCTGCACACGCGCTGCCTCCAGGCCATCAACAGACTTAACGAAAATGGCGCCCGGCGTTGGCGCATGCACAGATGAGATCTCGGCTTGTCATTGAGCTGACAAGCTCTTTGAAGCCCAGACCGCTGACCTAAGGATGACCCCTGCCTCACCTCACTGCCTGCAGCCCCCAGCACAGCGGCTCACAGCCCAAAGCAGTTTCTGGATCTTGCCTACCTCAAGCCACCCACAGAGAGCATCTGGGACACCTGTCGCACCATAACCCTGCTCCACCACCACCCTTGCCTCTTGTGACCCCGCACCCCCACTGCTGCCGCCTGCCTCTGGTAAGACAGAATGTCAATGTTCCTTTGTATATCCTGATGAAGGAGACGGATGTCTCTTAAACGCGTAGACCTATACACACACAATAAAGGAATCATTTTATTAATATTGAATGGAGTGTTAGAACGGCATATACCTGATTTCCTCCTCTACTGGATTTAAGACATCCTTAACACTGAATGATTAAAGCTGGAGAAAAATAGACTTTTTCTGGGATTATATAAAGACAGAAGGATTTTTGCAAGTCTATGTTCACAGAAGATTTGTATTTAGTTCTCCAAGATGTTTGGAACAAGCTCCCTGCAGAGTTTCCTTAAAAAACAGTGTGCAAGTGTACCTAAAAAAAACCACAAAGGGCAAAGGGCGGGCACACCAAATTTTGATTGGATTTAGATTCCTCTTTTGTTCCTTTACTGCACTTAGCAATTTGTTAAATTATAAAATTTATATTATATTTTTAAACAATTCTTACTTTAGAAGCATTTTTTACGCACCTGCTTAAAAGTTTCATACAGTACTGTATATATAAAGGTCTAAAAGATGTTCACATAATATCCAAAATCATAAAGCAAAAAAAATGCATTGAATGCTGTAGATTTATATTGTGCACAAATAAAAAAATAATCTAATGCAAAAGGTTAAAACAATTACAATAATATGTTGTGCAAATAAAAGTAAGCTAATAAGACTTTCGTAAAAAAATGAGAAAAAAATGGTGCTAATTTTAGTTGATTCAGCTATAGGTTCATAAACATGTTATATAACATTTTATTATAACTGCTTTACTGTGCAATCATAGAAACATAGTGAAAATGTCGCCAGACAGAGCCTTAATCAGGTTTTATCTTATGTTATCTTAAGCTTCTCTGATGCATTTCTCAAGAGTTTAGAAGCAAATCCTCTTTTGAACGTTTTGTATAAACAGATCACATTCAATTTTCTCACTACAGTTACTTTTAATTCCCAATAGTTGTCCATATGGTTAAGTCTTTGAAGCAGTGCTGTTCTGTGTGGGATTTTCAACCTTTAACTAAAGAGAAATTCAGGTTCACAAAAAAAATGTTGCTGTATACTGCTGACAGAAAAGAAATGAAAAACATTTGTAGAATAAAATAGGTTAGAATGAACCAGACCATGTGATTGATAATTGGGTCTGTTTTTATTTCCAAACTCGTGAAAGTCTATTTTGTGTTGTCTATGTAAGCAAGTCGCCTCTTCAGAGAAGAGAACGAGAACTCTAGTGCCACCTATTGGATGTAGAAATAGTACATGTTAATATACACCCTGTCAGCAGGATATCGGACCACCAACTAAATACTGTATATGAATGTAAAGCCCCTTTAATGCTTATTACATTCATACCTTTCTAGTAAAAAATGTTCCAAAGATATTCTAAGTTTTATCCTCAAGTGCGTTGGGGTGGGCACTTCACTCACTGCATTGCTGTACTTCTTCACCCTTCACCGGCCTCTGGACGATGATTGATAGGTCACTGAGGGAAGAGTGACCTAACTCCCTGTACAGGTGCAGTCATTGCTTGGTTTGTTTCATCAGAAGGGGCAGAGCCTTCCCATTGGGCTCCTGATGACGTTGCAAGATTAATGAACCAGCTTATCAGTGCAAAGCAGGAAATCTGGCTTGGCTGGGAGAGAGTCCACAACAAGGGGATAGATTCTCCTTGTGTAGAGTGTCAAGTTGGCGCAGGGAGACTTATAGGCCTTGCGTTGCTCCTTTGGGAATTTAATAGGTGTCAATTGAGTTCCTATCTGAAAAAGTTACTTGAATATTTAATGTCACAGGGGAGCATTGCATGACGATAAATCTCACTATGCCAACTTGATGCGCTCCACAAGGAGAAATGTTCCCCAAGAGATCTCTTGTCCAGAGCGCTATCCAAGCTAATCTTGAGCTGAAATCCTGGGAGCTTCCACAAAAATAGCTATGTTTAGGGTAAATAAGACCTTTTTTTCCTCATATAACCTCTTTAAGACAACCATAGATATGGCAGATAAAAGGTGGTTTTGAGCGTTTTGGGGGATAAAACTCAGCATTGTGTAACAAGGAACAACAGAAACTTAAGTAAAAGACAATAAATGTGTAAACAGAGCAGAAGGTAAATTCTACTATATGTTACTATTGGAATTGCTGCTTTCTCAAGCAGAAAGGATTCGGGTAATAGCCTAGAGGTACATTAAGAGAGGCCCTTGAATTATTCTTTATCCAGGTTCAACCCCTGAGCCATCTAAATTAGAGCCCTGTTTACTGCACTTCAAATGCTGTCAGCAGAACCCCTCACTCAGTACTGTTCTTGCTTGTAAAGAGTATTAACCATATATAAAGAATTGCTGGAATTGTTCTAAAGAATTGCACTTAAGGCCATGTGCACACACTGCGTTTTTGGTGTGTTTTTCTGCCAGAAGATGCAGATCTTTAACTGTAACCCAACCATATCAAGCTGTCCTCACAGCATTATAAATGGTGATTACTATGTTCCAGTAAGGTCTTATGTGGCACACATCAGGACCGGTCCCCCTCTGGACATGACAGATATTCTCCATACAATCCCCATCTAGGGTCCCCTGGGTGTGTAAGATTTCCAGCAGTCCTTCTGTGGAAGGGATTGTATGCAGGATGTCAATCATGCCCAGGGTGCACAAGTTGAGGATATGATGCAGAACTAGTCTGGGGTTAGACAGGTGAGACTAGTCCTACCTCATTTGCATATGCAGAGCAGCAGAATAAAAGTTAACATTAAAAGAGTGCAATGTAATTGATCTTCGTAGAACAACACAATTATCTTATTTAAGGCTCTAATTATTTTGGTAATATTAGGGGACTCTTTAAAAAAAAATACATTTTGCATACTAGTGTAAAAAGGACCTGTCATCTCTTCTGATAGATCTGTCTTAGTAAAAATATTTGTAATCCCAGTTATATTAAAATTCTAGATGATAAATTCTTATTATTCTACACTGTGCCTCAGTTATATCATGTTTACAAATTATATATAGATAATTAGCGGTTACTAGTTGGGTATAGTCTAATTAGTGCTTATCGCCATATATACATTTCTAGGAGGAATAACAGAAGAATAGCACCACACACAGTTATAAGAAACTATGCCATATATACATTTCTAGTAGGAATAATAGAAAGATAGCACCACACAGTTATAAGAAACCATGCCATATATACATTTATTGGCAGAATAATAGCACCACGCACAGTTATAAGAAACTATGTTATATACGGTAATCATTTCTAGGAGGAAGAACAGCCCCACGAATAGTTATAAGAAACTATGTCATATATACATTTATTGGCAGAATAGTAGCACCACGCACAGTTATAAGAAACTATGTTATATAATAATTTCTAGGAGGAAGAACAGCCCCACGAATAGTTATAAGAAACTATGTTATAGGCCCGCAACACACATCCGTGCCTCCGGTACGTGTTTGGTACGTTTTTGCACGTACCGGAGACACGGAGACCCATGTTATTCTATGGGTGATGGCACACACGCGTAAAATCACACAGAACGTGTGTCCGTGTGGTAAGTACGTGTGTGCGTTTTCCCGCACGGACAACATGTCAGTTTTTGGCGGTCAGCACGCAGGCACGGACAATGGTGTGTGTGTGTTTTTAAACGAGCGATCTATTTTTTTTTTCTTTTTTATTAAAGTCAGTCTACTTACCTTTTTTTCTGCTGTTCTCAGTCATACTTACATTGGCGCTCGGTCTTTGTCTTCCCCTGGCTCATACTTACCAATCCCCGATCACCAGCGCGGCGAGGAAAAGCTGTGCCGAAAATACGCGGCTTCAATTCATTTGAAAATGCCGGCCGCTCATTAATCAATCTCGTATTCCCTGCTTCCCCCGCCCACCGGTACCTATGATTGGTTGCAGTCAGACACGCCAGCACGCTGAGTGACAGCTGTCTCACTGCACCCAATCACAGCAGCAGGTGGGCGGCTCTATACTGTGCATTGAAATAAATAAATAAATAAATAATTTAAAAAACCGCCGTGCGGTCCCACCATTTTGATTCCAGCCAAGATAAAGCCATACGGCTGAAGGCTGGTATTCTCAGGATGGGGAGCCCCACGTTATGGGGAGCCCCCAGCCCAACAATATCAGCCAGCAGCCGCCCAGAATTGCCGCATACAATAGATGCGACAGTTCTGTGACTCTACCCGGCTCTTCCCGATTGCCCTGGTGCATTGGCAATTGGGGTAATAAGGAGTTAATGGCAGCCCATAGCTGCCAATAACATGTAAACAAAGCACACTGCAGCACCTGTGGTCAATGGCCGCCTGTGTGACACACAATTTGGTGGTACTGGGACGCCTGTCCAGTATCAAGGGATCACTTGACTCCACATACCATGTAAGAAAGCGATTGACAGCGTCCTCCTGAGTGCAGATTTTTTCTTTCTTTATTCCATCATAGTGCAATAAACATGCAACGTTTCGACATCAGTTTGTCTTTTTCAAGCATGGCATTGGACCTCAGCTGTCTAATATTTATACAAATGTCAATTACATGTAAATCAATTAAAAACAACCTCACACCCCCATATGCAAATTAATCTCGGACATAAACAATAGTACAATAGAGCGATCTGAAAGAGCTATATCTCATCAGGTATCAAGTACAAAACAATGTAATGCAAAATAAACTCATAGTACATACAGATATCACAGAATCGCCGCGCTTGTATATAAATCGCAGCTCCATGCTTAAATAGCATCGTTGTCATAGAGATCCAGTACCCAGAGTCCATTGTAGGCAAACCACATGACTCCCAGAGGCCAATCCAGTTATCACACTCCCATTCGTGTCTGAATGACGTCACAGGGCTCCTCCGATAGTATCGTTCAGGCTTTATAGATGTTCTCAGAGCAGTCCAGACAGTTCCTATGCGCAGACGCAGTAACTCTCCAGGGCCATCCAGACCTCATATCAAACTCCATATTCAGCGGAGATATCGTTATCTTGAGCAGCCCAAGGATGGGAAATTTCCCGTGCTTGGGATGTGCATGTTGTAATAACATGTTGAAGGGCTCCACGTTCTCTTACCCACGCACTGGCAAGGTTTACTGCATCGATGGGAGATACACGTGCACCAGCTCCTTTGTGGTGTATGTGATCTCCTGTCCTTGCGGTTTGCTGTACGTGGGTGAGACAACCATGGAGGTCCGAGCAAGAATTGGGAAACATAAGAGTACAATAAGAACGGGATTGGTTGAGTTACCTGTTCCCAGACATTTTAAAGAAAAGGGGCATTCTGTGAATCAACTACGTTTTCGTGTAATAGATAGCGTTCCGGTTCTAAGGAGGGGAGGTGATAGGATTAGGCTACTTAAGAAGAAGGAGTTAAAATGGATTTTCGAGTTGGATAGTTTGTCCCCTATGGGTTTAAATATTGAATATGAACAGGGTCTTCTCACCGACTAGGGTCTCTGATGTCTCAGTGTATTTTTTGACCATAATGTTTTTAATGTTCACTTTTGTCCCGATAGTACTGCATGAGCATGTGGACATAGGATGGTGACATGGTATGTATGATCTCTGTCCCCCTCCTCTTTCCCCATGTTCTTCTTTATTATCTCGGTCCTCTGTAAGATAAAAAAAGAGGATTTTTTTGGAGGAAATTTTTTGAAAATTTTTTTTTGATATGTGTGATCTGATGCCATATGGAAATGTGGAGTTTATAGTACATCCTTGTTTATCATCTACACAGGTTTATTGTTATCATGTTATGAGATAGTGCCATGTGGGTGAGTAGATGGTATAAGTATATCAACATGATTTTGAGGTAAAGTCTCTATATATTTTCCTCTCTAACCACGACTAGGGTACGGTCTTTTTAATATAATTGTAGACCTTGGGGCTATATTCAATTTCCTCTCTACCCACGACTAGATCACAATAGTGTAATAATATATAATATACTGCTGGAGTGACGTGAAAATATTGTTTGTTTGAGGACAGGTTTTTTCCTGTTTTTATATAATATATATTGTGACGTGATTACACTGTGCATCTCCTCTTTAACCACGACTAACGTGGTATTTTTGACTCATGGGTGTTTTTTTAGTGATGTATAATATACGTATATTGTGATATAGGAACGTATTGTGTAATTGAACACAGTTATGTATATTGATATTCTGTGAGTATGATCTGTTTATGCAATATTGAGGAGCTGGGACACATGTGCGATTTAATCAGTAACGATATCTCCGCTGAATATGGAGTTTGATATGAGGCCTGGATGGCCCTGGAGAGTTACTGCGTCTGCGCATAGGAACTGTCTGGACTGCTCTGAGAACATCTATAAAGCCTGAACGATACTATCGGAGGAGCCCTGTGACGTCATTCAGACATGAATGGGAGTGTGATAATTGGATTGGCCTCTGGGAGTCATGTGGTTTGCCTACAATGGACTCTGGGTACTGGATCTCCATGACAACGATGCTATTTAAGCATGGAGCTGCGATTTATATACAAGCGCGGCGATTCTGTGATATCTGTATGTACTATGAGTTTATTTTGCATAACATTGTTTTGTCCTTGATACCTGATGAGATGTAGCTCTTTCAGATCGCTCTATTGTACTATTGTTTATGTCCGAGATTAATTTGCATATGGGGGTGTGAGGTTGTTTTTAATTGGTTTACATGTAATTGACATTTGTATAAATATTAGACAGCTGAGGTCTAATGCCATGCTTGAAAAAGACAAACTGATGTCGAAACGTTGCATGTTTTTTGCACTATCATAGAATAAAGAAAGAAAAAATCTGCACTCAGGAGGACGCTGTCAATCGCTTTTTTACATCATAGCTGCCAATAAGTCCTAGATTAATCATTGCAAGCGTCTATGAGACACCCCCAAAGATTAACCTGCAAGTTAAAGTTAATAAACGCACACAGCGAAAAAATCCTTTATTTGAAAAAATAAACATTAACAAATACCCTCGTTCACCAATTTATTATGCCCCAAATACCCATCCATGTTCGGCGTAATCCACGGAGGTCCAGCGTCACTTCCAGCTCTGCTACATGAAGGTGACAGGAGCGGCAGAAGAACACCGCCGATCCTATCACCTCCACGCAGCAACTGAGCTGAGCCGCGCGATCAGCGATGACCTCACTCAGGTTACTCGCGGCCACCACTGGATCCTCCAACTGTGACAGCAAGTCGCCCGAGTGACAGCGATGAAGTCACAGGTGAGTTGCGGTCACGGGTGGAGGATCCAGCTAGCCGCGGGTAGTCTGAGTGACGGCAGCGCTAATCGCGCTGCTCACTTCAGTCACTCTGGGGATTAGCGGTCACTGGTGAGTCCTTCACGGGTGACCGCTAATTTGTACGTGACACAGACAGAGCCGCGGTATGAGGATGAAGTCGGGTGAAGTTCACCCAAGTTCATTCTCATCGCGCAACTCTGTCTGCCGACATGTATCAACGACATTTTACCACACACACGGACATTACACACGGACATTTCACGTACACATACACCGACATTCCACACGCACACACGGACATTCCACATGCACACACGGAGTGCATACGCCATCACACGGATGTCATACGTACCGGAGAAACTCCCCAAAAAAACGGAACATGGACCCGAAAAACGGACCGTGTCACACGTACGTTTTTTATGCGGAAGTGTGTTTTTGGCCATATATACATTTCTAGCAGGACTAATAGAAAGATAGCACCACACACAGTTTTAAGAAACTATGTTATATATACATTTCTAGGAGGAATAACAGAAGAACAGCACCACACAAAGTTTTAAAAAAGGATGATCCAGAACTGCTGTTGTAAGAAATACAAATATTTACTTTGTATTTGTATTGGATTTGCTACATCCAATAGGTAGAAGTAGAGTTCATGCTCTCATTCCCTCTAAAGAGGCTGTTTGCCTGGCTTTAAAGTTTCCTTATGCCCTTGAACCACATTCAGAGGCCTCACATTCAGATAAATAAATTCTACTGCTTTGCACTGATGAGAGGCAAACACCTGTAAACACGTCTGTAAATTAAGCTGGGTTCACACACAACAACAACGACGTCGCTGTTACGTAACCATTTCCTGTGACGTAACAGCGACCTTAGATGATCGCTAGTAAGCTGTCAAACATGTAATTTTAAGCAGCGACGGAGCAGCGATCTTAGCGACCTCGACGGTCGTTGTGCGGTGTCACATGTGTCGCTATGCGACGACTCAGACCTTGATAGAGGCGTGGTGTTTACCCCTAGACATGTTTTGCGTTGCCTCTTTTCACGCCCCTCTGTTCCGATTGGTGATTGCTACAGCGGCGCCTGATTGGGTGACCGTGCCAAACAAAGGAAGACGCAGTAGTGCTTTCATTCATTCTATGCTTTCAGTCATTCTATTTCATTTGATTCAGATCTACAAAGAACGACACACTAGCGACACCAGACAGAGAATCTACTACGTGGAACAAAGAATGGAACTTAAAGAATGAAATCACTGTAACGCCTTCGGCAAGGTACCCAATCGGAACGCTGTTGTAACCACCAATCAAAGTCGTAGGGGCGTTGCAAAATACACCGCAAAAACACGCCCTTGTCCTGACTTCAGTCCTACGTGACTGCCTTCAGCGTCGTCGCGACCGTCGCTGCTGCGGTGTCAAACACAAGGATGCTGAGCTTATCATCATGGCGCAGCGGGATAGCAGCGATCAAAAAATGACCTGGAACCTTCAGGAGCGAGCAGCGATTTCGCAGCAGGGGTTTGATCGTTGTTATGTGTCACACACAGCGACGTCGCTGTTGAGGTCGTTGCTACGTCACAGAAAATGGTGACTTAGCAGCAATATCGTTGTCGTCGTCGCTATGTGTGACACCACCTTTAAGTGTTTGGTTTGGCTTCTTATCTTAAGTCAAGGATCATTAAAAGGTTAATATTGGCTTTTAGGACTGCTACATCCAATGAGTGGCGCCAGACCAAGTCCTCTTCCATTGATGAGGCAATTTGCATATATTTACTTAAATACACGTGTCAGGAGTGATGACAGTTCCTCTTTAACTTTATTAAAAGTTTGGATAAAATGTCATCCGGAAGGTTAGAGTCACACTGACATATTTCTGCAGCAATTATGTCACTAGAAATTACAGCTAAAAATCACTGCAAAATCTGTCCCCATGGATGTGCACTAAATGTTATTGGAGGATGTCACACCAGTGATTTTCCTCTAGCGATCGGCTGGAAGCTGATGCTAATAGCAGTTTAGCCCAAGGGAGAGGACACTGCTGGAAAATGCAACTGAACTGAAATAAATGGTATCTGACAATTACTTAGCACACGGAGGATATTCAATGCTGTGAAAAAAGCAATTGGTGCTGCTGATATTTTTTTTCCCTAAACTTCAGATCACTAAAGAAATGTTCAATGTTTCGAGGGAATGAGGAAAAATAACAGCTCGTAAATGATTGACTGTAAACAAACAGAATGAGTGTACATTGCGAGCGGCTCCTGCTGCAGCTGGACCAACGTGATATGCATGCAGCCATAGATTATTCTTAATATAATCACTGTCTAAAAAATGTCGTCTTAATTATTTTTCACGCAAAATACAGATCAAGAAATAAAGTTAATCGCTGTCACGGCAATTCATAATGCATGATAATACTGGATAGGAGACAGCAATGTGTCACAGCTGCCCGAGTGACCAACAGTATTACATCATGATGTATACTCAAGGCAGTTTTCCTTCATAGGATCTTTGTTAGGGTCTCTTAGAACAGTTTTCTAATAAATTTCATATATAAGAGCATGTCCTCTGGGAAATATCCCTTCTCTGCAGCACTTGTTCCCTCATCGTTCCACAATGTGTGTACACATGTCATATTATACACAGCGGGTGAAATAAGTATTGAAAACATCATCGATTTTCTAAGTAAATAGATTTCTAAAGGTACTATTGACATGACTTTCTCACCAGATGTCAGTAACAACCCATCCAATCCACACAGACAAAGAAATCAAACTATAGATGTCCATAAATTTAGTTATGTGTAATAATGAGAAATGACACAGGGAAAAAGTACTGAACACGCTTACTGAAATGTATTTAATACGTTAAAAGACTTTGTTGGTGATAACAGCTTCAAGACACCTCTTATATGGAGAAACTAGTCACATGCATTGCTCAGGAGTAATTCTCGCCCATTCTTCCACACAATCCCCCTTCAAATCCTGAAGGTCTCTTGGGCTCCTTCTATGAAGTCTGAGGTTTATGCCTCATTCACAGGTCCATCCTTCCAGTACGGCTGTGTGGAGTTACAGTTCATTGAGGGAACCATGAATGCCAACATGTATTGTGACATACGCAAGAAGAGCATATCCCCTCCGTTCTGAAACTTGGCCACAGAGCAATATTCCAACATGCTAATGACCCCAACACTCCTCCAAGACGACCACTGCCTTGCTAAAAGAACTGAAGATAAAGGTACTAGACTGGCCAAGCATGTCTACAGACCTAAACCCTATTGAGCATCTGTGGAGCCTCTTCAAACAGAAGTGGAGGAGCACAAGGTCTCTAACATCAACCAGCTTTGTTCTGTAATCATGGAAAAATGGAAGAGGATTCCAGTGGCTCCTGTGAAGCTCTAGTGAACTACATGCCCAAGAGAGTTAAAGGTAGTGCTTAAAAATAATGGTGGCCACACAAAATAGTCACTCTGGGAACAATTTGATCATTTTCACTTAAACGTGTACTGGCTTTTGGTGCTAATGGTTTTGACATTAGTGGCTGTGTGTCGAGTTATTTACGGGCACACCAAACTTACAGTCATACAAACTATACACTGACTACTTTACATTGTATCAACATTTTATATCTTTAGCAGTCCCATGACAAGATATAATAAAATATTAAAAATAAAATGAGGGTCTGTACTCACTTTTGTGATCTACTGTATATAGGGGCTTATAATGTATTTAGGAGAGTGAGGGTTCTCATACTACATATAGGTTGCTATGTGGGAGCTCCATCTATACACCCAGGGGTTATGTGGGGGGCTCAGATATGTGAGGGCTCACACTAGATATAGAAAGGCTATATAGGGGCTCCTACTCTAAATAGAGAGGCTATGTGGGGTTTGCTCATACTGTATATATGGGTTATGTGTGGACTCATATTGTTTGTAGGGAGCTGTGTGGGAACTCATTCTATATAGGAGGGCTGTGTGAGGGCTCATCCTGTATGTAGAGAGCTATGTAAGGGCCCAAACAAACAAACAAACATTCAAACACAGGGAAATAAAACAAGGCACTTGCCCTCATTCACCATATTATTCAATAAGAAAAAAAAAAAGTACCAGCTAGTTCAATGTAGTGCTTGAATTGTGATGAACAAAGTCAATGGAGCACTGCGCTGACACTCCATAGAGTGCTAGGCTTAGGCTGGAGTCACATTAGCATTTGGCATCTGATGCAACAGCAACGGATGTGACATGCTAATGACCCCCGGCTCAGGCGGCTGCGAGCTTGAGCCGAGTGTCATGCGACTGTGACCCGATCTTGCGATTGGGTCATAGCTGCGAAGGAGAGGACGGGCGCTGTGGAGGAGAGGGAGGGATTAAATCCCCCCATCTCCTCCATTGTCACTCTGTGCGTATTTCGCACTCCACTTGGATAACATCCGAGTGCAGTCAGATGTTTCTCTCGCACCAGCCCCAATCCATGATGTTCCCACTTCCAAACTTCACTGTTGGTATGAAATTTATGGGTGCGATATGAAATGACTTGGCAGCCAAACATGGTGTGTATTATGGCATCCAAAGAGGTACATTTTTGCCTCATCTAACCAGACTATATTCTGCCAGTATTTCACAAGCTTGACTAAATGTTGTTGATTCGAACAGAACACAGGTGCCTGGAACAAGTGGCTGGATACCATTGCTAAATGTTGTTGAGCAAACTTTAAATTTGCTTGAACATGCTTTATGTTCAGCAATGGGGTCTTGTGTGATAAGCATGCATACAGGCCAAGGGGGAGTGCATTACTTATTATTGTCTTTGAAACAATTGTACCTACTGATTCCATATCATTTCTGTAGCTCTCCACAGGTGGTCATTAGCTCATGGACAACTCGTCACTTCTCTGTCTCAAATGTTGTGGGGAGCACCTCGTCATGACCAGTTTATGGTGAAATTATATTCTTTCCATTATTATAAACCCAACACTGCTCACTGGAACTTTCAATAGTTTTGAAATTCCTCTTTAACCAATACCACCCTTATGTTTTTCAACAATAAGGTTGCAAAGGTCTTGTGAAAGCTCCCTGGTTTTACCCAGTATCAGATGTTTCTTGTGTGACACCTTGGTAATGAAACCCCTTTTTATAGGCCATCAGTGAAACTGGCTAATATTTTTTACTAAGTAGCAGGATTGCTTTTTCATTATTGATATATTTCAGCTGGTGTCATGACTTTCCATGGCTTTTTGCACCTCTTTTTCTTTAGGTGGTCAATACTTTTTACCCTGTGACATTTTTCATTATTATTACACATCACTAAACTTAAGGACAGCTATGGTTCATTTTTATGTCCATGTGGATTCGATTTCTAAAGAGAAATTCATGTCAAAAGCACCTTTAGAAATATATTTACTTAGAAAATTGGTGACCTGTTGAATTCTTATGTCACTGGCTGTATATGTGTGTGCTTGCATACTAATAAAAAAATCATTAGGCATAGTATTCCAGTGATTTGAGAGCATGACTGCAATGACAGATTCTCATTTACTAGTAAAGACCCCGATAGTCCAGGTAAGGAAAGGTATACCTTGTTCCTAAAGGGGCCTGTAGAAATTAGGGATCTGGTAATTTAAAGAGAATCTATCACAAAGTTCTTGCCATCTAATCCAAGAGACGTATGATGTAGGGGCACAGACGCATATTCTATAGATGTGTCACTTACTGGGATGCTGGCTGTAGCTTTATATCACAGTTTTATCAGCAGGAGTTTATTACTAGAGGACAAATAAACCTTTTGCCAAGTAGTGTTTCACATTCATGAGCTCTGTGTAATCCCAGCTCCTCCAATGAGTAACAGCTTTATATATGTACAATGTGCATAAGCAGAAAGCTGCCTGTGGTTGGGAGAATGTTATAACTTATATCTGTATTTTGCATGTAACCCCTTCTCATATACAACACCATGGAATCAATGGTGCTCTAAAAATAAAATAATAATAAATAATGCGGATTTCACATTAGGTAGTAAAAATGTGAGGACAGATTCCATTTAATCTCTTCACCACCTGGCAATTTTTCATTTTTCGTTTTGATTTTTTCCTCCCTTTCTTCTAAGAGCTATAACTTTTTATTTTTCTGTCAAGATAGCCATATGACGGCTTGCTTCTGCGGGATAAGTTTTACTTTTGCATGACACCATTCATTTTGCCACATATTGTACTGGAAAACAGGAAAAAAAATTCCATGTGAGCTGAAATTGTAAAAAAAAGTGTAATTCCACTGGTACATCCAAGGTCGTAAACAGATTAAATCAGAAAAAGAAAAAAAAACAAAAACTATGTACAGTTTGGTATGACAGTAATCATACTGACCTGGAGAATAATGTTGATGTATGTTATATATGTTTATGATTATGTATGATAATTTTTACCATACCATGAATATCTTAAAAACAAAATCCAAAAATTAATGGGAGAATTAGATTTTTTTCACCATCTCATTCCAATAGGAATGTTTTTTTTTCCATTTCTTCAGTACATTTTACGATAAAATTATTTGCATCATTCAAAACTACAATTTATCCAGCAAAAAAAAAGCCTGTATATGGATATTTTTATAGCTCTCAGAAGAGAAGAAATAAGGAATGTGTAAAAATAAAATATTGTCCATTCCTAAAGGTGTTAAAGAGTTATTCCCCTTAAAAAAAAACCAAAATTACTTTCTGATCATAGAGAATCTGTCAGTTTGGAACTCAACCATTTCAAGATGGTGGCACTCGAACTTAGAGAACAGGGCTTTGGCGCTTCATCTTGGATGGAGCAGAGTGGCACATGCTCGGCTTTCGCTCAATTGGATTGCTGGAAATAGTGAAGAATCAAATTCAGCTTTCTTTGGTAGTCCTGTAGAAAATTAAAGGTGCTGCTGAGCTCAGTTAGGGTTTCAGAGGCTTGACCTCAGGATCACTTGGGGTCCTAGCAGTCAAACCCTGGTGATCAGCAGAGTATTTTTAAAATTTTCATTCAGCAAACATAAAAATAAGCAGCATGAAGAATATTTACACCTTGTATTAATCTTAAAATGACCCAATGTTTTCCATTTCAATGAGAAGCAAATACAAAAAGGATACTGTTCTCTGTGAGCTGGATTTTCTCTCCGTGCTCATTGTACATCTCAAGACCATTCAGACCGATGTAATAAGGATCACCCCAACTGGTGAGAAGTTGAAACTGGAAGATAACTGGACACAGTTTTAAGAAAAGGAGAACTTTGTGATAGAAGCAAAATCTTAGTGCTTGGAAGAACAGACTACCGGGTGTCTTGGCCCTAAGTCGTATGCAACAAGTAAACTACAAATACAAGTGCATCTCAATACATTAGAATATAATCAAAAAAGTTAATTTATTTCAGTAATTCATTACAAAAAGAGAAACACATAATATATAGCCATTACACACAGACTGGTCTATTTCAAGTGTTTATTTCTGTTAGTGCTGATGATTATGGCTTACAGCCAATGAAAACCCAAAAGTATTTATCTCAGAAAATTAGAATAATTACCACAAAACACTTGGAAAGGCTTCCTAAAGCATTTCAAATGGTCCCTTAGTCTGATCAGTAGGCTTCACAATCATGGGGAAGACTGCTGACTTGACAGATGTACAGAAGGCAGTCATTGACACACTCCACAAGGAGGGTAAGCCGCAAAAGTCATTGCTAAAGAAGCTGGCAGTTTACAGAGTGCTGTATCCAAGCATACTAATGGAAAGTTGAGTGAAAGGAAAAAGTGTGGTAGAAAAAGGTGCACAAGCAACTGGGAAAACTGCAGCCTTAATAGGATTGTTAAGAAAAGGACATTAAAAAATGTGGAGGAGATGCTCAAGGAGTGGACTACTGCTGGAGTCAGTGCTTCAAGAGCCACCACACACAGATGTATCCAGGACATGGGCTGTAACTGTCGCATTTTTTGTGTCAAGCCACTCATGACAAATAGACAATGCCAGAAGCGTCTTACCTGGGCCAAGGAGAAAAAGAACTGGACTGTTGCTCAGTGGTCCAAGGTGTTGTTTTCAGATTAAAGTAAATTTTGCATTTTCATTTGCATTTCAAGAGGAAGATGAGAGACACCAGACCCAACAATGCAGACGAGCTGAAGGCTGCTATAAAAGTAACCTGAGCTTCCATAACACCTCAGCAGTGCCACAGGCTGATCTCCTCCATGCCACGCCGCATTGATGCAGTAATGTATACAAAAGGAGCTCTGACAAAGTACTGAGTGCATTTACTGTACAGACTTTTCAGTAGACTAACATTTCTGAGTTAAAAATCATTTTTCAGTTGGTCTAATAAAATATTCTAATTTTCTGAGAATGACTTTTGGGTTTTCATTGGCTGTAAGCCATAATCAACATTAACAGAAATAAACACTTGAAATAGATCACTCTGTGTAATGAGTCTATATAATATATGTGTTTCCTTTTTGTATTGAATTACTGAAATACATTAACTGTTTAAGGATATTCTAATATATTGAGATGCACTTGTATTATTCATTTTAGAAGTTTAATAATGTAGGCTAGGTTCCCACCACACTTGCTATATAACTTTTGCAGTATTAAACCAAAAGCATACTGCTACACTAGGATCCCACTGCAAAGGGCAACCTGCTACTAAAGTAGGAGCAAACATACACTATCATTTTACTTCCAAGTTCCTAAACTACTGTAGTTACAATGCGCTCCCTGGAACAAACCCCGCACATTTTTAGTTTAAAATGTTCAGAACTTTTGAAAACACAGATTTTGTTTACATCGAGAGAAGAAAACTAGAGCATGAAAGGATACAGCCACAGGGCATCAATGGTGCTTCATAATCCATGCTAGCAGGTTCAACGCATGTTAAATTACTATAAAAAAAGCACAAGAAAGATGAATACAGTGAAGTAGGACACAGTAACCAGAGAAGCACAAACCGATTATTGCAAAATACGGTCTTGTTTTGTTTGTTTTTTTTAAATTCCAAGTACAAAATATTAAAGCATTATTCCCAAGTTAACTTCTATCCAATGGAAAGAGAATAAAGTGCGGATCACTGGAATTCTGACCACTCGGACTGACAGCAATCTAGAGAATGGGGCATTGTTCTATTATCACATTAATGAGTTGTGCCCTACCCAATGGGTATCATAACCAAAGGAAAGTTTGGAGTAGTATTGTCAACTTCTTGATGACAATATCTTTAAAACTACTTGATTATTAGGTAATGTAAAAACAATGATAAAAAGAGAATGTTTTGGATCCTGTGTCAGGATCTTCATCTAGACACACAGGAAGTAGTAGTCCATTTTTTAATTTACTGGTGCTCAAAATGAGCTTAAAAGGGGATAAATCATGGAAAATTAGGATAAAATAAAATTAAATATGTGAAGGTACAGTGCACAAACCACAATGAACTTGTATTTACAAAGTTGTATTAAAAATAGTGGTTGTGCTAACCATTATTTTTAATACAACTTTTAGAGATTTGTGAGCACTAAAATGCTCAGATGCTCTTTGAGTTGAGCAGGTGAGACCCTCTGAAAAGGCTCAACTCAAGTAATGAGTATAATTGAAGTCAATATACAGAGCATTTCCAGGGGAAGGAGGACAACTATTTTTTTTGTGACAAACTACATCCAGACCACGTTCCAGAAACACTGCAATTGGCTCGCCCTCAGTAGGGCAGAGAAAGTGCGCGTGTGCAGGATAGCAACAGAGGCCTCTGTGTGGATGACGTAAAATGCATTATCCACACGGAGCTGAGAAGAAGACAGCGATGGAAGGAAGAGAGGAGGCGCCGGACCGAAACCAGGGACACCCATCAGACCCGACCTTCCTGCAGGTGGTGTGCCGCCCCCACATCAGAAGTCAGGCTGCTCGGATCCAGATCCGCAGTGGCTAGAGGGGTTTCCGGACCCGGGGGTCGTGCGGACACTCAAATAAAAAGGAACGTATATGTACGGGGATTGCTGTAGATACTTCGTGATGCCACCCACGGTGTGTGGTAATATGGAGTACCACCGCTGCTGTTGGGAGGCACCTGGGGGCGATTGAGTGGCAGCTGGTCGTTTAACCCCTCCATAGGTAGGGGTGGATGCCCCAGAGCTCAGTGTTCAGGACACGGGGAGTTATGTAAGCCGGAGGTGGCGCGCTGGGCCGGACCGGGGGATGTTGGTGTACTCACTGTTGAATAATTGCACACAAGTCTTTTGATAAACCAAGGTGTCAGTGGCCGGCTGCCGCGTCCGGGTGTACTCAAGTCCCACACACGGCTGGTGTACCGATGTCCTTTCCTCCGGCACTCTGTAATTTTCAACACTTCTGGACAACTCCGTATGGAACAGGGAAGTCCGCTCCCGGTATGTTCTGGTTGAGAGACGTACCCGCGAAAACTGACCCTTGGGATCTCAGTGGGTGTTTGCGGATACCCTATCCTCCGCGGTGGGCTGCCGTTTCTCTCTATCTGGGCTAACACTTCTGGAGCAATGTCTGGAACTTTGCTCCCGGCCAGGTTAATTAGAGAAGGGGCTTGCAACCGTCTTCTAACTAGGGTCCAGGTACCCCGCCTGTGCACGGTTTCCGGACTGGATCTCCGCTGTCGGTACCGGCGGGCTCCACCCTGTCCCGGTCCACTTTGGATTTCCCGCGACCGGACTCCCGTCGCTTTTGGAAATGGTCCACTGCCTGCCACCTAGCCAGTAGACCAGGGTCACTACCCTGGCTACCCTTCACTAGGTTCAGCTTTCACTCCTTACTACTCAAAATCTGAACTTGAACTACTCTGTTTCCGCCCCCAGATCCTCAGGACCCCTAGGTGGGTGCTCCCAATCCGCCTGGTCCTGCCCATTAGTGTGTCCTTCCTACCCTGAGGGGGGTGGCTAGGATTTTGTGGCTGATGGTACCTAGTGTGGGATGTTGTTATGTCGGGTGAATTATTCTTCTTTGACCACCTGGCAGCGCCAGGGCGTCACATGAGCATTATAAAAAATGTTTTTTATGTTATACAGAGCGGCTTGGACACTTAAATACGATATTCTAAGTGGCCGCAGTTTATAGGGGTCAAATCTAGTGAAAAGTTCCCTTTAAATTGACCAATAAATTACGTGGATTTAAATATGTTGTCAACAAGAAGTTTCTATTGTACATGAGACAGCGCTAAATACTCATCCAAACTTTCCACTGGTTACTATATACAGCATGGACCCGCGTGGTGATCTGGCGAGGAGACAGTTACAGTCCCAAAACTGCTATGCGTTACTGGATAGCCCACAAGGCAAGTATATAACATTTATACTAACCATGCCACATTGTTTAACCAACAGAATTATTCGTTAGCACCATCATTCCTCTAATGTTTTTTGTAGTTTATAGCTATCTGTTAAGTATGGGAGAGCTGACCCCAGAATTTGCTATTATTTTAGTCCCACTGCTCCCAATATTTATTTTTTTTATTTTTTCTCAAAATCCACCATACAGTTCTAGAGATGTGAGCCTTCCTACTTAGTGCTACTTTCTATGGTCTTTACAAGGGGCGTGGCTCAAAAGATTCTTATGTTGAGCAGTCTAAATACGCGTCCCCAGAGAATTATGTGAGCCATGCCCCCTTTGAAAGACCATAAAGATGTGCATAAAATAAAAAGGTTCAGATTTCAGGAGCCATATGGTGGATTTTAAAAGAAAGAGAAAATACTTGGAGCAGTGGGAATAAAATAAGGCTCGCTTCACATCAGCGGTATTTTGCCGGAAAGCAGGATCCGGCATAAATGCGTTTCAGTTCCATTCATTTTCAATGGAAGCGTGGCAACATGCGGTCAGATGCGGTTGTGTATGCTGCACGCAACCGCACGCGACCACATGTTGCCACGCTTCCATTGGAAAAGAATGAAACTTAAACGCATTTGTGACGGATCCGGTTTTGCGGCAAAATATCGCTGATGTGAAACGAGCCTAAGAGCAAAAAGTGTCCTATCTGGATCTAGTCACAGGTCCCCCTTAAAGGGTTATTCCCAAATCAGCAAGTTATGCTCTTTCAGTACAATGGGGGTTAAGTTGCTTACTTAAAAAAATAAAAAAAAATAAAATTTACGGGAGCAGTGGGAATTAAATAAGAGCAAAATTGTCCACTCTTTATTTGGTGACAGATCTTCTTTAAATATTATACAAGTCTCAAATCATCATCAAAATGTTAATTTATTTTGGTAATTCAATACAAAAAGTAAACATCTATTATATAGAGTCATTACAAACAGATTGATCTATTTCAAGCGTTATTTCTGTTAATGTTGATGATTATAGCTTACAGCCAATGTAAACCCAGAAGTCATTATTTAAAAAAAATTTGAATAATTACCACAAAACACTTGCAAAAGCTTCCTAACCAATTGAAATGGTCCCTTAGTCTGGTTCAGTAGGCTACACAATCATGGGCATAACTGTTGATTTGACAGATGTCCAGAAGGCAGTCATTGACACACTCCACAAAGATGGTAAGCCACAAAAGGTCACTGCTAAGGAAGCTGGCTGCTCAGAGAGTGCTGTATCCAAGCATATTAATGAAAAGTTGCGAGGAAGGAAAAAGTGTGGTAAAAAAAAAGGTGCACAAGCAACTGTGACAACTGCAGCCTTAATAAGAAAAGGCCATTCAAAAATTTCGGGGAGGTGCACAAGGAGTGGACTGCTGCTGGAGTCAGAGCTTCAAGAGTCACCACACACAGACATATCCAGGACATGGTCTACAACTGTCACATTCCTTGTGTCAGCCTCTAATGACCAATAGACAACACCAGAAGCATCTTACCTGGGCCAAGGAGAAAAAGAACTGGATTGTTGCTCAGTGGTCCAAAGCGTTGTTGATGAAAGTAAATTTGTCATTTCATTTGGAAACCAATGTCCCAGAGTCTGGAAGAAGAGTGGAGACACACAATCCAAGCTGCTTGAGGTCTAGTGTGAAGTTTCCACAATCAATGATGGTTTGGGGAGCCTTGTCATCTGCTGGTGTAGGTCCACTGTGTTTTATCAAGACCAAAGTCAATGCAGCCATCTTCCAGGATATTTTAGAGCACTTCATGCTTTCCTCTGCAGACAAGCTTTATGGAGATGGAAATTTAATTTTCCAGCAGGACTTGGCCCCTGTCTACACTGCCAAAAGTACCAATACCTGGTTTAATAACCACAGTATTACTGTGCTTGACTGGCCAGCAACCTCGCCTGACCTAAACCCCATAGAGAATCTATGGTGTATTGTCAAGAGGAAGATGAGAGACACCAGACCCAACAATGCAGATGAGTTGAAGGCTGCTATCAAACCAACCTGGGCTTCCATAACACCTCAGCAGTGCCACAGGCTGATCACCTCCATGCCACGCTGCACTAATGCAGGAATTCATGCAAAAGGAGCCCCGACCAAGTACTGAGGCATTTACTGTACAGGCTTTTCAGTAGGCGCCAACATTTCTGAGTTTAAAATCATTTTTTCAGTTGGTCTTATATAACATTCTAATATTCTGAGATAATGACTTTTGGGTTTTCATTGGCTGTAAGCCATAATCATCAACATTAACAGAAATAAACACTTGAAATAGATCCCTCTGTGTGTAATGGCTCTATATAATATATATAACTATAATATATGTGTTTCCCTTTTTGTACTGAATTACAGAAATAAATTAACTTTTTGATGATATTCTAATTTATTGAGATGCATTTGTATGTTCGTATATGGTTTTGTAGACACAGAATTAAAGTTAATTTAAACAGTTTTCCACTTTACAATTGCCCTAAAAAGACAATATTCATTAAAAGAAACCTAAATGAAGACACTTTCCCATGTCCAGGTAGATACACTTGCTTAGTTTTTACAGCTTAGTAAAGAAATGGTTGATTTGTGGGTAAGAAAATCCTTTTAAAGTGAAATCTCTGCTTTGAATTAGAGATAAGTGGCTTTTTCTTTAGAATATTATATACGGTAAATAATGTGTAGCAACCAACAAGTAATAGATCTATTTTAGGCATAGATTATATATACTAAGGAGCTTGGAATTCAGGGTGATTGCTCATCAAACCTATCCGCAAAATGTAGGCTGGTCTTTACTGGTCTACATGAAAGCGGTCATAACATTTTGACAGCCTTACAGTTATTGCAAAAAATACTCCCACGTCTAAAATGAGAGATTATAATAATTACATACTTAACGCACTAATATAGAATTAGTCCACAATGGTATAATATACTGTATATACAGCAGATAACTATACAAGAAACATCTACGGTTTATGCCATATGAATACAAAGTGCGAAAGAGACATTTCAGAAAGTTACCTTGATTGTTTATCAGCAAAATGTTCTGTAACAAAGTCGAGAAAAAGAATCTCCTGAGCAAAATCAAAGTGACAGTTGCCAGGACCCTTCCGGATCAGAAATCCTTCAGGTGGAGAAACGCTGCATCCATCAAGTGTTACATGGACAATTTTAGCCTTTAAAAAAAATGGATTATTTTGGATGATTGACGAAAACAACATTTATTTTAGCTGTCAAACTCTATTTACTGCATAAACAGCTTTTATCAGACATTATCCAAAATGTTAAAAAGACAAAAAAAAATAAACAATACCAGTGGCCGACCAACATTTACATCTGCTGAACAAACGGTATATTCTCAAGGGTTAGAAACATGAATATTGCATATTTTCCTAAGTCGCAAGGAAACCCATACTGAATAAATATTCTATTTTAACTCCTTAGTGACGGCGTCAATTTTAGTCTTCGTGATCAATCACATAAAAGAGTTTTCCCACAATGTTCAATTTAATCAATAGGTCACGGAATAAAAACAAGTTCCATGATGGGATGTGTTAAAAAAATGTTCCTGTGCTGAGATAATCTTATATATGTGCCCCTGCTGAGTACTGTGTAATGGCTGTGTCTGACCATACAGGAACATAGTCTGATCATACCACATCTCCTGGGCCGGGGAGAAAGCAAAAGAGTATAAAGGCAGGACAGCACGGGATCACTGTCCTCGAGTACGCTCAGTGCGAACCGCTTGCAGTGTTTGAACGTCTCGCACTGGGGGGTAGTAACAGCACGATCGGATGTAATGTGCACCCAAAAAAAAAATGAAAACCCCCGCCCCCCCATAAGTTATTTGTTTATGTGGGCAGAGACTCTTACTGCTCAATTAGTGACTTTCAATGGAGTTCAGGTCAAGTTCGGGTCTCAATCCAAACTATCTGAAGTCTTTCTGCACCTGCCGAACCAAACTTCCACGGGTCTGCTCATCTCTACCCCTGAATGATGGAGCCAATTTTGACCTTAATGACCAGGTCAAATTCTAGAAATCTGACCAGTGTCAGTCTATAATGTAATAACGCTGGAACACTTCAACAGATCCCAGTGATTCTAAGATAGTTTTTTCGTAACATATCGTACTTTATGATAGTGGTAAATGTAGAATGTATATTTTACGTCTATTTGTGATAAAATTGGAAATTTGGAGAAAATTTTGCAATTTTCAAACTTTGAATTTTTATGCCATTAAACCAGAGTTTTGTCACACAAAATAGTTAATATATAACATTTCCCACATGTCTACTTTACATAAGCACAATTTTTGAATCATCATTTTACTTTGTTAGGAAGTTAGAAGGGTTAAAAGTTCATCAGTAATTTCTAATTTTTCCAACTGAATTTACAAAACAAATTTTTTAGGGACCACAACACATGTCAAGTGACTTTGATAGGCCTAGGTGACAGAAAATACTCAAAAGTGAGAACATTCTAAAAACTGCACCCTTCAAAGTACTGAAAATCACATCCAAGAAGATTATTAACCCTTCAGGTGCTTCACAGGAATTAATGCAATGTTAAATGAATAAATAAATAAAATTACATTTTCCCTAAAAATCTTGCATTAGCCCCAATTTATTCACTTTTACAAAAAATAGCACAACAAAATGGACCCCAAAATTTGTTATCCACTTTCTTCTGAGTGTGCAGATACCCCACATGTGGCCAGAAACCTCTGTTTGGACAAATTGCCAGACTCTGAAGGGAGGGAGCAATATTTGAATTTTGGAACACAAATTTGGCAGAAATAGATTGCAGTCACCAGGTCGCATTTGCAGGGCCCCTAAAGTAACTAAACAGCAGAAACCTCCAGAAGTCACATCATTTTGGAAACTAGACCCCTAAAGGATTTTTTTTTTTTTTTAACATTAAAATGATTTTATTTTTGAGAGGCCGTAAAAAAGGAAATAAAATAAATGCGACTTTACACAAGTTCAAGGATGAATTTTGTTACATAAACATGTAAAACATACCCACTTACAAGACAAAAAAAAATGGTAAATAGCATTACTCTTTAGTAACTGCACATTTAATCACGGTTGAGGGGATCCAAGCTGTATTCACAAGCGAGAACGGTGGCTGTGGCTTCTTGAATGTGCACTACGAAGTCTGGCTACAGAAAAGTTCCATTGAGGATGGAGAGTTCGTCAGATTAGACAAGGTCCCTCCATAGGAGGCTCCATCATATAGCCATTCTCTGTGGATAAGTAGCCTTCTCCGGACTGCATGGACTCTTGATCCAAGTACATATCTTGGCTGGTCTCTTCCGCTTGCTCCTGAATCATACCGTTATCTAGAATTCTCTCCTCCCGCTTCTCGCTGCGGTCACCACGGTCTCTATCCCGTTTGTGCTCCCGATCTCCCCTGTCCCTATCTCTATCCCGTCTGCGATCTCTGTCTCTATCCCTTTCCTTATCCTGTCTCGATCCCGGTCTCTATCTTTATCTTTATCCCTTTCCTTTTCCTTCTCTCTATCCCTGTCTCTGTCACGATCCCTACTACTCTTTTCTTCTGTCTCTGGCTTGTACTCAATTCCATCCAGGTCTGCATCACCACCTGCCAGTAATTCTTCGACAGCAACCTCTGCAGATTCTTGAGTCTCCCCTTCAACTCGCTCCTCTTTCTCTTCCCTGTCACGGTCTCGATCCCTTTTTCAATCCCTACTACGACTCCTACGTTTGCGATCTCGTTCCTTATCCTTATCTTTGTCCTTATCCTTATCTTTGTCTTTATCCCTACTCCTTTCTCTGCTACGCTTCCTTTCCTCCTTTTCACGGCTGCGGGACCTCCTCCGACGTTCCCTGGAACGGCTTCTACGCCTCTCGCAATCCTTATCACGCTCCCGGCTCCTTTCTCGGCGGTCTCTTTCCCTTTCTCGGTCACAATCCCTCTCGTCATATCTAGACGTGTCATCTCTGCCAGAGTGCCGTATGTTAACATCTGCACCCCCACGTCTGGTGCCTCCGAGGCCACCACCAAGCCTGCGTGGGCGCCAACCTTTCACAGTACGTCCTCTCTCAACATCAACCAAAACACGCCTTCTATCAATTTTCTTTCCATCTGCATGCTTGTATGCCGAGTGCATGTCTCGTTCGTGCTCATATTCTATAAAGGCATATCCACGGGGCTTTCCTGACCGCTTGTTATAGACCATGTGAATCCGTTTGATAGGTCCATATACTTCAAATTCTCTTCGCAGCTTAGATTCGGTTGTGTCATAGTTCACTCTGGCGACAAATAGCGTTTTGAAGGCATCTCCTTGAGCATTTGGATCGTTGTGAGGATCCCAGACTTTCAGCTCATTTTCCACTTCTTGTTGTCTTCTCTCAATCTTCTCTCTTCTCTTTCTTTCCATCCGCTCATCACGAGTCTCCGCTCTTGTCGGTGGAGGAGCATCTTTGGGGTCCTCAAATTCTCTGATGTAAGGAGCTATTCCACTCTACGGCTGGTTGTGATGCTTTTCATGAGGTAGTTTCTTCAATGGTGGCAGGTATGGAATTGGATCTCTGGGAGCAAACAGAGCCAGCAAGTTGGGGGGCAGAAACTGCGTCATTTTGAAGACCGAGGCGCCGTCCGCCGCTCCAGCCCCGCTCTCCTCTCTCCCGCCTGACCGGCACTGCTGCTAGGCCGCGCAGTGTGTGACTAGGTCACAGGCGTCATGCGCGCGAAACGACCCCTAAAGGATTTTGACCAGGGGTATAGTGAGCATTTTGAACCCACAGGTACTTTACAGAATTTGATAACATTAGGTCATCATATTGAAAATGTTCCTGTTCTTCTTTAATTCACAAAACTGTTGCTTTATCACCAAATGTCGCCCTTTTACAAAAGGTAATTAAAAAAAGTGTTGTTATTCACTTTCTTATGAGTGCAGTGATACCCCACATGATGTAGTCAGAAAGTTCTGTTTAGACAAATGGGAGGGCTCGGAATGGAAGGAGCAATATTTGAATTTTGGAAAGCAAATTTGGCTGAAATAGATTGTGGGCACCATGTTGCATTTGTAGGGCCCCTGAAGTACCTAAATAGCAGAAATCCCCCATATCTGACCCCATTTTGGAAACTAGAGGTCTCAAGGATATTATTCAGGGGTGTAATGAGCATTTAGAACCCACAGGTACTTCACATAATTTGATATTAGGTCGTCATAACGAGAATTTTTTTCCACACAAATGTTGCTTTAGCCCCACCTTTCTCACTTTTGCAAGAGATAAAAAAAGTGGACCCCACAGTTCGTTACTTTTTTATGAGCGCGGTGATACTCCACATGTGGTCAAGAACTTCTGATCAGGCAAAGGGGAGGCCACGGAGCAGAAAGAGCAATATTGGAATTTTGGAATGCAGAATTGCTCTATTTGAAATAGATTGTCATATTATCAAAGCCTATGTGGTTCAAGAACAACAGAAAACCACATATATATATATGTTTTGTAAATTATATCCTGTAATGTACACTGCTGAAACAATAAAAGGGAACACTCAAATAACACATCCTAGATATGAATGAATGAAATATTCTCATTGAATACTTTATTCTGTACAAAGTTGAATGTGCTGACAACAAAATCACACAACCATCATGAGTGGAAATTAAATGTTTTAACCAATGGAGGCCTGGATTTGAGGACACACAAAATGAAAGTGGAAACAAGTCAAAATGAAAATCAAAACAAGACAAAATTAAAGTGGAAACAAGTCAAAATGAGGCTCAGTACTGTATATTGTGTGTGGCCTCCACGTGCCTGTATGACCTACTTACAATGCCTGGGCATGCTCCTGATGAAGTTGCGGATGGTCTCCTTAGGGATCTCCTCCCAGACCTGGACTAAAGCATTCGCCAACTCCTGGACAGTCTGTGGTGCAATGTGCCGTTGGTGAATGGAGCAAGACATGATGTC